>NC_063051.1:31079766-31425600 GCF_018812025.1 Megalobrama amblycephala
TGATAAAGCAAATGAAAGTTGAGAGAGAAGTTGGGTGAAAAGTGGCAGTAGTTAAGGCATTAGACTGCATGAAATTATGGAATTATTGACTGATCATCAGGTAATTGAGTTATTATACATTATACTATTCAGGAACAACTATACCTGAGGGTGAGGAAAGTGTGTGTGTGTGTTTGTGCGTGGGCAGTAGAGTGGTCTGAATGATCATGATTCAGATGTCAAACAATGCGGTACTGTTTTCTGTTTGACCGAGAATATTTTCCACATCTCACAGAGATGGTCTAACCTTGCCATGTCCTTTCATATACATTAATCAGACACCTGCTGAGGTTATGATATATCTCTCGCTACATCTCCACCTGATACCCTTTCCAAGGGCCACCTTCTCCCTGCAATCAGGGGAATGATCATTATCACAAGGGACCGTTTTCCCAGAGATTCTGGACGGTCGAATTTGCATAATAGTGTCTCATCACCCTGATATTTTGTTTGTTCTACAAGTCGTAACGTCACCCTTCTGTTGTGTTGTGACGTATTTTAAGGAGAAACACACACACACCCAATATACAGGGTCTGATTGTGGAATGTGGGCTACAAGTTTTCTCCTTATACCTCACTTATCAATTCTTATTTTGAACATTTTTGCTTTTTAATAGAACAGACAGGATGATTACCATAGATTGAGGAATTAAAGAATAGTCATAACAATGAAATACAATGAACAATTAGCACAAGCTTTAGATGGTGATTGTAACAGGATGAGTTTAGCCATTCAGAAATTATCTACAAGGATGAAATCACTATCAAACAATATAGAATTTCCAGGGTAAAAACTATTTAATAAGGAACAACATTTAACAACTAAGTTACAATTTTACTTGCAATCAGGTAAATGAATTTTAAATGACAGTAGTGGCATCATCTGAATCAGCAGATTCTCATTTAATATTTAATTTCAACTACATGTTGTTTTTTAAATAAATGCGGTTCTTTTGTTTTTCTTTTTTTATCTTAAAATGTTTAACCCTTAAACGCTTACCTCAGGTCTTTAGTGACCCGGGACGTCATTCACTTCCCTCCTCCTCATTCATTTTTTAAGGTTAGACATCAACCAGTATTCCTCAATCAATTCATTATAAACAATATAACAAGACAAAATAATGAAATGATAAAAGAATGCCTGTTTTTGTAAAAAAAAATGTATAGGGTCACTAATGACCCGAGGTGTGTAACAGTGTAACAATAATTGAATCTTTGATGACTGAATGAGTGCAATTCACTTTCATTCCACAAGGTGGAAATGTATGATACTCAATGATGAAGTGAAGTTTCACTCATAGTTACTGCAGGCAGAAAACAAAAGGGTAACACTTAATTTTACAGTGTCATTGTTATGCATGTTACATGTAATTACTGTAGTAATAACTAGAAATTATGCATAATTACATGCAATTAAACCTAAACCAAACCCTCATCCTAACCCCAAACCTATAGTAAGTACATGCAGTTAATTAATATTACTCAGTACTTAAATGTATAATTACACTGTAACACTGAAACCTTAAAATATAGTGTAACCAACAATAGAATAGGAACTTGAAATGGCTCTGCGATTTACTGCAGAGCAAGTACTGAATGCAATCAAATATTAGTACACTGTCACTTAATCTGGTGAAGAAGCTGTCAGCGATCAAAATAATGATTTTGATGATGATGAAAATGATAGTCTTGAGAATATGTTTGAGATCGCGAATATGAGTCAGATGCTGAATGTACTGGGAAATGAGCTCTGATGAGGACAGTGATGATGGTCTAATAAACCTGCCCTTCCAAGCTCCAAAAGGTAACAAAATATGCTTTATTTTATTCTTCTGTAGTTGTTACTCTAATATCAGGAGACTTTTATATTATTGAGTCAGGTAGAGATCCATCCGTGTTAGATATAGATCCGGGTCGCTAAAAACCCACATATGTAATAATGATTGGCGAAACATTCATGCATTTTAGGGTTAAAATGAAATGGAGTGCAGTTCAGGGAAGGGATTCATTTTAAGTAAATGTGAGCAAAATTTAAACTGATGTTACTTTTTATAGTGTTACATCACATCTCATTTACTGTTACAACTGTAGCAAGGTTGTAAAAACAGCAATCTTTGTACTTGACATTATTTACACAGTTTACCGATATGCTGTAGATTTCAAAACAAGACAAGTTCAGGGAAATTATACAAAAGATTTAGGTAAATATTGCAAAAACACACTGAGTTCCAGATATTTTGGATTGCTACAATTATCCTCAGTGTGGCTCCACAGAAATGTTGAAATGTAAATTAAGAGGTCAAACTCACAACTTTCTGAATTGATTCTTGACCAATCAAAAGGGCATTTTGTATGTATAACTAATAAGAAAGCCAATATTTAGGTACCCTAAAGATTGAGAAATTGACTTGCTGTTATCCACCTTGTTTTTAAGGTCTAATGAGTGAACGTGGCCATTTTTAATTTGAATGTGCAAGACCTCAGGTATCTACGAAAGAGGATTAGGGCCAAGCAATAATAAAAAAATAAAACCATCTTGAGATTCAAGTTGTTAAATTTCGAAAAAAAACGCATTAAATTTCAAGAAAAAAGTCGAAATAAAATGTTGAGAATAAACTCGTTAAATTACGAATTTGTTCTCATAATTTAACGACTTTTTTCTCGTAATTTAACAAATTTGTTCTCAATCTAACGACTTTTTTCTCGTAATTTAATGACTTTATTCTCAACATTTTATCTCGACTTTTTTCTTGAAATTTAACGAGTTTTTTCTCGTAATTTAATGACTTTATTCTCAACATTTTACCTCAACTTTTTTCTTGAAATTTAACGAGTTTTTTCTCGTAATTTAACAAATTTGTTCTCAGTCTAACAACTTTTTTCTCGTAATTTAATGGCTTTATTCTCAACATTTTATCTCGACTTTTTTCTCGAAATTTAACGAGTTTTTTCTCGTAATTTAACGAGTTTATTCTTAACATTTTACCTCGACTTTTTTCTTGAAATTTAACGACTTTTTTCTCGTAATTTAATGACTTTATTCTCAACATTTTATCTCGACTTTTTTTCTTGAAATTTAACAAGTTTTTTCTCATAATTTAACAAATTTGTTCTGAATCTAACGACTTTTTTCTCGTAATTTAATGACTTTATTCTCAACATTTTATCTCGACTTTTTTCTCGAAATTTAACGAGTTTTTTCTCGTAATTTAACAAGTTTATTCTTAACATTTTATCTCGACTTTTTTCTTGAAATTTAACTAGTTTTTTTTCTCGTAATTTAACGAGTTTATTCTCAACATTTTATTTCGACTTTTTTCTCGAAATTTAACGAGTTTTTTCTCGAAATTTAACAACTTTAATCTCGAGATGGTTTTATTTTTTTATTATTGCTTGGCCCTAATCCTTTTCCGTAGGTATCAGCCTCTTACAGCTATTTTAAAACTACAAAAACAGTCAGTTAAGCTGCTTGTTGTTGCAAGATGGTGTATTGTTTTAATTTAATATCATGGTTTGTAGAGCAAATAGTTTTAATGATAGCACTTTGTTATTCTTCAAGTTATTCACCTAAAGCGGCTAACAAATCGTAAGTCTTGCACATTTCGCAGAAAATAGCTTATTTCTGCATTGAAAAATAAGGTGGATAGTATTAAAAGCGCAGGGATTGTAAAAGGAGCATTGTGGCCAGTTCTGCTCATGAACAGAGAGCAGGTGCAGCAGACAATCATGGCAGAAGCTGGTCCTGGTTCCACAAGACCCACTTTAGGCTCCTTTTCCACCATATGACATCATCAAGCTCAGCAGCATTCCCACTGTTTATACTCCTTAACAGGCACTCATTATGAAAGCATAAAAATGATCAACGTGGAGAGGCAAGGGCAAATGAATGATCTCACCATGCCACGAGTTCCCTTGCGCTAACTGTGCCAGACCATCCGACACGTACACATTCATGCTCGTACTTACACGCCAGAGCTGGGGCACATGGCCGCTAACGACTGCTCAATTAGGTGAAATTAAGGAGTCGCTGTGAGGTCCATGCTGAACTCATTAAGGCGTGTGAGGGAAGGCTGAACAGTGTCGTGCAGGATTAATCCCTCCAGAACAAGATGGGGATTCATGCAGGTCAGCCTCCAACCGGGAGACTGTGCTCGGCTCTAATGAGACTGCAGAGAACCGCCTAATAGACCCTCAATACTGTAACATGGCGAGCCACAACACCAGTGTGGTTTAACTCAAAAATGATATCGCACTGTGCCCTGCTGTTCTACTGGAGAGTCTTAACTGGGAAATAAGATATTTACCCTCAAACACATGGGTCAATGATGTGACGCTCAAATTTTGTCTGTTAATTTATTGAAAATTAACATAGTAATTTGATTCATACATACAATGACTTGAATATACCTCTTTTATGATGAGCATGATATTTTTGAGGGGCACAGAGTCAAAAACATCAAATGCCTTGATCAATAAGCAAAATTAGGAAATAATAAGCAGTGAAGCAGTACAATACTATACATATTTGAAAAACTCCTGTCGAGCATGTCATGTGGTGCAACCACCATGCAAAAAAATAATAAATAAATAATCCTGCAGACATGACCTCATGACTGTGTCAGAGGCAAAAGGCACTTAAAATATCAGATAATTTGACCTTTTTTATGACAAGGTAAAATTAGTTTTGAATGTACTGTTGTGTATGGGAAATTGCTGCAGAAAATTTCCAGAAACTTTCCATGTGAAGTTAAGCTGGGCAATTTTGGAAATATTCCATGTTGGAAACTTAACAAGAATTTAGAGAAATTAAAGGAAATTAATTGGAAATTTGGGTAAATTTATACAAACTGTATCAATACAAACATAAATAAGCAGACATGCATGCAAACTAAAAACAAATAAAAAAAAAAGAGACATTTTTGACATTTATTTCTGAGAAGAATTTTCAATAATTTTTTTAATTGAACAACAAAAAAGCATGAATGTTGAAAAAAATAAACATATTCCCTATGCAAGCATTTTCTATCAAACTTCTGAAGCCTCTGGTTTCTGCATTTTTCCTCTCAATCCTCAACAGCCCTGCAGTAAGTAGTGATTGAGGAATGCACAGGGTAGAAATTCAACTGAATTTGCATTAAACTGGTTGTTTTTAACATACTTTTTTCAACTACATTTAAGTTTCCTGTTACAGGCTAACCTGCAATGTTGCAAATTTCCAGTTTATTCCCATTAATTCCCAAGGAAAGTTTCAAACTTTGAAAATTCCAGGAATTTTGCAACCCTAATCTTTACTTGATTACACAACATTTCTTGAAAATGATATAAAAGTTTTCCAAAACTACACTGTAAAAAAATAATTATTGGTTTAACTTAAAAAAAGTAAGTTACCTGGCTGACTTAAAATTAAAAAATTGAGTTAATACAACGAAGGCGATTGGATTAATCAACAGAAACTCAAAATATTATTTTATCTGAACCACATTAAGTTGAATTGACAAAAGAAATAATGTTGTGATAACAAATCATGAAAATAATGTTTTACAGTGTATACGATAGATTTTAAAACACGTTTTTCATGGACACTCTTACATATCATCAAGTTAAGGTAACTGACTGTGACCGTAAAGAACTTTTAGCACTGTCTTTATGTGTTCCACATGAATGTTCCGATCATGCTGCATTTGGTTTTGATTTGTGCATTAATTACTAATGCGATCTATACAGCTCTATTAATAACTGTTACAAAGTACACCCCAGCCATGCATAAATCACACATCACTAATTAGAGTAAAATTTAAATGCATGTTGTAAAGACACATTGAGTGGCTCACACAATACTGAGGTGCCAAGCCATCATTGTACTAATTAGTTTGCAATTATGTTTAATAACTTCTCTGGAAGCCAATCTGCACTCAGAGAAAGAACCGGCTTTCACCGAAGGAATATACAAATCACACTGCAATGCTCAGAAAATGGAAACATCACAAAGAGAAGCGAGAGAAACACATCTGACAGCTTCTTTACGCGCTCGTTTGTGTTATGCTGCGCTGAGGTTTATTTTTATTCATCTTTAGTTAAGCGAATGTTTATTACATATTGTATATATTTGAAATCGCTTTCCGATTATGCATTGTAGAAAACTGCAGCTACTTTAAACAGCTTCCATGTCTAAATGTTGACAGAACACACATTGTTTTATTGTGGCTCGGATGTCTCTTTCTACGTCTAACAGGCGATAAACAACTGTTCATGTTTCTTTTAAACAGCCTAGCTGTGAGATCTTCATTTCTGGAAGCGTTTGAATATGGCGCTATTACCTAGGGAGGCAGACATAACACGCCACACACAGGAACAAGAGAGAAATACATTAATTGGTTAAACAACTGACAACTGCTACAACAGTCACCCCCAGAGCCCGTGGCAGCGCGATGGCAGGTTAGTGGGGTTCCGTCTGGTGGTTGGCTCCATCCCCGCTCCGCTCGCGGGCCGGTGTGGGTGAGTGGAGTGAAGCGGCCCGCTCGGTAGGCTTTGGAACGCGGCCCACTTCCTCGGCTTTAATAAGAGTAATCAGCGCCCCCATGCCAGGTACCAGCCTCTCCTCACAGCAGAGATATGGCACAGAACTACCGCCAGCCTGGCAATGTTTACAGAAAACACACACAAACATACACACCCGAAATAACCATAGAAATAATCTCTCCAGCATTCAAGCTATGTTTATATTTATGCTCTAATAGATCCTCGTTCTATCACACACACACACACACACACACACACACACACACATACGGTATAAACCTGAAAAGGATAACAATGGAACATAGTCAATACTATAGAATTGATCACCGCTGTACTACACCAGAGGGTTATTGATCAGACTGTGTGTTGAAACAAACTCTTTAAACACACCTGAGCTACACCTTAATGAGCTCGAAAACACTCCGACAGCACAATTAGCAAATCCAGCTAATCATTCACAGGTCTGATCGCATTCAGTTGTCGGGATTTGTCACGCATTTAGCAGTGAAGATCAGGTAAAAGGAACATTATTGTTCAGTGCTATTATTGGTATGAATTAGCACTTGCTTTGCTTGATCACAAAAATCTTGATTTAAATCCATGTTGGTGTTTTTAACTACTGTACTAACATTTAAATTAATCATTTGATACAATGCACTAATTTTGTACATGTTTTTATACTTGTATTGTAAAAATACCTGCATGTAATTACAGCTGTAATTAATTTCTGTAATTACACTGTTGACCCTTCCCTTACACCTTAAACCTGACCAACAAACGTGTCCCTAACCTTACCCATATCCCACCTTAAAAGCAGCAAAGGTGGTGTCCTTGTTTACATGTGTAATAATACATTTAAGTACAGAATCATATTAATTAGCAGCATGTTCTTACTACAGTCTAAAAAATGCACTGTTAAAAACAACCCAGGTTGGGTTGAAAATTTGACAAACCCAGCGACTGGGTTGTTCTATCCCAGTGGTTGGGTTAAATGTTTGCCCAACGTGCTGGGTAGTTTAATTTAACCCAACTATTTAAAAATGACTATATGGCTGGCTTAAAATGAACCTAAAATAGGTTTGAAATTAAAAATCAGACACATACTTATTAAAGGCAACAATAATAACCAAAAGGTGAACATTTAATAATAATCAATTCAATAAATGTTAATTATTATTCATTAAACATATTAATAAATGTTCAATTCCAACATAGTTTGGGTTCATTTTAAGCCAGAAATACAGTTACTTTTAAACACAATTTGAGTTAAATAAAACTACCCAGCAGGTTGGACAGTTACTCCACTCCACTGGAGTAAAACAACCCAATTGCTGGGTTTGTCCATTTTCAACCCAACTTGGGTTGCTTTTTAACCCAGCATTTCTTTTAGAGTGAAAGGTTAGGATTAGGGTTTGGTTTAGTTGCATGTAATCATTCATCATTTACTATTACTATACTAAGTATATGTAACATGTAAAAAGAACACTGTAAAATTAAGTGTTACCATGTTTTGCAATAAAATAATGGGTGACACTTTCTATGAAGCCCATGCTTATAATGATTTAGCCACATTTAAACATATTTATAAGTAAGTATTACTATTCTATAAATATATTTATAAAGACTCATTAAGATCTATGCTGCATTATAAGAACAGTATAGATACATTTATATTATTTTTATAATTACTTTTTCAGTGTGCATGCTCATAAGCCATTATACACTGCTTTATAAATGATCAAATATAAAATAGTTCCAGACACACTTGTTTGCTGTATCAACTAGTTATTATGTCTTTAATGGCTAAAGTTTGCATCAGAGGTCATGAATGGTAATTTTGATTTGTTAAACTCTATATTTCCTCAGCCATTTGCATGGTATTGCTTATAGCAGTTTGGAATTATACTTTAAAAATATTCGTTGCAGTGTTTTGCTAGCATGTAACATTAATAAAATATACTTTTTTTTTCTAACTGTTTGTATTAATGATTTCTGTTTTTATTTAATTTTTTATTACAGGAATTGTTGTTCATTTGTTACATTTACAAGTAAGCAACTTAAAATGAAAAATGTGCACATATTCGTGATTTCTTAACATTTGATTTGTTTTCACTTTACTTAAAGCCAACAATGATGCATTTATTGAGATTAGTAACTATTATTACTCACAATAAGTATTCATAAGAACACAACACGGCTATTAATAACAATATATTCACTAATTCGACAGAAATAAATCTCAGTAAATTCATTGTAACTATAATATAACGTTATAGCAATGCAAGCTGCATTCTTTATAAAAACATTCATGCAATGGACTAATTAATACTTATAAATCAGTGTATAATGAATTATGAACATGCATTGAAAAGGAAAATGCATGACTTATAAGTAATTATAAAAGTAATATAAATCTAACTATAACTGTTCTTATAATGTGGTATAGGTTTTAAT
The DNA here is from genome assembly GCF_018812025.1 of Megalobrama amblycephala. NCBI lineage: Eukaryota > Metazoa > Chordata > Actinopteri > Cypriniformes > Xenocyprididae > Megalobrama > Megalobrama amblycephala. The sequence continues at coordinate 31,088,779 of NC_063051.1, forward strand.
AAGTCTTTATAAATATGTTTATAATATAGTAATACTTGCTTATAAATAAGTATAAATGGAGCTATAATTCATTATAAGCATGGTCTTCATAGAAAATGTTACCAAATAATGTAATGTAAATAATTATGTAGGAAAAGCACCAACTATAAATTACAACCTCTATGTTTTTATAGACTACATGTTAGTAGATTACGGTATATTACTCTTATAAAATTTTTAACACAGTTAGCTTGTTACATGTCTAAGCGCAGCGAATAACACTCACATACATAAACACAAATGTCCCCACATGATGGCTGGGCAAGACCGCTACTTCCTGAGGCCCATGTGAAAATATATCCCCTAACTTGACACTGCCGGCCGGTGTGGAAACGAGAGAGCTGAAGAGAGAGGCCCTCTGAGGACACAGTGTGTTTAATACAGTAAAGGCAGTGTGTGGAACAGACTCGTCTCAGGTATGTGTAGGGTGATCAGACATCCCGGATAAACTCGGGACAGTCCCATTTATGTCTTGTGCATGTCATTTGTCCTAATAATTAGAATAAGCTTTTGTTTAGCTTTAGATGCAGATGCTGTGCTTCTTACTATTTCTATCATGAGAAAAAAAGCAGCAGTACAATTTTTAAAAGTTTAAAGACTCTCGGAAAAACATGTCAAGTCCACTCTAGTCAGTTTTTCTGCACTGTTAGAAACAGGTTTAGAGAAAATAGTACCTTTATGCTACTAGTAAGCAAGGCAAAGATGATTATAGCAAAAAAAAAAAAAGTTTGTGAAATATGAGAAAAACCTCCAGAGGAACCAGACTCAGCTTGGGGAGATCAACCTCTCTGCCAAGGTACACATTACAGTAAACACATGGCAAATATTATCTAGTTGCATAATATGTAATATGATTTTTTTTTTATTTTTTTTTTAAAGTAAATACATTCTGGTATTTTATTGACCACCATCTAACAAAGTAATAAAGTTAATTCAGCCATTAAGTGACCCCAGGAGGCACTTAATGAGATTCCAAGGTGATTTGATAAAAAAAAAAAAAAAAAAACACTCTCAAAAACATGAAAGGAAAAACCAATTTAACTTGAGGAATACTGAACAAAGAATGACTGAAAACAAGCACAATATATTCACAAGGCTGAAACAATCAAAGAAACGAGCAGGTGTACGAACTTAATCAATCAATGAAAAACTATGTAAACCAAATTTCGGGGCTGTTTACATGACACTGTTTTCAACTAAAAACGTAAAACTTTTTATACGCTTTGGCCATTCATTTACATGACAATGGAGTTTTGGGCCTGAAAATGCAAACTTTTGAAAACAGGTTTCAAAGTCAAGTTTTTGAAAATGATACCACTATCGTCTCAATGTAAACTACAAAAATGCAGATTTATGAAAACAGTGATGTAAGTGCTCATGCATAATATGCGCTTAATCTATAGGCGTGTAGTGTTTCTTTAGAAAGATTCTTTAGAATCGCCATCTACTGGCCTGGCAGCATAATACAATGTTTTTAATAGTTTTTGTGAACGGGATCGTTTTGACAATGTTGTTGCCTATACGTGAAAACACAAAGAATTTTTTTTTTTTTCCATTTTAGCACATTGTTGTCATGTAAACGTACCCTGAAACACAGTAAACAGAACCAAAACATTCAAAACTTAACCAAAACAGAGAAAACCCATTACAGTAATATTGTGAAATATTGTTACAATTTAAGATAACTTTTCTATTTTAAAGGTGCCCTAGAATCCAAAATTTGAATTTACCGTCGGCATAGTTGAATAACAAGAGTTCAGTACATGGAAAAGACATACGTTGAGTTTCAAACTCCATTGTTTCCTCCTTCTTATATAAATCTCATTTGTTTAAAAGACCTCCGAAGAACAGGCGAATCTCAACATAACACCGACTGTTACGTAACAGTCGGGATCATTAATATGTACGCCCCCAATATTTGCATATGCCAGCTCATGTTCAAGGCATTACACAAGGGCAGCCAGTATTAACGTCTGGATCTGTGCACAGCTGAATCATCAGACTAGGTAAGCAAGCAAGAACAATAGCGAAAAATGGCAGATGGAGCAATAATAACTGACATGATCCATGATTACATGATATTTTTAGTGATATTTGTAAATTGTCTTTCTAAATGTTTCATTAGCATGTTGCTAATGTACTGTTAAATGTGGTTAAAGTTACCATCGGTTATTACTGTAATCACAGAGACAAGAGTCGTCGCTATTTTCATTATTAAACACTTGCAGTCTGTATAATTCATAAACACAACTTCATTCTTTATAAATCTCTCCAACAGTGTAGCATTAGCCTTTTAGCTACAGAGCATATAGCCTCAAACTCATTCAGAATCAAATGTAAACATCCAAATAAATACTATACTCACAGGAATCGATGCATGCATGCAGCATGAATGATGGACATCTTGTAAAGATCCATTTGAGGGTTATATTAGCTGTGTGAACTTTGTTTATGCACTGTTTTATAGTCGAGAGCTCGGGGGGGGCAGGGAGCGAGAGATTTAAAGGGGCCGCCGCCTGAATCGGTGCATAGTTAATGATGCCCCAAAATAGGCAGTTAAAAAATTAATTTAAAAAAAATCTATGGGGTATTTTGAGCTGAAACTTCACAGACACATTCAGGGGACACCTTAGACTTATATTACATCTTTTGAAAAGATGTTCTACGGCACCTTTAATACATTTAAAAATGTAATTTAAAATATGCTATTTGGTGTTAAGTCTTATTACTTTCAATGTTTTGTATCATTTTCAGCAGTTGAAAAAAATATATTTGAAAATAAGCAGCAGTGCTGCTTAATATTTTTGTGGAAACCGTGATACTTTTTTTCAGGATTCTATAGAAAGCTCAAGAAATATTTTGTAACACAACTGTCACGTATGATTAATTTAATGCATCCTTACTGGATAAAACAATCAATTTCTTTAAACAAATTAATTAATTTACAATACTGACCACAAACTTTTGATATTACAATGTTAATGCTGATGTTGGACAACCTTCACAACCTGCCCTGTATGTTTTATCATGGTCATCTGGTCACCTTTGCTGCGTTGATGATTTAGGACAGACTTATGGCATGTGTCAGTTCCCTCATGCATGTCCACAGCTTCACACAGCCACGACCATCAGTCTGCCCTTCATGCAACTCTCTTGCTTGGTTTTGCTCTCTTTAGATCTGCATCCATTTCAGGTACCTCTGTTTCTATTCTAGCGTACTATTTACCGCATACTTGTTTACAGTTATTACAGTGGAGAGCAGAAGCAAATACCCAGACGCTCCTCCATCTCTGTCCTTCCAGGACACCAATCACAGTCGGCAATAGGGGCAGATCAATCAAAGATGTCTGATTAGGTGAACGGAGATCCGCTGTCGTTTGTATCCCTCCTCCCTTTAACCACACAGGAGAGAAGAAAGCAATCCTGCCGAATGCAGATTGGGTGTCAGTCAAGGGACTGTCCACATGTGGACCGTACACACAAACACACACTGTCCACACACACAAATATATTAACAAGCAGCTCTGATGCCCATAATCACAGCTGCGGCACACGGGTGCGACGGGGTAAAATGCCGAGCTTGACAGTAAAGGAAATAAGCTGGACGCTGCAAGGTGGTGATTTGCAGAGGTGAAGCGGTTATGGCACACAGAGAGAGGGCCAATTTCCACCCCGTCAAATTGTGTTTAATTTTCTCTCCTCTCCTCCCAGTCTGCCAGTGGGATGAGCATGTTTGGAACATTCCGGAAGCCTGTAATTGAGGTTAACATCACAGCTGATTGAGAATGTTTCATACCTGTGCTTTACGAGTGTGAATGCATTCATTCTATGCCTGTTGTGCCAAATTCTTTGAAACTATTTGTATTTTGTTGATTTCATATGTTTTTGAAAAACTCAAAACTTCAAAAAAAATCAATGACTCTTAAAGTGTCATGAGTTTTCAATCAGCAAGTTAAAAGGGTTACACTTTATTTAAAGACCCCATGAAATCAAAATTGAAGTTTTTTGGCTTTTAGTGTGAATTTGGTAGCCTTACTTTTATCTATAAGCTAGTGTGCTCCAAAACAATGACAAAATTTGTATTAAACGTTCAAAACTTAGTCTCTCACTTCTGCCAATATGGATCAATGATTTTCATGACATCACACTGCACTTCAACTTCTCATCAGAATTTCTGTCCAATCAAATGCTCTCTAGAATCTAAAGCGTCCCGCCCCCTACATTATAAATAGACACTGAAGCTGTGGCTGAAATCGGTCACACATTTACAGTTTTCTACATGGTGAATGGCACATAAGTGCACTATAAAGGGGATAGAGAACGATGAAGGTAACAATTAAGATGAAGTCTGGTTTCGAGTTAATACACACAGTCTGCTTCAGACCAGAGATCGGATAGCACAGAGCGGATCATATGCGCGAGTTGGCGCAGATTGCAAAACATATCAGACCCTTTTGAACTCTGCACAGAATGCTGTATTTTAAAGCGATATGGAGATTAGGAAGAGAAACAGTTCGAGATTAGGAGGAAACTGACTTTACCGAGCTCAACGGCTCTGGCCGAGCTGTGATAAAAACTAAATGCTATTGGCTATTTTTTTTAAAAAGGGGGGAGGAGCTGCTCGATATGCTCCACCCTGTCTTCCACACATTGAATAATTTTGCACATTTCAAGACACTTCAGTGGGCCTTTAAAGGTGACATAGTACTTATTAAATAAGTACTGAGTGATATTAATTAACTTCATGTACTTACTATAAAGTTAAGGTTAGGGTTTGAGTTACTTGTAATTATGCACAACATTGTTATAACATAATATTGTTTTAATTTACTTGTAACTACATCACCTTAAAATAAAGTGTTACCATAAAAAGTAATTTATTTACACCTTGAATATATATTTTTTTTTTTACAAATATCAATTTTAATATGATAATTGATCATTTACAGCCTGAACTAACCATGACTTATTGACCTTGACCTTGAGTCATGAGTAATATCATAACAAAGATGTCACTTCCTGTTTTGCGCTTTTTTAAATCTGATGGTGCATCCCAATTCACATACTCATGCACTATTCTATGATGTTTTTAAGTATAAATAGTGTGAGTAGTGCGTTCACGCAGAAAATTCCAAAAAGAAAAAGTGCACTTTAAATACAGGGATGATGCACTAAATTAACGGAAAAAAAAAAGTGTGGAATGTTGGATACTTCATGCACTCAACTTTCGCAGATCTAATTATGTAGTGGAGGGGGAGAGGCTATTAGACTTCGATGTTGAATGACAAAAACTTATAACATTCATACTCTACATGGATAAGTACATAGTGCATAAGTGCATAGTGTATAGAGGATATGCATGTGACATCACCGTCTACCATTATGACTGCGGTTACGCCCACTGAGTGGCAAAAGACTGAGTGGCAGCATTGATTTTTAGCATGAATGCCACAAAAAACACACAAAACACATCCAAAACGGGAAAGAGCTTTGCGACTGACTGTACAAACAACTCTGACACAAAATCTGAGGTATATTTTTACAGACTGCTGAAAGCTACAGAAAAAAAGTAGCAAATAGGTTGCTGCAATTCACAGAAACAGCTGGACTCCATGCAAAGAAACATGTTTTGCAGTTATCATTTTGTGTCAATTGTTGGATTTTGGAGTAAAATCATACCCTATATATTGTATTGTTACATATTGTGTTGACAACTCATCAATTAAATATTTACCATCTGATATTCTGCATAATTGGGTGTTTTTAAATAAACACTGACAAAAACTAGACAAGTTTAAGGCTTGACGATATGACGAAATATATAACATTGATATAAGTGATCACTCCGATTTAGACCTATATATATATATATATATATATATATATATATTTCACAGGCAGATTTGCTTTATGTATTTCCCCCGCGTCAAAATCAGGCACATATAAATGTCAGGAAAAACGATTCCTGGCTGCATGTCAATATCCATGGATTAGGTTTCTTTGACATGTCATAAAGAACACTTTCGAGCCCAACCTTTAGTGCAATCGTTTGTTTTACTCGCGTTTTCAAAGTTTCCCCTATTAAGTCCAGTCATGCAGCAGGTTCTTTTGCCACTCAGCTGAGGGAGCGTGTTCCGGCGGGAAAATGATGTCAATGCATACCCTCTATAGTGCGTCATTTGGGATGCAAATTGAGTTTTAGTTGGATCACATGACTTTGTTGGTTGCTCAACATGATTTGCCAGGGGAAAAGTTTTTTTTTTTTTTTTTTTTTAAACAAAAGACTGAAAAAAAAGAAAATAATTTAAAATAAAAAATTGTGCCAAAAAAAGAAAAAAAAAAAGAAAATGTCATGCTTTTAATCATTTTTCTTCATTGTGATATCAGGTAAGTTGCATCACCCTGGCATTTCAAATTCATGCCACCCAAAAAATATGAAACAAAATTTTAAGAAATTACAAACATGTTCAAAAAAACATGTTCATTGTATGTATGAATTGCATTTTGGATGTATTTTTGATTAAATTCATATAAGACAAAAAAAGTGCATCAGATCATTGACCCAGGAAAGAAAAATGATGGTTGTGTCTGCAGCTGCCAGTCTGCAGTTGGTACAGCTGTAACCAGCTGTTAACCACAAGCTAGCACAACCCAGAAAAAAATCGCCATGGGACGATATTTATTCGCATCATTAAGGCGATAAATCTGACTTTCGGTTAGCGCACACAGGCCGTGCGTCCAGATCCCAACACGGAGCGTGTGTAGCTTGGGCAGAGAACAGAGATGCTGGCCCTGCCAGGGCCGTGGAGGAAAGGAGCCATGTTTAGATGTTCTCTCCACGCCTCACTGACCTGCGCTCTTGGCATCAGGGCTCCACCGAAGCCTGCCAAAACGCCGCCACTGGCTTCCACCTCTGCACCGGGGCTAGACTCCGACTGCCGGACAATAGAGAGTAATGTAGCGAGACCACACGCATATGCACAAGCAGCATAAGAAAACGCAAAATCAGTTTAACTGCGCAGAAGCCATTTTAAATAACTGCATCTCTTATTTATGTGCCTAATATGGGATTTGAATATCAGACAGGGAGAATAAGGCGAAAGCCCACGAGCTTACTGTCAGCCTCTCGAGACGAGCATCCATGCAGACAGATAGCTTATGTGCTTCTCTTATTTCATTAAAACATCAACAAGCAATTATGACAGTAAATATGATCCTGTTTTACAGGAAGGAGACAATGGCATTAAAACAGTCTTTGATTTGGCTGTGGGAGCAGGTCCCATATTCGCACACACTCTCTTTTTCTCACATAAAATCAGAATACCAATAGCCTCCCACCCCTCCCCCCGCACCCGCACGCACATCCAGACGCACACACATCCTCTGGATCAGCAGGAGTCCAAATCAAGCTGATTTTCCTCTTTGATTCAGACGTGGAGCACAGCTCAGATTGGATTTCAGAGAGGAGGAGAGGAGAGGAGAGGACACTGGGAGAGGGAGAGAGAGAGAAATGAAGTGGTGGAGGGGAATGTTTTGCATAATATAACGTGAAAATAAGAAACAGAGAAGTCAGTGCAATAGATCTCTGTCTTAGCATGCTAGTCTATTTCTCTCTTCACACACACAAAGGATAAAAACAACCCCAAAACAGTGTTTTCCTTCATAACCTCACTAATGTTATACTGCGTGTTTGTAGTGCGATTAATAATGCCGCAGTGATAGACTAGCCTCTTCTGTATATCCACACACATACTGTGTCCAAAATCTGCAAAACCTTCATAGGCACTAAGGTTCAAATTCCGTCTGCTAGAAATACACCATGTGTCAGTATACCGTATCAGTATTTAACACTTACTTAAAGTTAATATTCGAAAACACAAATAATTCAGTAATATTGTTAATTTTTAGCAATACTTAAAATGAATACACATTTCCATACTCTGCATTATAATCTCATGCTGTCTAAATTATTGTATTTATTTATTTTTATTTAAAGGGTTATTTCACCCAAAAAAAACATTTCTGTCATCATTTACTCACCCTCAAGTTATTCCAAATCTGTATGAGTTTCTTTCTTCTTTTGAACACAAAAGATATTTTGAAGAATGTTGGTAACCACACTCTATAAATGCTGGGTTAAAAACAACCCAAGTTGGGTTGAAAATGGACAAACCCAGCAATTGGGTTGTTTTAACCCAGCGGTTGGCTTAAATGTTTGCCCAACCTGCTGTAGTTTTATTTAACTCAACTATTGTTTAAAAATTACTGTATTGCTTAATTAAAATTAACCCAAAGTATGTTGGAAATGAACATTTATTAATGTCCAGTGAATAATTATTAAACAATAAACATTTATAATAATGTCCATTTTCAACCCAACTTGGGTTGTTTTTAACCCAGCATTTTTAGAGTGTAGTGATTGGGTTGTTTTAACCCAGCTAATGGGTTGTTTTAACCTAGCAGTTGGGTTAAATGGGTTATTATTATATTTTTTTTTTAACAACTCAACTGTTAAAAAAAACAATACAAAAAAAAAAAAAAAAAAACATATTGCTTGCTTAAAATTAATCCAAAGTATGTTGGAAATTAACATTTATTAATAAGTTTAATAAATGAACATTTATTAATGAATAATAATTAAACAATAAAATTGTTTATTAATAAATTTCACCTTTTGATTATTATTGTTGCTTCTAGCAATTATGTATCTGATGTTTAATTTCCAACCTATTTTGGGTTTATTTTAGGCCAAACTTATAGTAATTTTTAGTCAGTTGGGCAAACATTTAACCCAACCGCTGGGTTAAAACAACCCAATCGCTGGGTTTGTCCCTTTTCAACCCAACTTGAGTTGTTTTTAACCCAGCATTTTTTTTTTAGAGTGCAGACAGTTGACAGTAGCCATTGACTTCCAAAGTATTTTTTTTTTCCTACTATGGAAGTCAACTGTCTGGTTACCAACAGTCTTTAAAATATTTTCTTTTGTGTTCAACAGAAGAAAGAAATTCATACAGGTTTGAAACAACCTTAGGGTGTGTATATGATGACAGAATTTGCATTTTTTCAACTATCCCTTTAAATTTAGACAATATTATAGGAATAGAATTGAAATATCTGCCATTTATTGGTTATCGGCCATAATATGAAAATAAAAACTGGCATGCTGATGACAGCCAGAATTTTAATATCGGTGCATTACATCCTATCTAGATGCTTTTAAATGCGATTTTAAAGGAAGTGTGCATGTATGATTCCATTTCTACACGTAAATAGAAATTGTGTTCATTAAGTATGTGCTTCATTATGCCTAAAAATCTCAGTGAAATGTGTAGAGGTTATTAGTTTACTTGGGTGGTACTTTCATACAAAATTACTGCCTGTTAAGGCACTGACTAACTGGGCAGGCGCAACCATAGATTACACCATGTCCTGCCATAATATAGATCACAAACAAGTACATATATGTGTGTGTGTTTGTGTGTGTGTGTGTGTTTGTGTGTGTGTGTGTGTGTGTGTGTGTGTAGGTAAGATTCAATACTCACAGTCAGGAGGTGGCAGTGTTGGTGATAAAGTGTGTGTTCATTTGCTCAGCCAGTGAAGTTGGACTAATGCAACACACCTGCTGTCCCTGCACCATCATTAGCCTCGGCGGCCCAGCGGAAAGGTCAAGGCTAAATTGCGATCTGCAGCCGTTCAGGAGGTGCGCAAACACGCAGTCATCGCCCTGATCACAACTAATGCACGCGCTGATGAGTAGGTGGGAGCTACCGCCGCCGAGAGATGCATGGTGGGAAAATAATTTCAACACGGAAATCTCGAGGAGGTGAGACTCGTGAACTTCACGTGCAGTCACAACATAATCATCCAAATGATCTATCCCATTCCAGCCCACCTGTGTGGCACAGAAAATTTTACTATGGGTCGAACACGAACCACGACGGCTACGTGTGCGCACGCTTGTTTGTCGGGGAATATTTTACCAGATTATACAGCAAGACACATGCTCACACATAAACATACACACCCACACAAACACTGCCTCGGCGTACCTGCCCGGTGGTAATTAATCGCTGTGGTATTTAGGCCTGTTGGAGTAGACAAATATGACAGAGACAGGGACAATTAGGATCCTTGTTCAAGCTACATTAACTCTCTGTGCTATTACAACGCGGGCTGCTTCTCCTCGGCTTGTAAAAAGCAGCGAGGAGATTGTTCCTCATGGGCCATGGAGATATTAATGAAAGAAAAGGAAGATTGTGTTTATTGTAGTCACATAATTGCAAATAAATTTCAATTAGCCGGCATGTCACCCCTGTAAGTGTGAGCTTGTGGGCTAGCGCTGACTATGAATGGGAGAAAACGACAAGCAAACTGGGCAGATTTGACTTTCTGTGCAATTTCTTCCCTTTGTGAAGTTGGAGGTGGTGGTGGAGGAGTTCAAGGTCATTCCCGTGAGTTTTACCGTACATTTTTCTTCATTTTTTTTTTTGTGTGTGCTATTAAACAGATTCAAAATAACTTGCAAAGAGTAGAATGTTTTCTACTATGCCAGCATGTAAAAGAGACAGGAGTGGGGAGGAGGAGGGGTGTGGACGGAATGATGGGGAAAGAAATAGGAAGCGAAAATGAGAGGAGGAGAGGGAGATGAGCAGGAAGGTGTTTAGTATTCTTCTCTGATCAGCAGTCGGTGTGTGCTCCTCGCTTCTCTTTTCCTCCAGCTGAAGAGAGGAGAATATTTAAGCAATGTCATCCGACAGGTCAGCCACAACACTGGACAGAGTGACCTTTGACCTGTGGTAGAGAATCACTGTCTGCCAGGTCCTAACATCAACAGGATAGAAATAGATCCAGTTCAACATGTTAATTCGGACTTTCTCATGCATCAGCTTTGTGATTTTGTTTTAAAAGGATAAAAGGATCATTTTGTAACTTTGATTCATTTCAGAATTAATATGTGTGACATTCTACAATAAAGGTGTCATGTGTACAGTACCTAATATGCATGTGAATATTCTTTTCTAACAGCATCAGAACAATTAGTAACAACTTTATTTTATTTTATGCCTTAAAATGTCAACCATGATTTTAGCAAACAACTGATAATTGAAAAGTGGATACTAGAAATATCAAAATATATATTTTTATACATCTATAATTATATCCAACATGTATTCAGATCTATTAATTTAGCTTGTGATTTCACAATGCAGTTTAACACTTTAACACATTCCCCTGGTTTCACAGAGAAGGCTTAAGCTAAAATGCATGTTTGAGCTGTTTTAACTGAAAGCAACTTGCACTAACATAATGTAAAATATGTCAGTGCCATTGTTTTGCCTCAAGATGCACATGAGTAACGTTTTTTCTAAGAAACAATTTCAAAATCGACTTAAATATCCTAACTGAACAAATCCTGGCTTAATCTAATCCCTTTCCGTGAAACCAGGCAATTATCCGTTTATTAGAATGTTTAAAATTTTGCAAAAATCACTGTAACCACCATAGACATTGAGGGGGACATGTCCCCCCCCACCCCCAAAAATTAAAAATGGCCAAACTGCCTCCCCCAATATTTGATATTATTGATGCTGCTCTGCTGTACTCTATTATTCACCGCTTTGTTTGTTGTTAGGATGACAAAACAAGTTTTAAAAGTTTTATATTTTTAGGCTTCTCTGCCTCAGCGGTCTAACAGCGCTCATCACTGTCACAATGAGTGAGATTGCCAATCAAATCAAAGAAGGCGGGGCTTACTGTTCACAGAAGATGAGTGCGAAGGCCAATACGACTCTTTCGTTTTAGCAGTGAAAGAGTATGTGGTGAGTAAGTAGCTAAACATTTAAAGGTGCCATCGAATTGAAAATTTAATTTACCTCGGCATAGTTGAATAACAAGAGTTCAGTACATGGAAATGACGTACAGTGAGTCTCAAACTCCATTGTTTCCTCCTCCTTATATAAATCTCATTTGTTTAAAAGACCTCCGAAGAACAGAAGAATCTCAACATAACACCGACTGTTACGTAACTGTCGGGATTATTAATATGTACGCCCCCAATATTTGCATATGCCAGCACATGTTCAAGGCATTAGACGAGGGCAGCCAGTAACGTCTGGATCTGTGCACAGCTGAATCATCAGACTAGGTAAGCAAGCAAGAACAATAGTGAAAAATGGCAGATGGAGCAATAATAACTGACATGATCCATGATATCATGATATTTTTATTGATATTTGTAAATTGTCTTTCTAATTGTTTTGTTAGCATGTTGCTAATGTACTGTTAAATGTGGTTAAAGTTACCATCGTTTATTACTGTATTCACGGAGACAAGAGCCGTCGCTATTTTCATTTTTAAACACTTGCAGTCTGTATAATTCATAAACACAACTTCATTCTTTATAAATCTCTCCAACAGTGTGTAATGTTAGCTTTAGCCATGGAGCACTATCAAACTCATTCAGAATCAAATGTAAACATCCAAATAAATACTGTACTCACATGATCCGACGCATGCATAACGAACATCTTGTAAAGATCCATTTTGAGGGTTATATTAGCTGTGTAAACTTTGTTTATGCACTGTTTAAGGCAAGCGCAAGCTCCGTGGGCGGGGAGCGTGAGCATTTAAAGGGGCCGCAGCCTAAATCGGCTCATATTTAATGATGCCCCAAAATAGGCAGTTAAAAAAAATTATAAAAAAAAAAAAAAAAATCTATGGGGTATTTTGAGCTGAAACTTCACAGACACATTCAGGGGACACCTTAGACTTATATTACATCTTTTAAAAAGACGTTCTACGGCACCTTTAATATTTGACTACTAAAGTATTCAGCGACCGACAGTTATATCCAGTGATGCAAGCTACTCAACATTTTTATGAAATTTCGCCATTTTGAATTGAAAACATGCTATTATTTGATCAATATTATATGATTAATGAAATTCATAACTGAATGTGATGAGACAAGAAATGTTTTGCGTTTTTAACCGAGACATACAAATAAGAGTGAATATGTTTTTTAAAAATATTATTTGCAAAAAGATTAAATTGATTACCTAACTACAATAGACCTGTAACTTTTACCATTCTTATTTATTTTTAGTTATTTCCTTGAATCCCTTTTTAATCTTTTATTTAATTGATTTTAACAAGATTAGCAAAAGTATCCTTTTTAAAGATAACAAAAATTACCCAGTAACCCCCCTCTCAGAAAAAAAAATCATTGTTCAAACATGTTCAAACATGTTCCCCAATGTTCAAAACATGGTTACGGCCTTGTATCACCTGTTCAATGATACAGTTCAAATTTTAAGCAATAAGGCCTCAATTATTGGTCTCACTAAAACAACAAAACAAAACAAATATGTAGCGAGGAAGTCCTAAAAAGTTTGGGTTACACTTTATATTAGGTGTCTATGTACTATGTACTTGCATCAAAAAATAAGTACAATGTACTTATTATGTTCATATTACATTGCAAAACACTTGTGCTGCTATTGGGATACGGGTAAGGTTAGGGACAGGTTTGGTGGTATGGTCAGGTTTAATGGTGGGTTAAGGTGTGAAGTAAAGGGTCAGCAGTGTAATTATAAATGCAATTACAGAAATTAACTACAGATGTAATTACATGCAGGTATTTAAAAATATATAAGTACAATGTAAAAACATGTATGTACACAATAAGTGCACTGAACTGATTAATTTAAATGTAAGTAGTTAAGGCCACCTATTTTAAAGTGAGACCAACGTTTGTAACATTAACCACATTTGAAACTAATTAGACTTGTGCTTGTTCACTTTGCTCATGCAGGGGTGTGAAACCTCTTGTGGCGGTGAAAAGGAAAAAGCTGCTGAATGAACAGATACAACGAACTTGAGCAGATATGGACAGAAAACACAAAAGTCAGGTGAACATGACACACCTTTGTATATGAATGTTTTATAATGTATTTGAGAACTTAAAATTCTATTCTATGTCACCTACGTTAAAGACAACATCTGCTTTATGATAGAAAGAATGAAGCATGATTGTGCATTGATGCATTTAATGATTTGAAAATGCAGTGATAATATGCTGTGACAGTCATTTAAAGTGAGAAAACAATGAAAGAAAAGTACATACAATCCCCCACCTATACCTACAATATGAGATTCAAATCATACATATGCCTGAACCCTGACAGACAGACAGATTATATAGACATGGCAAAAAGTTATCTGCCTAGAAACATAACAATGTCGTATCAGACAGAATCCCACTCAGACATCACGCGGCGCGTCTCCTACCATGAATCCACAATGACATTCGCAAAGTTGTGATTGAAAATAATCTGTCAAGATGGGCATGTTCTTTGTGATAATTATTATCATTATTGATATTACTATTATTGTTATTGTGTTTCTCCTTTCCTCTGGCAAAGATGATAACCTGTGTAGGCTTGCTGAATTCAAATGATACCACTTGATAGAGAGTCTGTCACAGAGGAGTAAACAAAATGTTGCCTTATTTATTTTTTTATTTCTCATAGCCAGAGCCGTGAGTGATCAGTTTACCTTCTGCCTCAGATTACAATCAGCTAATAACGGCGATTCTGCTTCGACGAAGGGGATTGTGGGAACCGGCGCAGGGTGGGACGGCGGCCCCCTCGATCGCGTAAGACCAGGGGCCGCGAGGATCCGGCTTACAAAAACCCCGCCGGATAAACCACTGTGGCAGCTTTGAGAAAGAAAGGAGTGAGACTGAGCACCGAAAGACAGGAGAGCACAGGCGTTTCTAAGCAGGCTTTAAGATGGCAGATAAGGGTGTAAGAGACTGATCTTCTGGCAGGTCAGGAGGGATCCTGCAGCCCGAGCGTCGTATCAGCCTAAACCCAGAGCCCTCGCCCCCCGCTCCCCGCTCGAGGGCCAGCTGGTTGCCGTGGTGAGGAGCCGCGGGGGCTTGCCGGGGGCGATAAGCCAGCGTGAGCCGAGGGAGTTGGGGCAGAGAAAGAGAGCGACAGATTTCACAAAGGAAAAGAAGAGGAGCGTGGAGAGCGAGGAGCAGAGGGAACCGACGAGGGGAGGGTTAGAGAGGAGACGCTTGAGTGAATAGGCGTGCATTGTAAATCTTCGCCGTGGCAACCTGCAGCTGTGGAGATGGGTGTGATGTGTGGGTGACAGGGAGAAGAGAGGCCGGCTGCACAACGCTAGAGGATTTCTCCTCCAGCGCGCCGCTTATGACAGCTAACGTGGCGACCGGTTAGGAAGAATTACAAGAGCTATGCAGCCTGCCATCTTACAAATGAATCCCGTTTAGCCTCGGCATGTAAATAAATAGAGTTCACTTGGAGGGAGCGAGAGAGAGAGAGAGATAAAGATAAAGAGAGAGAAGGAGAAAGAGGGTGACGGAGGCAGCGGCGGTAATCAGCTGCAGGAATGTTTATCTGCCGCTGGTGCGCGTGCGTGCGGCTGCTGAAATTATGCAAGCGAGTAACAATGAGCAAATTGAACCCCCACAAAAAGCGGCACAAGGTCAGGCGGAAAGACGAGGCATTGGGGTTGAGAGTGGTGGGCGTGAGAGGATAACAGATCATGATAAATTGGCTCACATTTTATAAACCGCTGGCCCTAATGCCCTGCTCCCAGCCAAGACTGCTAGGCTGGAACTTTCCGTACTGTAATACCTCCACTCAGCCATTTGTGATATATGAAAACCAAGCTGTGGCACTAATTGCACAATTACAAAGCGGAAGCCGAGCTGTGGTGAGGCAAACTGGAGGGGGTACGGTGACACACGCAAGCCCTCCCACTCTTTTTTGTTCTGTTTCTCATTCGTGGTCTCCTCTTAAAAAAAAAAAAAAAGTAGTTCTAGTCCTCGTGCACACTCTCATTAGGTAATTAGGTTCTTTAGTAGAGGCGCCGTTAAATATGGCACTCGCTTATTTCGGTTAGCCCAAGCTTTCCCCACGAGATCCCCGCTGGAAATGTAACGCACACATTTCCTCCAGAAACACTGCAGGACTGTGCACCGTTCCTCACCTGCCTAGTGGCCCAAAAAACCCAGACCAGGTTCTCCTCCCGAGGGGCTGAAAAAAACCCGTCAATGTGTAAGTGTGTGTGAGAGAGAAAGAGAAAAAATTTATCTTCTACATCGATGAAAGGACAATTTATTACCGTCTGCTGTGGGAGACAGAATATTTTGCCCCAGTGCTTTGCTGGCCCTGTTGACTGTCTGAATGAGGAATGGGAGCGTATTAGCACCCGGGCTGCTTCTGCACAGCCGCGCCTGGCACCGAACCATCACAGCCCCCAATACCGCCCAGGGTCAGAGGTCAAGAGCGGAGCGGCGACTGAGGCTCGTGGACCGCTGTACGTTGTTTCGTCTCCCGCTGTCGCAGATTGATACATTATTATTAGTGCCTGCTCTTCCACGACTCTCAACAGCCCGACAGCTGTCCTCAAGAAATTATGAGTGTTTTCAGAGAGGGCTTCTGACAAGGTATAGCAGCGAATATTGAAAGCATTTGTCTTGAGAACATCCCGTCATGTTACAACAACGATGACATTTTGTTATTAGGCGTGTTTCGCGCTTCACTTTCAAGCAGAGAGTAAGTGAAACAGCGGAATATCCATATATACAGCAAGCTGCATATAATAAAACGAATTTATAAATATATTTACATTACATGTATTCATACATTTCTTAACATACTGTATCAAATAAGTGATTTCTGGGTTACTTTACATGATAAATTATTAAAAGGGTTCTCTGGAGAGAACTGAGAATTAATCTATGATCTAATCAATAGAACTAAACCCGTATAGCTTTAAACTGCTTATATCACTAGTCAGTCAGATTTACTGAATAGAAAACACTGTTTGCGGAACTTCAAATGCCCAAATCTCCGTTCTTTTGTCCAGTTCACTCTTAATGCTTCAAAAAAGCCAATATTACAGAAGATTGTGTTAAATAGGTTTGTAGTGCATTTTTAACCTAGTTTTCTGCTGAGTTCAGCACACTATGCGCTATTACTAGCACATATGGCACTGCCACTATTCATTTCTGGAACGCACCACCGCTCTACTTAGGTGGGCAATATGAATACTATAATGTGTTAATATAGGCAATGAAGCTTTTTTTTTTTTTTTTTTAAGATTACGCAACTTAAAGGGTTAGTTCACCCAAAAATGATAATTCTGTCATTAATTACTCACCCTCATGATGTTCCACACCTGTAAGATCTTCGTTCATCATCGGAACACAAATTAAGATATTTTTGGCTTCCATTGACAGCAAGATTAACTCTTTCAATGCCCAGAAAGCTACTAAAGACATATTTAAAACAGTTCATGTGACTACAGTGGTTCAACCTTAATGTTATGAAGGCGACGAAAATACTTTTTGTGTGCCAAAATAACAAAATATCGACTTTATTTAACAATATCCAGTGATGGGCGATTTCAAAACACTGCTTCATGAAGCTTTACGAATCTTTTGTTTTGAATCAGTGGTTCGGAGCGTGTATCAAACAGCCAAAGTCACGTGATATCATTAAACGAGGCTTCATTACATAATAAGTGTTTCAATGGTTCACATCACTTTGGCGCTCCGAACCACTGATTTGAAACAAAAGATTCGTAAAGCTTCGAAGCTTCATGAAGCAGTGTTTTGAAATCGCCCATCACTAGATATTGTTGAATAAAGTCGGTATTTTGTTATTTTTGGCACACAAAAAGTATTTTCGTCACTTCATAACATTAAGGTTGAACTACTGTAGTCACATGACCTGTTTTAAATATGTCTTTAGTATGTCTTTCTGGGCATTTGAAAATGTTAATTATGTTGCTGTCAACGGAGGCCTCACTGAGCCATCGGAATTTATCAAAAATATCTTAATTTGTGTTAAAGGTGCCGAAGAACGTCTTTTTAAAAGATGTAATATAAGTCTAAGGTGTCACCTGAATGTGTCTGTGAAGTTTCAGCTCAAAATACCCCACAGATTTTTTTTTATTATTTTTTTTAACTGCCTATTTTGGGGCATCATTAAATATGAGCCGATTTAGGCTGCGGCCCCTTTAAATGCTCACGCTCCCCGCCCACGGAGCTCGCGCTTGCCTTAAACAGTGCATAAACAAAGTTCACACAGCTAATATAACCCTCAAAATGGATCTTTACCAAGTGTTCGTCATGCAGCATGTCTAATCGCGTAAGTATAGTATTTATTTGGATGATTACATTTGATTCTGAATGAGTTTGAGGCTGTGCTCCGTGGCTAAAGCTAACATTACACAGATCCAGACGTCCTGCCCTTGTCTAATGCTTGAACATGAGCTGGCATATGCAAATATTGGGGGCGTACATATTAATGATCCCGACTGTTACGTAACAGTCGGTGTTATGTTGAGATTTGCCTGTTCTTCGGAGGTCTTTTAAACAAATGAGATTTATATAAGAAGGAGGAAACAATGGTGTTTGAGACTCACTGTATGCCATTTCCATGTACTGAACTCTTGTTATTTAACTATGCCAAGATAAATTCAATTTTTAATTCTAGGGCACCTTTAAGATCATTTTTGGGTGAACTAACCCTTTAATTAATAGTAATATTCCATCAAAGTGAACTGAATAATCTAAAATATATATATAATCATGAGCATCAAAATCTCTCTCAATCACTGTAAACCCCACTGGCGCTAACAGAACATCCTCTGGCACTCAGTTCCATAGAATTGAAGAAGTGTTCCAGAAAGTAAAGGATGAAATAGAAGAGTGGTGCGGGCTCAAAGGTTAAGGCTATAATTGTTTTGCCTCTTAGCAGCATTAAGATAATTTTCCTGCAAAACAGATGGTCACAGAAAAAGCCAGCTAGTCTTTTCCAGCCGTTTCCTCGGCTGAAGATGATCCCCAGAGTAATGCTTAATGTCTTCACGTATCTCAGGTGTAATCGGCGGAATGACGTTACTATTTATCTCACGTCTAGTTCAGCAATAGTTACCAACGACTGCCGGCGTGACCTCGGGTGTGTGCACATTAATTTTACCTCAGTGTTTTCTATAGCATCAATTAATAAAAAGTGACGAGGTTTGGAGCAAATGAACAGCCCTTGATAAATGAGGGTCTGGACTTAATTGCTCAGTAAATTAAGAGCTCACAATTGTGACGATGCGGACCAGTTTTAATATTTAAAAAGTCATTAGATGTGGAAATGTCTGGCTTAGTTAAGTATGTAGTCACCCACAAGGACATTAAAGACCACATGAAACAAAGACAGCGTTAAAACACGTTCACAAACTGCATACATTTAATGCTTTCAAACATGCACAAGTACAGATGCCTACAAAACCCGTACATGAGGAATCTGGAGAGCAGCGGTAAATACTCCACTCGTCCACAGAGTATGCATCTAAATACATTTAATAATTCTATGGACTTGTTGTCACTTCATTTGCATGACAACAGTCAGCTAGTAAACCAGCAATTGCCGCTGTGATACAATCTTCGTCATAATGGAGTTGTGATGGAGCTTCATGGTGAGGAGAAATTGAGCAAGTTAAGCCAGCTGAAGCCAGGGACGCTAAACGTTAAGGATGATGGATCACTTTCAGTAATTCCGCTTTATTATGATTGGGCAAGATCAATATTTTAACAGTTCGGTTACAGGCTTTAGTACAGTACTTAATATGTATTATTCATAACCTTTGTCAGCGCAGGAGGGCAGCGTGTCTCAGACTGAGTGGAGAGAGAGAGAGAGAGAGAGAGAAGATACTTATGATTCTGCCAGTGGACAAAAAGAGCACAGAGGGATGTGGATGGAAAATGTAACATTCCACACTACTGAAATATCCGCTGGGTCTATAAATGTGACCTGTGCTGGCAAAATAAGTTATTGTCATTTTCATATTCTCAAATAAATAATGAATCATATTCAAAATGATGTATGATTTGTTGGAATCAGACAAAAAATGACTAAGCTACACCTGTTTTAAGTCGATAAAGTCAGCAAAGTCAGTTTTGAGAAAAATTGATTTAAAGGGGCTCTATGTAGGAATGACACTCAGTGGTCGAAATAGGTACTGCAGTCCAAATTCAAAATATTGTTTGCCCCGCCCCCTCGTTCAAAGACCCGGGTGGCCAGCTTGAGGACACGCAACAAGAGAGAGCGCAATAGACAATGAAAGCTGAGGAGACTTACACACTGTAAGCTGATGAGTTGATTTATCTGTTTTAATATGCTGTTGTTCATAGAGATTTTAGATGGATGCAGGGGCTTTTTATGTTTGTTTGCTTTTTAGGTTGGGTCAGATCTGCAATTCTCTTAGGTTTGTTTGCTGGTTTCCATGGCTGCAATACGGCAAAAACTGGCAACCTATGATGTCGAAATACTATTGGATAAACTGGTTTCGCACAGACCAAAACAAAGACAGACATTCCGACACGGAACGCACATTTTCAAAGTAGAATATCTGGCTGTAGCATTGTTTTTCTGAGGAACAAGTAGGTGAACTTAGCATGTTTCCTAAATATCTGCAAACATATTGGGGTATTTTTATGCTTTATTAAAGTAAAAATCTTACATAGAGCCCCATTTAAAGTTTTCTGAAGGTTCCAAAACAAAATCACCTCTCAGCCATGCCTTA
This sequence comes from Megalobrama amblycephala, assembly GCF_018812025.1. Classification (NCBI taxonomy): domain Eukaryota; kingdom Metazoa; phylum Chordata; class Actinopteri; order Cypriniformes; family Xenocyprididae; genus Megalobrama; species Megalobrama amblycephala. The sequence goes on from NC_063051.1 coordinate 31,109,437, forward strand.
AAATCTCTGGTAATAACACTAAATTTGGCACACACCAAGTCAAAAGCCATGTCTATAGGAAAAATATATATTCAACTTTTTTCCCCCATGATACCGCAATTGATTGATTAACATTAATGAAACAGACAGCCAGTATATTAAGACTTACTGTACTGCACGGATGATGTTACACATAACATCAGATGTTTTCCCCCTACAGTTAACCAAACGTTCACTTAAGACATAATAGATAATGTTTGCATGAATACTCGCCAAGACAGATTTTTTGAAATACTGTAATTTGGTGTATATGTGTACAGTATATCGGGATCGCGCAATATCTGAGGCATCTTTGTGAGAACACTTCAGATGCGCCAGTCAGCATAAGATCATTTTGTATATATGACAACATGACTTCATCACATTTCATTGGTTCAGACTCATGCCATCGAGTATTCGCTATATGAATATTCACAAAGTTAGAATGCTGCGCTTACTAAAACGATACCAAACTGGGGAAGTGCCAGTGGTCGAGAGGCAAGCAGAGGAAAATGGCATTTTTCATGGACAAAGGAAAGGTACTCCTCTCAGAAAATGTACAAATAAAGATACTTTTAGATGTTTAATTGCTATTTGGAGCATTGGGATCGCTAGACGAGGGCTTAATGAACTCATCTTTGTGAAAACCTTAAATTCGACCAAAATTGACATTTTTCACTTGTTTTGCCTGTAGCTCATAATTAGCCTGTGCGCAATTCGACTCATTTTGCCGGTTTGGTCACAAATATGCATAAAAACAAATGTGGTCATATGAGTTTGAAAAAAACTATTATGGGATGGCATAAATGTCAAAAAGTATGCCATTTGGTGCAACCAATATGCAGAAATATGCAGGACAAACAAAACAGGAAATTGTATAACAGAAAGCACTCCAATCAAAGACAGGTCAACAAATCTCTTAAAACATTGGAAAATGTAACCTTTTTATGAAACCGCAAGGCTGTAAAATGTCATGTGGTACCATCATTCAATTGAAACTTTTCTTAAAAAATCATTTTACAAAATCAAAAGTTTTATTATTATTATTGTACTCTACTGTTCATTATTATTACTTTTAATTTTCTTAATCTTTGAACTCTTCTTCATTGTCATTCATCATTACCATTTGGTAATACCATGGTATTTCTTCGGTATTTTACAATAACTAAAGAGCTGCCTCGGTTGTCTTTGGGTTGTCTCTGATGACAGAAAGTTTGTGTTGCTACAAAACACCTCAAAACTCCTGTGTGAAGCATATGGTTATGCCAGCCTGCGTTTCAAACATGCACCTCTGTCATTAGCTTCAGTATTATGTTATGGGGTAGAAGGCTGTTGTTTCCTCAACTGTACATTTCATTTTTATGTAATTTACATCAAAGCTCAGGTGCTTATCTCACACCATATAGAAGTGGTAAAAAAATGCATTTTTCACAGGGACGGGCTGCGTAATTTTATTTCATTTATTTATGTCTGTCTTCGGCACATCCGTAGCCCAGTTGGCATAACACTGATGTCTGCGAGCTGCGCGTGTATCAGTGACATACTTTCGGAGAGCTTGGAGTGAAACCGCTGGGATTAAACACAACGGCACATTCATATCTGGTCACACGCTCAGCTGCGGCGCAGGAAGGTCTGTCACTATCAAAGCTTCCTGGAATCTTCTCCCAGCAAAAGCCAGGGAAGAGGATTTCTTAGCAAGCTCCTAACCATCTTTTTTGAAAAGCAAATCCTTTGTACCCCTCCCAAAACTCCTGGCCTGGGCTCACCTCCCCCGTATTTAAAGTCCCCGTGTGGAACGAATGGGAGTGAGCCCCGGAAAGTTTGTCGCGGGGAGTGGGTCGCTCTGGCTCTGATTAGATGTGGAGTGGTAATAGGCTCCTCTACGCGCTGCCGCTAACCCTGCTGCTCCCCCGGCAGCCACTGCGACTGGAATTAATCAGTCCTTCTGGGAACTTCCCTCAGCCTCTCTCTGCAGGCAAGCCACTCCGGAGTCATTTACCAGCCAATCCTACTGTCAGGCTTCTGTCATTTAGGCCTTTTCATTATGCCTTTAGCCCCCCTCCCTTTCTTTCTCCAGCTCCCTCCATTAAAGGGAGAACGAGACAGACAGACAGACAGAAAGAAACTGGAACGAGTGACAGATTAGCCTGATGTCAGGTGCTTTTTAGAGACGGATAATATTATTACCCCTCCATACGAAACACTGAGAGTGCACTAATCCAAATATGAAGGACACTGACTTTTCAGGTGACTGCTCTTTTATTTATTTATATAGGCGGTAATTAGGATTGCACGGATCTAATGAATCCTTCGTTCTTATCGGCACCGGGAGCGGCGTTGTCCTAAATGTGACAATAGGTGGGCCAGCTTTGTTCCTCGTTTATGGAACCCCGGAGTCATAACTACCAATTACTGTGGCTCTCCCTCCCCTGGGCATCAGGCTGCTGGATCTGCCCGCTCTGCCACGCTAAGCCCGCTTAAGTGACCTATTTTAGGCTCGCAAGCAGACTAGAGAACACCTCAAAGGTTAGATTATCCTATGATGAAATACAGGGTCTTCTTGCTGCAAATTACCCAGGGAAAGAGAGAAGTATTTCTCCTACCTCCAACCGCAGAGCACGGCCAGCGGCCAAACAGCCCTGCAGCCACCCAGGAATGAGCCGCAAAAATATTCATGAGTAAACAAAAGGAGTGATTTGAAAAATGGCCAGAGGAAAGAACAGATTAATAAGAGAGAGAGAGAGTGAAACATGAATAGAGTATTATAAAACTATTCTGTAGCTCCATCTCGTCGAGGTCAGGGGGAGATAGCGGCAAGGCTTCATTAGAAGCCAAGCGTTGCCTCTGTACCACATTTGCCCCAAACCAAACCCAGGGGATCCAAGGACCGGTAAAGAGGAAGTGGCACCAACTAAAAGGACAGAAGAGAGAATATGTGAATGAAATGAGAAGGTGATGAATCTCGCTGATGTGAACATTGACTTTTTTTTTTTTTTTACTAGATCATTATGAAGAAGTCTTTTTTTTTTTTTTTTTTTTTTTTTTTTTTATATTGACCAAAGTGTCAAATGAAGAGCGATCATTAAGAGTGTCCATGATTAAGTCTTTGAACACATGTTCCAAATTCTTAGAAATGTACTCTTTGCATCCATTGGTTGGTTTCATATTTCGTTTTGTTTTGAAAAACTAGTATATCATTCAAGAAAAAGTTTAAACTTAATGTAAGCATCAAGTAAAAATGTAATATTTCCCTTAAAGCTTGAATATATGTACACAACATAACTGTTACTGGTAACACTTTAGTTTGGGGAACAATTCTCAATTTTAACTAGTTGCTTATTAGCTGTTTATTAGTACTTATAAAACACATATTAATGCCTTATTCTGCATGACCATATTCTACATCCCAAGCTCCGATTGGTTAGCTGGCCCAGTGTGTTGTGATTGGCGAACTGTGTTCTGGAAATGTCACACCACTTACCATAATCGCAAGTTTCATCTGCTCAAGTGTAAATATTAACGATGCCATCAACTTTGCCATACCAATTTGAGTCTGATTCAGACCCTAAGAATGTTAATGAACAAGAGGATCGTGCAGGACACATGTAAGCACAGACTTTACAAGACATTTCAGAGTGGTAATTTCCTAAGGATCGGTGAACATTCTTACAAAAGCGAGAGCCCCATAGCTAAACAATTCATTAACAGTTGGCTAGCAGGCTGGCGGAGCCACAAATAATAAAACATACTTACATGTTGTGATCCATAAACAAATAAGTGGGAATTGCTGCGTCTTTCAGGAGAAACTTTTGTGTGTAGCCAGCATTTCATGCAGTTACAGATGCAGCATTTTGTCTGTACCACTTCTACTTCTGCTGAATGAGATGATGACATACTTTTATAAATGTTTTGGTTAAGAAAGAGTCTGAGTTTATGATTTATTTCCTCCTCCCTCATTGCAAAAAGTTTACTCTGTCTGGATGCACTTAAATCCGTATTAAGAACGCGTTCCTGTCATGCACTTTTCAATAAACCAACATAAAGCAAGATAATGTGTTTACATGCTGGGCGAAATCAGTGTAAGGGGCAAAAATCTAGCTGTGATGATCGGTTTATGCTTAAGCCATTTTTGACCTTACACCGATAAAGGAAAGAGGTAAACACGTTTACATGACCACATGCATTGTTGGCTTATTATGCATAATCAGGTGAAGAACGTGCACGTAAATGCACTCAATTGCATTTTCAGTTTCACTTTTTCTATTTCAGTTTCAATTTTTTTCTTAAAGGTGCTAAAGAGGATCTTTTCGTCGACTGAGAAACCAAAGACTTGTTAGTGAGTTTTTGAAATGAGCGCATGCGTAAGAACAATCCCCCTCCTTCACAGCTCATTTCGAGGGAACGCCTCCCAAAACTCGTGCATGAGTATTGGAACACGAGTGTTTACCACCGGCATTCACTGTGTCATGTCATGGCAGTGATTGACAAGCCAGAGGGCCAATCGTTTACGCGATGATCACATAAACTATTGGCTGATGTTTTTAAGGCCCTACCTCGTGCACAGATGATGTATATTAATATTATTCCTTTCAGTGCACCTAATAAATAGTCTTTTATCAGTTAGTAAAGACAGTTTCAAGTAATTTCAAAAATGTATAAAACAAAACATCCTCTTTAGCACCTTTAAGAAATAATAAAATATTAGGCCAAAATTGTTTCTTTTTAAAGACATTCTTTTTCTTCATTGTGTTAACAGGACTGTTGTGTCACCTTAGCATTTCTGACTTTATACCCTCCAAAAAAAAAAAATGGCAAAATTAATTAAAAGCATGTTCAAAATAGAAGAGGGCCAGACCTGCAACTGTATGCCTTTGGAATGCGTTCTAGGGCAGGGGTGCTCGAGCCTTGGATTGTCACAGAGTTTGGAATTTCTTTCTAAACTCCAGTGATTGATGCAGGATCCATATAATGGTAAAATAAATGGGCCTCAGTGCTAATTTCCCCCTTATAGCATCTGATGAAATATGCCTTACTCGTTTTGGGTGTCTGACATGAAATATTGGTGTGTGGTGGCCAGGGCAGACATGAAGCAGAGCTCTCGGCCACTGTACTTCACCACACAGACAATCCACAGAGACGGAGCCAATTAAGATAAGCCTCCATTCACAGGAAGAGGTTGTTTGACATGCTGTCATGCTAATAGAGACAACCGTCATTACACTAAGGTATGACACACACCGAGGTACCTGCAGAATGTAGCCCTAATTGGTCAACTGTTCCTATGTAAGTCCTCTGCTCTGCTAAAGGCTCTCAGTGTTTGGTCTGGTTCCTCTTTCAGACGTGTCTGTTAGGAGCTGTATTAGTCTGCCAGAGGTAATTTCTCTGCTCCTGCTCTTGGCATGGGGTGGATACACTCCAGATTTGACGTGAACAGTTAGGCCTTGCAATAACAAACTGCGGCTTCCTCTGAGTAGTGTCAGTCTCGGCACACCTAGATCAGGCTGGATTTAAGTATTAAAAGATTTCAACTCGTCCAAGTGCTCAAGAGAAATATATACTTTAAGTTGGTATAAAACTAGACCGAGGAAGTGGGTGCATTGTAGTCCTCATAAAATAGCATTCAAATGTTATTTTTGAAAGGTTTAAAAAAAATCTAAACAAACACTCCCCAACTTTTCAAAGTGACAAACATAAACAGAAGAAAAACAGTTTGTTATATTCAAGAATGGTAACATATTTCGGTAGTCCACTTTTGACATTCTACTAACTTTAAATAACTTTGCAACTACATGTCAACTACCAAATATTAGAGCATTAGTGGACTGCCTGCTTAATATTGGGTAACACTTTATTTTGATGGTCCCAAACCGACATTCTATTGACAATAAATAACTGTTCAAGTACATGCCAACCTATTCTAACCTAGCCTAACAGTCTTACTCTAATGAGAGTTAGTTGACATGAAGTTGCAAATTCAAAAGAGTAGGAGACTGACAGGGAAAGAGAAGAAATTGTTGAATGAAGTCATTATTTTTGTTTTGTTTTTGAGCACAAAAAATTATTCTTGTCGCTTAATAACATTAAGGTTGAACCACTGTAGTCACATTTTAATGATGTCTTTACTACCTTTCTGGACCTTGAATGTGGTAATTATGTTGCTTTCTATGGGAGATAAAACACTTCTCGGATTTCATCAAAAATATCTTAATTTGTGTTGTGAAGATGAACGAAGGTCTTACATGACAGAAATTTTCATCTTTGGGTGAACTAACCCTTTAATGAGAGTTAGTTGACATGTAGCTGCAAAGTTATTTATATAGTAGAATGTCTAAAATGGAATATCAACATAAAGTGCAACCTCAAGAACCCATGAACTGCTTGTCTCTCTGTATATCTGTGTGAGAATTTTGCCTAATGTAGTTTGGCCAAATTTCCTACAGAATGAAGGCTGTCTGTGAAAAGAACTGCACAGCAGTTTCAACTGAACGTAGGAACATTTCTTTTGCCCTAATCACAAATTGACCTTTTAAATACTTGTTAACATTTTGCAAAGCTCGAAATCATACTAGAAAAGAAAGGTCTGTGTTTATTTGACAAGATTATGCTAAAACATATTACTGAAAGGGCTTCAGTTAATGTTATTTGCCCAATAATATTTTTGCATGCTAACTAATGCCATTGCATATGCATTAGCGATGCATCCACAAGGCTATGGCAACTTGGTGCGCAAATCCAATAAAAAATATACTATAATATATATACTATAATAAACTATACTTCATACTGAAACTTTAGCTCTAAAAGCACAATTTCTATTTCAATGCTTTCACCAGAAATGAAATGTTTACACACCTCAATATGATTCCTCAGGTTGGACAGCGAGTTTTTGAAGGCTCTGATATGGTTAGTTTTAGGCAAACAAAGCAAAGATTTAAAACAAAATGAATGTTTAATATTTTCAGAAAACTGAAACATACTTTCGATTTCTAAATATGGCCATGGGTGCGTGCACTGCCCCGAGGAACTGTCTTCTAAACTGTCTTCAATGCTGGGAAATCATTGAACTTCACATGACCCTACAAGAGTGATTACTGATAGGCTGTCTGTCACCTACAAAAATAAATAAATAAATAAATTCATCCACTGACTTTCAAAGCTGCTACATACACAAAAAACGCTGGGTTGTTTTTTCTACCAAAATGCCGGGTCGAGCCTATTGGGTTATTTTGTTGTGTTATTTTTTCTACGATTGGGTAGATTTGTGTAGCCCAGCCGTTGGGTTAGAGGCTGGTCAATCTCACTGACAGCGGAAAGAATTTGAACCTACAACCCAGTGGCAACCCAGCTGTTGGGTTACACAGAGCGCAGGCTTTTTGCATCATCGTCAGGAGTGAGCAAATGTCAAGGCTGCCAAATTGGTGCTTTACTTCAGTAAAATAAAGGTTTGTATACATTTTATTTCATCTATAAAGTCTTTACAGTGCTGTAAAAATCCTTTTTATTTAATGCAATGAAATACAGGGATGAGATGTCAGTTAGATGAATGTGTCAGTCAGCATCCGTCGTCTCGCATGACGGAAACGTCTTTTACATTGAATAAACTGAATTGTATTTGTTATAATACTGAATATTATTTAATCTGGATGTTAAAATATGTTTCTCAGGACTCTGTATTGTTTGTTTATGTGCAGGTTATAAGGAGCTTGCTATGCTATATTTTGGCTTTGAGAAACACAGCGCAGCGATCTGAGGTTTGCAACTCTCCTGCCGAACAGCAGCGCATCACTGGCTCAGATTTCGGCAACACACCGCTGCACTTATGACAGGAATATATGTGAAAATAGAAGAAATCTAATCGAAGTGGAGAGGAGAGAGAACTTTGAAAACTGGCTGCAGCAAGTTTTGGACACAGTGCTTTTAGTCTGTTCGTTGGTGTGAGAAAAATAAGTGAAATATGGTCAAATTTGTTTTCAAACAAAAGTTATTAAATATTTAACTTTTAAAAAGCAATCCCGTTTAATGGTATAAGCTGTATAATTGAGTTGTCATTCTTTCCTGCACTTTTTCACTCGCATACACATGTACATGTTGTTTTAACTCTTGCCTATATTTTTGAGCATTCCTGGCTGTTCTTATTAATAAATGTTCACCTTTTGATTAGTACTGTTGCCTGTGTTGTTACTCAAGTAATTCTGTGTGTGATTTTAATTTTGGGTTAATTTTAAAGCAGAACTAAGTAACTTTTTTTTTTACCTTCATAAAAAGTTTTCTAAGTCCTTACGATGATTAATTGACTTGTAGTGGTGTGTTTGAGGTGTGCACTAACTCCCTCTGGCACGTCTACGCCAGATACAGCACTTGCAAGTTGAGCTGCATCGACCTGACACAATCTCGCCTCATGTTCACGTTCACGCGAGAATGACAAAATGCTTTACGGTAATTCAAAAACAATGTATATATTATGACTTTATAAGACAATTTCGAAAATTGTCCACCTCCATCGAGTGTACTGTATTTGCAAAACTACTGCGCTGGTGAGCGTTGTAGTCCAGAGCTGAGCTTGGAGTATTTACGACAGTGTGATTCACTGAAGGAACCTGTAGGGGGAGCTTCGCAAAATCTTACTGAGTTCCGCATTAAGCCAGAAATATAGTAATTTTGAATCAATAGTTGACCCAGCATGTTGAGTCAAACATTTAACGCAGCCACCTGGGTAAAAACAACCCAACGCTGGGTTTGTCCAATTTTGACCCAGCGTTGGGTTGCCAATCAACCCAAATTGGGTTGTTTTTAACCCAGCATTTTTAAGAGTCTAGTAACGACTTTCAAGGACCTTGATAGAAATGTAGTGGAGTGAAAAGTACAATATTTGTCTTTCAAATGTAGTGAAGTTAAAGTCAAAAGTTTCCAGAAAAATGAATACTCTAGTAAACAAGAGACACTCAAAAAAAGTGTACTTAAGTACAATACTTAAGTAAATGTACTACACTCTAAAAAATGCTGGGTTAAAAACAACCCAAGTTGGGTTGAAAATGGACAAACCCAGCAACTGGGTTGTTTTAACCCAGCGGTTGGGTTAAATGTTTACCCAACCTGCTGGGTAGTTTTATGTAACTCAACTATTGTTTAAAGATTACTGTATTGTTTGCTTAAAATGAACCCAAAGTATGTTGTAAATTAACATTTATTAATATATGAACATTTATTAAGTGAAATGAATAATAAAACAAACATTTAAACATTAAATTGCCTATTAATAAATGTTTACCTTTTGATTATTATTGTTGATTGTATTGCTGTCTAGTAATTATGTGTCTGATTTTTAATTTCCAACCTATTTTGGGTTCATTTTAAACAATACAGTAATTTTTAAACAATAGTTGGGTTAAATAAAACTGCCCAGCAGGTTGGGCAAATATTTAACCCAACCACTGGGTTAAAACAACCCAATGGCTGGGTTTGTCCATTTTCAACCCAACTTGGGTTGTTTTTAACCCAGCATTTTTTAGAGTGTACTGTCCACAACCAAATTCTTTGAAAAAAAAAAAAAAAAAAAAAAATGCATCTACAACCAAACCTGGATCAAGTGGTTTTGAAACATTTGTACATTTCAATCTGTTTGTGAATGGAGTTTTGTGATAATTACAATGCAATTACATAGTAATTAATAATTAACAACTGTGCAATGATTATTCAACCTTTTCAGATGTTTTAACACTGCAAATGTCCTCTAACCAGTCTAAGCCACACACTGAATAGCCCACGTTATAGAAGGATAGAAAAAAATGTTTTGTGCCGTGTGGAGTTTCGTCTTACCATCCACCCTTGTTTCGGTCTATCAATATTTGCCCTCATAAGTCTTTTCAGCAAGTGAGACTATCCAGCTATTTGAAGACCAACAGTTAGTTTGAACTAGACTGTTAGCTCATTGTGCTATAGTACTGTAATTCCTCACCGCAGGAGTTTCTCTTGGCCTGGCCTGGGCTGCCACCACAGTCACGGACGTTCACCGTATCCCTGGAAACCTCAAAAAGCCCATCTAGCATGTCACAGCGCAGTCGGGCTGCCGGTACACTGTGCAGGTGAGAGTTGCCCGCTGGACGACAGCCAGCGCTACAGGACGTGTTTGTTTGGACTCAGCCCGGATTTGGAGCCTGCCAGGAAATGTGCTGTTTCTGGCAGATTTCAGAGAAAGAGAGACAGAGTAAGAGAGCGAGCATGTTTTCAGTGGCTCAGAGAGACTAAATATGGCTGTCAGTGAGCATGCACTACTGAAGAACCACAGAACGTAGGCCAGACTGCTACAAACACCAGCGGAATATCTGCACTCCCTTCGGAGATTAGGTGAATATAGGTGACGTCTTATCTGCCACTTTCTACCGATATATCGTGTCAAATTTGTGTTGTCGTGCTCATTACCATCATTGTACACATCAATGCACACTGAGCGATTACAGATTTGTGTTTTCAGTAAACATTCTCGGAGATGCAATGCTTGAAAATGCAGGTCACTTATATTCCTGAAATGTATTCTCTGCCGGCTTTGTGATAACCGCGACATTCTTTAACCTCCACACCCCCAATTAGGGGAGCAGGGGAGGAGAGGGATGCGAGGCGTATTGCTTTGACCCACATGCCTTACTTAGAGGCATACTCCAGAGAGAGAGATGGTGCAGGAGGATATCGCGGAGGGAAAACACTCCTCATAACAGCCTGAGGCACTCCCAGCCGCTCTATCAATGCAAAACAGACCACTACCTGAGGCTAACGGGACATTTCACTTTTCATAAGCCACCCGCTTTCGTGCACCCCTCAACCTCACCCCGTTCTCCGTTTTTTATTTGATTTGATTTGATTTTTCTTTATTTCATTTTATAGAGGTGCAAGTTTTTTGAAAGCACATGGGGGTGGAGGAGAGGTGGAACAGGAGAGAAGAAGAGAACAAGGAAAAAAAAGAAAAAAAAAAGATGAAAAGCATCTTCAGCATGCCGGAAACATCTGGTTTCATATATTCGAAGACTGAAAAGGAAATTGCACAAAGACAAAACTCTTATGTTTTGATTTATTTTATTATTTGAGGGCTGTGCCACGCCAGTCATGCAGTTCAAATCTGAGGCCATAAATACGGCAAACGGAGAGATGTGACAGAGGCATTAGCCTGCTCTCCATACGCTCCCACCCTGATGGATAACGCCGCTAATAACATCTACAACTGCTGCGTTCTGCCCTGAATTATACCACGCTAAGGGGCTTCTGTTAATGGGAAGAATGAATTCACGCAGTGAGAGAAAGACAGATATAATAAAAAGCAAATATTCTCCATGACACTACACACTTGTATTCATCTCCTTTGGTCTCTGAGGTGCACCAGTGATTCTGAGGGAGCTCTGCATGCATCTGTAAGCTGTTGGTGTCAGTAAATAGAGGTCACATGCCAACGGCTAGCTGAAACTCCCTCTGCCCTGTGAATCAGCTCACCTGGCATGACCAGGTTGGCGCTGTCATCTGGCTTCCAGACGCTCTCAATCACTACACTGGCAAGGACTGAAAAACCAACAATCTGCAGCTTCCAATTTACTGCGTTACTCTCAGATGGGCTTGGTTTACCGAGAGCGCAAGATTTCTGTTTTTCACCCAAACATTTGATTAAAACCTATGAATATCTGTGATTGATATCATCCGTGATACATGAATGTTTCACAAGATTGATAAATTGGAGTCACTAAAGGCATTGTTACGTCTGGGTGGCTTTGGTGGTGTTGGGAGAAGGGGACGGGCGAACACTAAATCCTGCCTGGAGAGAGCAAGCAGACTGTTCCTAACAGATGGAGCGAGGTTAGCCACTGTTTCCTTCTACAGCAGGCTTGATGGACGACTGTCAGGATTTACAGGCGAAGCAGTGCAATAGAGCCAGTGAACATCTGTGTGTGTGTGTTTCAGAGACAGTGGTTAATTTAAGAGAGTTACAGGCTCTAAGAACAGCTGATGGACAGTTGTATTCCCCTGGCTGACCACAGTGTGAAGAAATAGTGAAGCAGAAAATAAGCCTTCACTTCTTCTCTCTCCACATACAGCTCCTCTAATACACATGACTCATCCATTACAGTCCATTAAAGCGCAAAGATCAGCTCCTTTTTCCCTTAGTCACCACTACTACCAGATTTCTTGATAGAAATTAAATGCTAGTAAAATACTTAGTTTACATTTTTATTCTAAGGTGTCATTGTTACAGTGTAATTATACATTTGAGTACAGAGTAATATTAATTAACTATAGGGTTAGGCGTAGATTAGGGTTTGTGGTTGCACTTTATTTTACAGTAACAGTACAGTGTATTTACCTAAGAAAGTACTGGTAATATAAGGTAACTACATGGGTTAAAGGGATAGTTCACCCAAAAATGAAAATTTGATGTTTATCTGCTTACCCCCAGCACATCCAAGATGTAAGTGACTGTGTTTCTTCAGTAGAACACAAATGATGATTTTTAACTCCAACTGTTGCCGTCTGTCAGTCAAATAATGGGAGTGAATGGGAACTCCATCTATAAGAGTAAAAAAAACATGCACAGACAAATCCAAATTAAACCATGTGGCTCATGACGACACATTGACGTCCTAAGACACGAAACGATCGGTTTGTGCGAGAAACCGAACAGTATTTATATCATTTTTTACCTCTAATATGGCACTCTGTCCAACTGCGTTCAACGCTCGCTTAGTAAGGTCTGATCGCGCTCTGACAGCGGCAGTGATGTCTCGCGCATATACTTCAATGAGTGCTAGACATTACTTCGGCTGTCTGACTCTTATAAATTGTGTTACCATTCACTCGCATTATTTGACTGACAGACGGCAACGGTTGAAGTTAAAAATCATCATTTGTGTTCTACTGAAGAAACACAGTCACTTACATCTTGGATGTGCTGGGGGTAAGCAGATAAACATCAAATTTTCATTTTTGGGTGAACTATCCCTTTAAGGTTAGATTTAGTTAAGTTCAGGGTTAGTACCTAGTTATTACCCATTTATTGTAATAAGTACATTGTATGTACATGGGGAACAGGCGTATTACAGAACATTTCTATCTTAGGTCTTAACTTAAGATACGATAAGTTAATTTAGGATTTTTCACAAATTCGTATTACAGAAGCAAATCTTAACTTGATTTAGGACTCTTATCCTATCTAACAAAATCTCATCTTATCTGTAGTTAAGAAATCTTAAACCGCTCCATTGAGTTCGGTAATCAACAATCAACTGTCAGGTCTGTTACCAAGCAACCAAAGACGCGCAAACTGCTTCTGAGGTAAACCTAAAATCAAAATGGAGAAACAACTTTTAATTCCAGTGCGGCAGAGACTCAAAGTTCCGTTGAAAAGGTAACGATAATGTGACGGCAAGACCGATGAAACGCGCAGTCGACGCTCATTATCACTCGCCACCGGCCGCGCGCCGTTCTCACGGCTCTCGCGCGCCCTGCTCGTCATAGTTAAAAAGCCTGTTTTATTCAGAAAGTTTTCACCTTCGCTCACTCACGAAGATAAGGAAATATTTTGTCATTAAAGCACAGCACATCCTCTGGGTCCTCCAAAGGTCTTTCCCACCATTAAACATCGCTGCTCTTTGTCTTGGATAATTAATAAATGTAACACCATTCTCAAAAAAGGCTTTTGTACTGTGATTTTTACCATTGGATTTCAAATAGGTTTGAAGTTAGGACACCGGTGGGGTTGTCCTAAAGTTAAGACAGCTTTTAGGATTTTTTGTCGAGTTAGGATGCTTCTGTAATACTCGTTTCCTATCCATAGTTAAGATACGATTATGCACTTAAGAAATGACATTCTGTAATAGCGTTTGTCCTAAATGAGGTCCTAACTGAAATTACCATGGTTACCAAACAGATAAGATAGGATTCTGTAGTTAAGATCTTTCTGTAATATGCCTGTAAAATAAAGTGCTACAGGGTTTGGTTTAGAGTTAGTTGCATGTAATTATGCAGAATTTATAGTTATTGTTACAGTAACTCCATGTAACGTGTAACAAGGACACCATAAAATAAAATGTTACCAATAACGTCATGTATAGTGTTAAAAAGTAATAGCATATTTTCATATAGCCTATTTTAGCCTTTTAGCCTAATAGCCTATCTTTTTTAAAAACATGTTTTTATTTAAATATCTTTTTTTTAAAAGAAATATTTGTAAAGGCAGCTTGTAGTGATACTACTGTATCATGACCACGTACAAAGCTTTAAAATAATATTATATATATATATATATATATATATATATATATATATATATATATACTTCTTTTCACTATGTTTTTGTGCATTTCTTTTATTATTTTATGCAATATATGTTGTATGTGTATACTGTATACTTGTATGTATTATGTTGTATACTGTCAATTAGGATTATTTTGATAGTGCAATTGGTTGAAGAGTTACAATAACATGAATACAGCTTGGTTTGATGTGTGGCAACGACACAGCCAGTTTAATAATTAATATTAAATTATTAAATTTAACATAGCCCAATTTGATTTGCTCTGGAACAAGTAATAGATTAATAAGACCAAAGATTGCCCGTTTTATGTACCCAAAATTAATTATAGTGGTTAAATATGAGATATAAGAGCCAGCAGCAAATCCCCGAAGCACTGGCCAAGATGAAGCTGTTCTCAGCGGGTACATGAGCACTGAACGGCCGCTGACGGCCTGGAGCTCGCATCTCCGAAAAAGTCTAAACAAATTGTAAAATAGGCGCTATGATTAAATATGAGTCACATATTTCAGGTCTAAACAACTACATTATCACCTAAAAAAACTACAGTTTGTGTTACAAGTGTAGTATTCGTGAAAAACATACAGTGGATTTGCTCGGCCACCAGGACAGTCTCTTCAAGCGTAGTGATACAAACGGTGAAAAGGTAGGAGTGCTGTTATCACTAGAATATCACACGGCTCTCAGCCAATCAGATTTGAGAACCAGAAAGAACTATATATATAGTTCAATTATAAACATCAAGTTTTTGGAGAGACACACCTCATGACTTTTTACAATCTGAAATAACCTATTCATGCCATAAAAAGATCAAATTATCTGATATTTTATAAGAATTACTGACCTTGTGATATCATGTTTTAGTTTTACTACTGCTTTTTTCTTTCCAATAATTCACCCTCTTAAAAAAAAAATAATGATAATACATTATAGCATTAAATGCAGATTAGGTGTTGTTAAAAACGTACCATGAACCTGTTGGGAGATTTTCATTCTCCAAATCCTGCAGGTTGCAGCACACCAGCCAGCTGCAAATTTGATTGACAGTGGGGGAAACCTCTATTCCATTCACACTATTCACATGAGTGCAAATGAAAAAAATAGAAAAAAGACAGACAGAGATAGAAAGAGTGAGATAGCATACAGTGGGGATGAAGAAGAGGCCCAGACCCCCTCCAGCATGCTGGGGAAGTTTAGAGGGAGGCGAGGGTAGCGGGACTCTCCCCAGGGCTCTGAGCCCAGACCCCCCTACAGAAGGTTGGGTGTAGATGAAGCAGAGGCTGGGCTTTCCCTGGGGCTGCAGGCTTAGGCCACAGTTCTGTTTGATCTGGAGTGAAGACGAGGGTTCACTCAGTCATTATAAATAACCTGAGAAAGATCTACGACTGTCCTGCCAGTCCAACACAACAAATATAGAGAATACATTCACTCAGAGAATGAATGCTGAGCTTATACAAACTAAAACAAAGGTATAAGGTCACTTTCTGAAGATGCTGGTACATGTTTCCAAAAAATAGATTTTAGCTGTGCAAATATGGAGATCCAACTCATTCACGTCTCTGAACACTTTTTGCAATTTTCATGCAAATCTAATTGTCTGACACAGCACAGTCAGTGCTGTTTTCTAACCAATACGCCTATATAGATTGTTTGTCACTTCCCTGAAATAAGACCCATAGGAGCGTTTACTAAAGTTGCGCCTCTATCGGCAACAAGACACTTTCATTTTAATGCATTGTTCTGCGTCATATTTCGGGGTTTCGCGTAGCACAGTTGGCAGAGCAATGCAATATACAACTATATGCTATCATGTCATACGATTGTGGGTTCGATCCCAGGGAATGCATGTGCTCATAAAGTGTGCATGCACTGTAAGTCACTAAGGATAGGTTTAGGGGTGGGGTAGGTGTAGTCGTTAATAATAATTAAAAAAAAAAGAAGTTTTGCTAAATGGAAATTGGACAAATGGTGTAAAAAGTCCACACATTGTATTTAAATGAACACAAATTTTGATTGGTAACGACAGTCAAACGTCATTTCATGACGACAGACGTAACACGACACTGTCATTATTTTTACGCCAGCTAGAGGGCGCATGACTTTAAAACGTAAATATAGGTCGTATTAGTGTGACCCAAAAATGGGTCAAAACTTTGATCTGACAGTGAGATTTATCACTATCTGTCAACAACTATCTGTTTTCATTATGTTGCGATATCTAAATTCACTTTAAAATTTATTTTAGTGTTTTGCTTTTAATGTATTGGGATAAAATAGTACAACATTTTAATATCAGCTCAAACATTAAATAAAAAAAATAAAAAAATAAAAAAATGATCAGATTACCTATGTTGGGGTTTAATATCAGTGCATCCATAATGCAACTCAGATTATTTCGCAATGTGGATAAACATGTTTTATGTTGTCCACACTGTTTTTCGGGAATTATTGGCTACGGAAAGAATAACAGACATACTAAACAATCGGAATTATAGAAGTTGGCTTGTTGGGAACCTGAACACATCACACACACACAAAAAAAAAATAAAAAAATAAAAATATAGTTTAAGCAACAATTGAAATCCAGTCTTGCAGCAGAAAAGAAAGGCTAAATTCATTGCCTCTCTTCTCGCTTCTTTTCTTGACTCACCGCCGTCCTGCCATTTACATATTTACTCAAGACTTGAGAGGGTTCCCACCCGACCAGACCCATCCCCTACCAGACAAACCACTTTTTTCCGCCCCTCAGCAGCCTTTGCAAGCTCAACCTGAGTCCAACACAGGCTCCTACAGAGACGAGACGCATTGTCCTTGGAGAAGACGAGAGCTCGATTTTCTGTTTGCTGCCATTTGTCATCGCCCGCTAAGAGAGATCAACAGTCGTCTGCACACAAATCGATATTCTCTTAACCCAGACCTAATCTACAGAGAGTTTCCTGCAATTTCACCTTTCTCCTCCCCCATCCCAGATCCCCTCACTTACTTTCTCCCTACTTTTACTCTCCCTCTCTTCTCGTTTTCTGCAATCATTCTTAGTGTCTGTGAGACAGCCATTTTTCAGCATGTGGTAAGGGTGGGTGACATAGAGGGGAATGATGCTGTCGACGGCCATGATGGATCAGAGGGAGCCGTGAGGGCTGTTGTCTTCTTGGGCCCGTGTGGAAAGATACTAGCTGCCTAATCATCCACATGACACCTGCAGAATCCCCTGTCTGTTCACACACATTCAGATTATTTCACACACACTTGTCTCTGTAACCTCCCCATTTGGTCCGATCAAACTTGTCCATTTTTCGAATGCGGAGATGATATAATCGAACTTAAACAGCAGAGAAAGGAGGGTCTCAATAGGCTTAAAATGATTTATTCAAGTAGGACCAAGGGTTTAGGACTGTGTACAAGGCTCAGAAATAAAGATGGCCAGTATAAGAAAGTTTTTCTTGCCCATTTAAGGTCATTGATCTTGTCCATCCAAGTTTTTATGCCTTGCAAACTTTGCAAAATGTGACTTTATATCGATTATAGACAGTTTTATCAACCAGAAATGCTTCACTTTGTATGCCATCCAGCAAGTTACGAATACTTATGTCTCGATTCTCTGTGTCTCTGTGTTCAAGGACTTTTATTTTGAAGTTCTTTTGTCTTGATGTTTCTGGTTTCAGTTCTTGTGATTTAGTTCTCATTATAAAAATTGGTTGCATATAGTATAAAAATATATATATATATATATATTCTTTTGTGCTGGGGCCATGAAAACATTGGCAAGGTAAATAAAAAACAAAACAAAAACAAAAACAAAAAATTAACTATTATAGAAAATTATTTTAAAAATTATTTATATAAAAAAAAAAAATAAATGTCCTTATCATTGAGCCCAGCGTGCACATTATTGTAGTGCCATCATCCAATCAATGTTGTTATGATCTAATTCTCCTGTGGCTCTAGAGTAATTAGTCACATGTTATTTACAGTTCAGATGATTGGCTCAAAATAACCTGGCTAGAAATTGTGCCTCCATAAGATTTCAAATTATGTTCCTCCAGGGGTCCCTGCGCCAGCCAAGCAACTACCATTGAGATGAATGGGAATGCTAACAGATTGCTGTTCATGTGATCAGACAGATCCAATTTTAGGGTTGTGATATCAAGGGATATGAATGTTGAACCAGTAACATGTCCTTAATGGACATAAACAGCTGTTTTGACTGAAAATATAAATATAAATGTATACTGAGGTGGATGTGCCCTTCCTGTTACTGATGTCAGAGGCCACTGACAAAGCTCTGCATGGACCACCTCATTCCGGCATGGGACAGGAATTGAGGGGATACGTTTCATTCACACTACACACAGACAGAAATACACATACAATAGCCGCTTTGTCAAAGAGTCTTGAATGATGACGCAAGTCAGGCCGGTTCCTGTTGTACTTTATAAACTCCTGACAAGAGTCCTGTAGGAGATTACGCACATTATATTGGACAAATGGGTAATTTAGACCAGTCACTGTGTGTGTGCTTTCAGTATGACTCAGCAACTGACATAAACCAGGTCCAGGTTTTCACACACCATTTGCAAAGTAAGAGTGATTAAAGCATCAGTTCTAAATGATATTGTTTTAGCTCAGCGTCTTCCATTTCTCTTGATCTTTTTGATCAATTTCTTTCTGTGAAACAGAGAGCTTTTCCAGAGACGGTCCCATAAAATATAGATGTAAAACATAACAGAGAACGAGAGAGAGAGTGAGAGTGAGAGAGAAAGCATCTGCTTGGCATTTGAATGATGCTTAGGGGCAGGGTCGGTACAGGAGCCTTGGGGTTGATTGGCTGAGAACGCAGAGTCTTACTGAGATACATTTATCCAGACTGCCTGAATGCCTGTTTACACGCAACACAAGCTGCCCACTCCAGTGTGTGTGTGTGTGTGCCTGTTGCTTCTGAAACACATCCAGTTCTGTCATCTAAGTGACTAGGATTAATACACACAAAGAGAACCAACAAATTATAAGGATGATGGCTTTGAATTTTGTCAAAGGAACAAAATTAATATTAGAGCAATGACTTTTAAATGCTTTTGCTTCAAGAGCCAGATTTTTACATTGGACAGGTGTTACAAGTTAGAAATAATCACAATAGTATGTTGTGTATTGTATGAAAAAAAAAAAAAAAAAAAAAGTGAATTGTTTGATTGCTTAAAGCTGCAGTCTGTAATTTTTTTGAGTTAAAAATTATCCATAATCAATTTGAGTAAGTACATAACCAGTCAGTGTTCAAATCTATCTCCTTACCTTAGCCTGATTCAAAAAGGTATTCTTGTAATAATGTTTTATAATAAAATCGGTACTGGTGGGTTTCTGCAGGAAATTCGAGCATGCCGCCGTTCGTCTTTGCATCAAAACAAATACTTGAGTATACTCAGATGGGCTGAGGTCATGATTAAACAATTTTAATTAAAACTGTTGAAAATATGACGAGAAAAAAATAGCACTGCTAGATTAATAAGAAAGCATCTTCAATGTTTGGAAAAATAAACATCTAAAAGAAATATGACTGTTTCAAATCCATTAGTAGTCAATAACTTCAGCCATTAGAGCTGTGGGAGCTGAAGCTGAAGAGTGAACGAACGCTGGTAAACTGAAGTGGATTGAAGCAGGTTAATTAACTCAACCATACATGTGCTATATCAGATTAATCGCATTGATGCAAAAAAAATAAATTGTATCTATCTACACAAAAATATGTGAATGCACAAGGGAACTTGAACTACAATACTTTCTAGTCAGAACTCCCATTGTGAACAATGCACTAAAACAGTGCAACTAAAAAAAGAATTTACTACATTGTACGACAATAGTGTCCTAATGTTATGTATATGACTGCTTAGAGCTGTACATCTCACACTTAACTTATTTTGTCTACTTTATCAAGTAATTCCAGACTTCAATGTGTGTTTTTGAAGCCATGAGAACATGAAAACGCTAATTTCACAAGGCTAATCAATCAGACCACCACTCAAAATGCTGCCATAACCAATCAGAAAAAAAGAAGGAAAAAAAAATCAAAGCTGTCACCGTCCTTACTTATGATAAGCAATTGTACGATACACAATGATTTGCACTGATTACAGTAATAATAATGTAATATTTAAAAAATAATACTAATTGCAAATTTGAAAGAATTAAATATTTTATTTCAATTGTATTTTATATTACATTTTATTATATAAACTTGTTAAATGATAAAATATGCATATTAATATAATAAAAATGTTACATAAATAAATTATGTTAATTAAATATTATATAAATAAAACTGTACAGGCAATCAATCAATAAACAATCACATTTCTTTCTTTCTTTCTTTCTTTCTTGCTTGCTTTCTTGCTTTCTTGCTTGCTTTCTCGTTTTAAATAAATCTGCATTTAATGAAGCCTAGGCCTTATTTTCTTTCACATTGCATAGTTTTGTTCTGCATTTTTGAGGATTAGAACCTGTTAAGCAACCTGTCCATGTTTACATCTGCCTAAATTGGCAGAAGAAAACTGTAGAATTTGATTGGACGCTTGGACTTTGGCATCAACAACATAAGATATGAGAAGCAATTCTTCCTCCACTTGTCAGAACAAACTTGGGGTCTTTTTTAGGTCATGGCCCAGTAGTTTAGAACCACCGTTTTAGACAACAAAAACACTGTTGGCATCTTAGTGTCTTTTCTTTTTTCATTCACTCCTATGGTTTCTTTTCTCCCTCTTTTCCAACTATCGGCACTCATCTCTGTGGATTTCTTATCAGCTCTGTCTTTGCCTGTCTCTCGCTCTCTCTCTCTCTCTCTCCTGTGGTGTTTAGGTCTTTGGTTCGCAGGTGGTAATGAAGGGATGGTATGCAGGGCCATAAACTGAGAGGCATATTGTCAGTATGCATAAAGGATGAGACTGGAGGATGGTGGAGAGGTCAGAAGAGAAGGGAGAGAGAGAGAGAGAGAAAAGGGAGAGCAAGAAGGAGAGAAACCTCACAGACGTGGATGTTTGAGAGCATATCTTAGCTGACTCGTCCCTTTCCTGTTGCGTAGGAAATGGAAATGCATGCACAGCGCCCCCTATAGATTCAGCACAGCCACAGCAGCGGAGCCTTTTGAGACAGCACATTAGTGAGATCATTAATTACAGTCATGGGGGAACCAACCAGACACACACAAACAGACAATCACAAACAAGTCTCCATTGGAACAGTGCACAGTAAAGCCACAAACACAAATGTTTTCTTTTCTGTTCGCGGCAACGTCGGCTGCGGTCTAAAACTGTATTTTAGTAGTACCAACAGCTTGTTTGTAACGTAGCTAGTAGCCATTGTAGAAAATAAGTTGTCCCCTCCCCCCACCAGCACCCCTTTAAACTGTGAAGCATGCTTGATGTGATTAGCTGTCATGTTACACGGCTGCTAAAGCGGTAGAGAGGAGCGATACCCTTTTCGCTGCCTGGGTATCCCAGTCTGGAGGCAGATTTGTGTTCCTGAGCGTGTGCGAGTTTGACCGTGAGTGTGTGTTGGGGTGTTGAGACGCACAGCGAGAGTGTGAGTGGATTACACACGGTTCAGAGTGTGTATGGGGAAGCGTGGCGCTAACACGGCTTTCTAATGGGATTTCGCAATCCTTTTCCCTGCTCTCTTTCTTGCTCTCTATCTTACTTTCTCTTCCACATGTCGGCTAGCACGCACACTCGCACACAAACATAAGCACAGGTAACGCCCAAAATAACCCACTATAGCGACGTTCCCGCTGAGCTGTAAGCAAACTGTCTGCGGTGAACTCGCTCTTTCTCTCAAACGCAGGCCAAAGCCTTTATCTTGTTGAGTCTGCCCAGAGTAAGCTGGAAAAGCTGAGAATACAAAAAGGAAACTGAGCAAACTTGATTCGGTTCTCCGAGATGCTCAGCTAAATGCGTTCTGGAAAGGAAAGCAGACTCGTTCTGAGTGAACTCCTGTGTTTTCCCATTTGGACAGAGAACAGCGGAGATGTCAGTTACCCCCTGACTTACATGACAGACTATGACAAGGAATGGATCTTCTTCCCCAGAGCCGTAGCGGCAGTGTGCTGAAGTCTAGTTTGACAGTAAGATTAAATGTGTTTGTGTGGGGAGTTGAGCTCTGACATCTTGCTGGGAATCCTCTCTACAGTTTGGGTGCATTCTGGGCCATTTCCAGAGGATTTGGCATGCTTTGTATACACAAGGATTTTTTTTGTGAATAAAGGAACTTTTTGTTGTGTAAAAAGCATCGAGAGATCACAAGTGACCACATTAAAAGCTAGGTGTGAATGCGCTCAAGACACAGTGATTGGATTACTGAAAACACATTTTAATGAGGTAATTTGTTTAGATTAATCAAGATTATCATTTGAATGTAATATTGATTCTTTAAACTGATTCACATGAGCCAGCGCTTTTAAAGGATTAGTTCACTTCAGAATTAAAATTTCCTGATAATTTACTCACCCCCATGTCATCCAAGATGTTCATGTCTTTTTTTCTTCAGTCGAAAAGAAATTAAGGTCTTTAAGGAAAACATTACAGGATTTTTCTCCATATAGTGGACTTCACTGGGATTCAACTGGTTGAAGGTCCAAATGTCAGTTTCAGTGCAGCTTCAAAGAGCTCTACATGATCCCAGACGAGGAATAAGAGTCTTATCTAGAGAAACGATTGGCCATTTTCTAAAATAAAAAATAAAAAATTATATACTTTTTAAACCACAAATGCTTGACTTGCACTGCTCTGTGATGAGCCACATATTATGTAATCACGTTAGAAAGGTCATGCGTGACGTAGACGAAAGTACCGATCCAGTGTCTACAAAGCAAACGTACAAAGACTAAGTCAAACAACAACGATGTTGTACGATTTTGAAGTTGGAGGAGAAAATTAGATTTTTTGCCGTACCGCAGTACTTCCACCAATGTCACGTGCGACCTTTCCAACGTGATTACGTAATGCATGGCGCATCGCAGAGCAGTGCAAGATGAGCATTTGTGGTTAAAAAGCATATAATTTTTAATTTTTTTTAGAAAATGGCTGATCGTTTCTCTAGATAAGACTCTTATTCCTCGTCTGGTATCGTTTAAAGCCCTTTGAAGCTGCACTGAAACTGACATTTGGACCTTCAACCCGTTGAACCCCATTTAAGTCCACTATAAGGAGAAAAATCCTGGAATGTTTTCCTCAAAAACCTTAATTTCTTTTCCACTGAAGAAAGAAAGACATGAATATCTTGGATGACATGGGGGTGAGTAAATTATCAGGAACTTTTATTTCTGAATTGAACTAACCCTTTAATGACTTCAAAAAGACACATAAACTTCACTCTTTCATGAAAGATTATACCCAACGTTTTCTTGAGTTTAAGATTTTATAATAGTTGAACACATTCTTATAATAAACCAGTAATATAACAGTTATGTTATAACAGTTTAACAAAAAAAAAAGTTTACTTCAGTAGGAATCCACTGATTTTGATGATCATATATGCATTGTATCTGTTGTAATGTACCAAGTCTACTGTATAATTTACAACATCTGAGAGAGAATTTCTTACAGATGTGATAAAAATTGACATTATAATTGAAATATGCCCAATGAATCCTAATCAAAATCACACTGAATTGAGAACTTGTGAATAAAAATCACATCAGGAAATCTGTATTGATAACCCTTACAATGAGGTTTTGCTATAAAATTATTAGTCCCACTTTATATTAAGTGGCCTTAACTACTATGTACTTACATAAAAAATAAGTACAATGTACTTATTGGGTTCATATTGAATTGCAAAACACTTTTGCTGCTATTGAGGTGGATATGGGTAAGGTTAGGGAAAGCTTTGGTTGTATGGGTAGGTTTAAGGGTGGGTTAAGGTGTAAGGGATGGGTCAACAGTGTAATTATAAATGTAATTACAGAAATTAATTACAGATGTAATTACATGCAGGTGTTTTTAAAATATAAGTACAATGTAAAAACATGTGTGTACACAATAAGTGCATTGCATCAAATGATTAATTTAAATGTAAGTACATAGTAGTTAAGGCCACTTAATATAAAGTGGGACCAAATTATTAATATATAAATATATGTTAATTTGTAATTGAAGTGTTGTGTTGCAAGCCCTCACATCTTCTTTTTATTCGTTTCTTGCGATGACAACAGACACTGCGCCTTTACGACATGTCCACTTAATTTAAATCAACAACATTCAATTATTAAATAATTTCACTGGATTGTTCTTGGAATTTAGTTTCTCTCATTTTTCTCCCCAAAAAGAAATTTTCTCCACTTTAATGGAAAACTTAATGGAAAATGTCCTGGCAGAAAATTACCACTACCTTTTCTGTTTTTCTACAGATTTTTTTTTTTTTTTTACAGTGCTATTAACATCCTTTACAGAGGAAATGACAGAAAGTACTTTGAATTATCTGTGAATGTTAACAAAAAATGGTAAATGATCAATCTCTCAAGTAATGTGTAAGTTGCAAATCGTATTTTGCACACAGCATCGAGATGAGGGGATACAAAATGTGTAAAGCCAGCCACTGTGTCACTACACGTTGAGTCAGGTGCATAAACCAGAAAAAGAGACACTTTTACAGATAATATTGTTTATTCTTTACGACAGCTGGTGCTTAATTGGAAATATGTTCAGATTGAACTGCATGTGCACGTTACATAAGGGCAAGTTTATCAATCCACTTGTGGGTTATGCAGAAAAAGTCTCTTTGAAAAGTGAGTCACTAAGCAGCATAAGGTTCGGTTGTTGTTTTTCTGGCCATGTCAGAGGGAGAGGTGAGAATTTACTGTGCTGTGGAAACTGAAAAGAAAACACAAACACTGAGCTTTTCCTACTCTCTCTCTCTTTCTCTGCTCTTCTCCTTGTAAGTCCATAACTCTTTCCCCCCTCTCTCTCCTTTTATTTTTCTCTTTCTCTCCCTGTAAAAAGCAAGGGAAAAGTAAGCACGAAAACTTGGGGTGCAGAGAAGCTGAGAGGACAACTGTCCTCCTGTCCTGAGCTCCGACAGCAGCCAAGTAAAACAGTGGCGTTCCACTAGGAAATGGCAAGCCAAACAGAGACAGCCATGAATCTGAACTGCATGAATGTGAGGGTTTCTCCTTGCATTCCCCAAAGGCACAGCTGATTATAGAAGACTTCTGTAGTTAAGGACATTTCCCAAATGGTTTTAGCAGTGCTTGGAATTAAATATTTAGTTAAAGGCAGAAGGGTTCAAAACACCAATCAGTACAGTGCGTAGCGTGTTATTAATACATGATTGCTGATCTATCGCATGCTTCATTAGGACTCCACTGTATTCTGCAATCTGTTGTGAAAGCATCGGAGTTTCAATAAAACGATTCATTTCTCAGAGGTCCTTGTGTAAAGTAGCAAAAGATTAGCCGATAGATAAATATGTAATTTAGATGAATCCTCAAGCAGATTCATTTGATTTGAGGTTGTGTAAAGAATAGCAGAAGCGCTAGCATGTTAGCCGCACATCTGTTTGTGCGTGTGCGTGCGTGTGTGTGTGTGTGTGTGTGTGTGTGTGCTGGCAGCGAGATAAAAGGCCGTGACCAGAGCAGAGTTAGTTTAGCGGGGGCGAGCAGGGAGAAGCTTGTGCATTAGTTAGTGGAATTATCTGGATAACTCCTCCGCCAGTGAAAGGTACAAACTCACAGTGGCAGGATTGGATAATGCTATTATCAGCATGATTGTAGCATTAGAGAGAGGCATTAATGTGGATCATTCAGACCATTCAGCACTAAGAATTGCCATAAAATTACAGCATTATCTGCAGATATGGGCGCTGGATATCAGCAAGGGGGGAAAAAAAGCCCAGGAAAGCAAAGCAAAGCTTTGAACTAACAGTTGTTTCAGCTGCCAATTTGTAAACATGACCGTTATACGGCTAATTCCACATCTACCACAACCTTTTAACCATTGCATCAAATTGCCCGATTTAATTGTGCATAAATAGTGAGTACAGCTACTGTACTTCCTTTTATTTAGGCGCGCGAATGGACGTCCAGCTGACGTGATTTCTAGGCTGACATATTCCCAGTTATATGAGGCGAATCCCCTCGAGTGCTGCAGAAATACTGTCCGTTGCAGATGTTCAGATAAGTCTGGGCCTTGTCTGTTTGCGGCTCTGCTGTAATTTCTACCACATTTCTCAATTTGCTGCTCATTCACTGTTCGGTTTTTCCCAAACCCTCCATGTTTCCCATCCCAGTCTGCTGCGTACATCTATATTTCGCTCTGCTTCGCTATCTCTTTCGCTTTCTTTTGCCTTTGAATGAGATAAATATACATTGTGCCATTGAAGCCCTAGTGTGGGAGGTCTGGAGCTCTGCGGCGCAGGGAGGCGCAGACATCCGAGACACGCTCACACCGCATCCCAGGAACTCTGCGCGCAAAAATAGCTCAGAGATTTCCACATTTTATATTTGTCTGAGGGGATATTTGAATGCAAATGAATACGGAGGAATGGCAGAGGGTGTTTTTGTTGTGCGGAATTAGTGTTGTGAGGGCGCTTTCTTCCCCATTCTTCTCCGTCTTTCTCTTCGCCGTCCAAATGACTGCCATTAAGGCAGGACAGACTCGAGCCAAACACAGGGCTCCACTTAATGTGATTTCCTCCAGAAGGGAAAGAAACAAAGGAAGGAGTGATTCATCAGGAGAGAGAGAGAGAGAGAGAGACAAACCACTCATTCTAAGGCTGTCCACCTCCAAACGATGTTCAGCGCAAACACTGTGCGTGTTCACGGGAGTGTTTATTTCTGCATTGCTCAAACACAGCCAGGATGAACATCAAGGAGCACTGGCAGTGAGAAACATTGAAAACAAAGATTCATTCTCTATTAGAACAGGATTATATTGCATAAGAACTCAAATAAACCCGCTGTTATAATCCATATGAAACGAGGCATCTATGAAATCACATGTGCTGCACTAATACAAGGCCTAGTCGTTTTGCTTCAGCTAGTGAAAGAGAGGCAGGGACTGGTTTCTCTGGCAGAGATGTTTGCAATGCCAGCTTTCAGCAGCCATATCGACAGAATTGAGTTTGACAGACTTGTTGAGTGGCGGTGATTGGCCCTGCTCCAGGGACACGCTACAGCAAAAGACTGTGCATAACACCAAAGGCAGGAGAGCAGAAGGGGAGGATGCTGTGGCCGCACAGATTGGCCTCCCCAACAGCAGCGGTGAGAACATGAGATAAGACGGCGAGCGAAAGGAATGAGAGAGGGAAGAAATGGCCAAAACAGAGGTGTGAGGCCAGGCTGCCATCTGAGGAGGTGATGAAAACGAGGGCTGAGGGTGTTAATGTTAGCATGTGCATCAAACACATACGCACACATGCTCACGCAGCAAGACTGTATATATAAGCAACATGTGCAGAAAAGCATCAGCAGTAATACATTTACAGAGCTTTAGCTTCCAGGCTTACACCACAACCTTTTTTAAATAAAGAGAGACAATCTAAGCTGATGGATGAAGCACTAAGAATTAAATAAATTACATATACATTAGTGATGCACTGAAATTAAAGTTTCATTTAGCTGAAAAGGTGATAAACGAGTTTTAGCAGAGTTCTACAGCAATGAGGCGCCTCTTGATATTTCAGCTCAACACATGGACACTGACACAGTCAAAAAACATCTTTGGAGAAGTGCTAATTAAACGCCAATTCAATCATTGTTTTTGGCCCTGCAAAACTACTTTAGCAAGAAAACTGAAGATCTTTTTTTTGTTTTGGCCAAATAATTTTGGTTAAAGTGCATAAAGTGGCTAAATCTTCTCCTGTCATGGAACCATATCATTACTCTGCAGTTAAACCTTGCGGTATAAATAAAACTTTTTAGAAGTTACTTTCACGGTTTTATTACATTTTAGTTTGGTTTTCCCTGTTCCTGTTACCTGAGTTCTCGTTCCTGTTTCCAATTGAGTTATGCACCTTGTTCTTGTTTCAATAACTACCATCTCTGTGTATTTAAGCCCTGAATTTTTTCTGTTTATTGTTTGACATCATCTATGCTGTAGTTGCCTTATTCTCCTGCGTGTTGGTTTATTAAAGACTTTGAATTCATTCTGTGTTGTGATTGTTGAACTACAACGTGACCGTAACTATGTTGGGCATTTGTCATGAATTGGAGAGTGTTATTAATTTGTGTTTTAGAGACGTCTAGAATATTAGATTATAGGGGTGTAAAGGTACATGTAGTCATCCCAAACCGTACGGTACAGATGTCATGGTTCGGTTCATGCAGTTAGATGACGGATACAGTCAGTCACAGTCGATCCACACTCCAATCCAGAAGGGGGCGTGCGCGATAATGCAATGCTGTTTGCTAACCGCCACAACAGGAGAAAGAGCAAAAGAAGAACAGCACATGTGAAAATGACCGCTTGAAAACAAGTCCTCAAGATGCATGTACACGTCAAATGCGTCTTTCTGTACTCACGGACAAAGGATTATACTTTGAAAGACTCGCACTCTCAACTGTGCACAAAACAGAACGGAACATGGAAAATGAAGTATACGAGGGTTGGGCTTAAGCTTTGAATGTTTAAATATAGTTTAAGTGGAGCAAATTGTAACACTCCTAATATACAAGTTTTATTTTTCATTATTCTGTTTATTTTGTACTTTTGTAACACTAGATGCTTTTCAGTTTTGAAGTTGATTGTGACCAAATTCCTTTTGCAGCCATATTTGCAATGCCTCTTGGCAGATATTTCGGGCATCCAAGACCAAGTCCTATCTATTTGAATGGGGGATTTCTGAAATCTCAAAAACTGCTTGGCGAACTCACAACTAAATCAAATCAGCAATGAAAGCTAACATGAACTGTCCCATAAATGTTGTTTCTTATGCTCAAATAGCATTAAAAAAGCATATTTTTCAGGCTAGATGAGCCAATGTGCATGTGCAGTCATAAGCGTGAGTCTCAGGTTTCAATGGGAATCTGAGTTTCTAACGGCAGCTGCAGTGATGCAATGACTTTACTAATCAGCGATTGGCTCGTTTACTTAGAAGGCAGACATATTCTGACATATTGCATGTTTCAGTTTCTCCCATTCATAACTAAAAGGAGTTATGAAACCATCTTTCTATATCTATAGTCTGTGACTGTACCAACTAGGGGACTAAATGCCAGTGGAACAAACTATGATTTGCACTACTGTCTTTTCAAAATATAATAAAAGAAACCTAGCATTATGGATTTGTCGCTTTTCCAGTAACACTTCAGTTTAGGGTCCAACTTTCACTATTAACCCTCAGGGGTCTGAGGATTTTTGGGGCCCTGGAGAAGTTTTGACATGCCCTGACATTTGTGCTTTTTTCAGTTGTTCATAAACATATTAATGGAAAAAGTGTCATTGCACTGTATTCAGCACAAACTAGGCTACAATAATATGTGAGGAACATGTATGTACATGTTTGTGTTTTTGAAGGAATAACGTTTATGCGTGGTTATAGAAAAAACAAAAAACTTAAGTCACTAAAATAAAGCCAAAAAATATATATTAAATCTGTGTTCACAAGACTTCTTGGTATTGGAGGTTGTAGACTAGAGTTTTTGCTTCAAAATGAGGTAAAAATTATGCTGCTTGCTTGTTCATATAAAACAATAGAGAGATTTAAATTTTCTAAAACATCTTTGGTCAAGAAACACAGTATGCGTGGAGGCATGAATCATCATGAATAATGGGTGATTCTCACCTGAGAAGACAAAAGAATCGCATAAAGAGCTCTAATGACCTGCATAAATAATGAGCTCTTTCAGTCAGGTAGGCTGTGAAAAAACCTTCTATTGATCATGTCTCAAGCTCATCATAATGTAAATCAAACAATACTGTGAAATATCATTACAATTTAAAATAATGGTATTCTATTATATTCTTTAAAATATAATGCATTTCTGTGATGCAAAGTGTCTGAACAGTTATGTTACCTCTATGGCATTTCATATAGACTTTTAGCTTAAAAGCATGCACATTTGGAGAAATATTGATGGATTCTCATGTTTATGTCAATTTTCTATACAGAGGAGTAATATTTATTCAATATTTATTGTCATCACTATGAACGCTGGATACTGTTTTCAATTCATACTTGCAGCCGGAGGGTGCTCTGTGCACCTTTAGTCCACAAATTAATGTATAGAAGAACAGGAACCAGGAACTAATGGCATGTCTTCCAGAGATCGCTAACCATGGCTTTAACATCCAGATAAACACTTTTCAAGACAATAAATACACGATTGAGATGATGAATGCATGCATTGCCTCAGAATTTGCCTCTGAATAGCGCTCGCTCCGTGGGCTTATTAATGCCACGTATTGCTTATTAGCATGCATATTACTAAGATATTGTCTGTTTAGTAGTACTTATAAAGCACATATTAATGGCTTATTCTGCATGACCTTATTCTGCATCCCTTAATCCTACCCAATACCTAAACTTACCAACCTTACCAACTAATAAACAGTAATTAAGCATAAGGAGTATAAGCAGTAATATAAGCAGGTTTATAGATGCAGTTAATAGTGAGAATTGGACCCTAAAACTAAAGTGTGACCATTTTTCCTTTTGTACCAATCGAACCGTGACCCTAAAACCAAGGGACGTACCAAACCGTGACTTCTGTGTACCATTACACCCCTATTAGATTATGTTTTTAGTGCACTGTTATGGCAGTGGTAAGGTAATTGTTGTATTCCTTATGTTTAGGTATTGGGTAGGATTAAGGGATGTAGAATATGATCATGCAGAATAAGGCATTAATATGTGCTTTATAAGTACTAATAAACAGACAATATCTTAGTAATATGCATGCTAATAAGCAATAAGTGGCGTTAATAAGTTAATAGTGAAAGTTGGACCCTAAACTAAAGTGTTACTGGAAAGCAATAAATCCATAATGCTAGGTTTCTTTTATGTGCTTTATAAGTACTAATGAACAGCCAGTAAGCTAATAAGCAACTAGTTAAAAGTGAGAATTGTTTCCCAAACTAAAGTTTTCTCCCTCATTTTTGTTTTAAGTAATATTGTAACATCCAAAAACACTGAGGAGATTCACACTCTGCCTCTCCCCAAAAATGTCCTGGTCCCTCAATGGATTTTATCAATCAAAAAGTGTCAAAAAGCCCCACTGTTGTTTCAGTCGACTAAAACCAAATGCTACAAATGCACTTCACAAACCACTACTTTCAGTGGTCCAAAGGTTAGCTGTATAATCTGTTTGATGGAACAGGGGATCTCTGTGCCTTTTCTCCTGCGTGTCAGTTCTATGGGCCATAGGGGGTGAGGATGCTCCTCTCTCATAGATCAGTGTTTAATGTACCCAGCGGCTGCCTCAGAATGGCCGGAGACGAATGACGGTGTTCAGGGCCAAATCCCAGAGCTGCTCGGCTCAGCACGGCCACGGCCGTCTGAACGCGCTGTTTGGGTACTTAGCACACACAGGCCAAAGGTTCTCTGAGTCCACGGCTCCAGCCCCGCAGCCTGCCACTCTAATGATTCCCCAGACTCCAGCCGCTGACCCCTCCAGCCCCGGCCATTCATTAGAGCGGCGAGAGAAGGAGAGAGAGACAAAATGAGTGAGAGTGACAGAGAAAGAATGGAGCAGCTTACGGCAGTCGCTTTCTGCCGCAGTTACACTCTTCGTCCTCTTTGCTATCAGTGTGAGGATGCTCGCCCCCTGGGGCTGCCCACGGAGCCTGTGAAGTTCACACACACTCCATTATCTGAACGGCGTGTGTGTCCCTGAGCATTCTGCAGGACGCCGGAACCATTTATACACACACACACACACGCACCTGCTGGTCGGCAGCAAAAACCAGACACGTTTTTTATCTCTCTGGTGCATCGCGCGCAGAGGGACACAGATTAGCAGAGGGTAAGTGTAACCTGAATAAATACACGTATGTGTGGCCCGTCCTGGCCTAAAAACTCCACATCGAAGCGAGTTGCGTATTATGGTTTGCATTTTTTGCTTTTTTTCCAAGCAGGATTAGTGGGCTTATAAAGGGGTGTTGGAGACACAGTAAACTGGTGTGGCCTGGACTGGCACACTATCCTTTAGAGCCCAGCCTTAATGATTTCTAATGCGTCTAAATGCTCCGGCGCCACAAAAACCCGCTTTGCGCTGGGGACGAGCAACTCTCCCTTTGCCTGTTTCTCTTTGTTGATTTTACCGAGACGACAACAGAGTTGGCTTATCTCAGTACCAGGCCTGCACCGGGGGGGAGTCTCCCAAAAGCCCAAAGCCCCAGCGTCTTATTAGAGATGCTTATAATGTTTGTCTGTTCTTCGTTTTAGCCCCACATACACACACACACACACACAGTCTTGCATCCTCACTGTACTATGCTCAAAGCTGTAAGCCTCTGCCCTGCAGAGTTTTTGTAAGGCCCAAAAAAAAAAAATCATGGCCTTGTGTCCATCTAATCAAACAATTTGTAGTTATCTCAGACAGCACTTTTTGGACAGTCAAGCAATATTGGCCATATCATTGCATTTTTATTTTATGTTATTTATTTATTTATTTTTTATTTTGTGTGTGTGTGTGTGTGTGTGTGTGTGTGTGTGTGTGTGTGTAAGATCTCCAACTCTGAAAAATGTATGGCTATTAATAAAATGACATGATTCAGCGATAAATTGTACACATTTTCCCACTGGCCCTACACTGCATCGTCTGGATGATTCACTGTTAAAGAGTAGACTATATGGAATATGGATGGGAGCTTTGACCAACAATAAATAAATAAATAAAAATATAAAATAAAGTTGACAAAAACTCCTCATGAGGCATCACTGGTTGCATTGCTTGTTAGAAGTTTCTATTCTTTCTTTTCTCTTTTATTGATTATTCATTGTAACATGACTTTTTATTGGAACGAATCCCTAGTTTATAATAAAGTGCCAATAAAATGTCATTCCAATTTATGTTCCTCAGTTTCACTGTTTGCCCCAGGAGTTGTTTATCAACTTTTTTTCTTTGTTATATAATACATTAAAACTTTGTATCATAACTTAAATTATATTTGCTAGTTTTCAAATACCTTTTATGTATATATTTTTTTTTTTACTTTTGTCCCAGACCCACTTTTAATATTAAAATATGAAAATCCATCATAAACTAATTAAATATTTATTATATAAAAATTACATTTGATGAAAATATTTTTTAAGTTATATTTTTGGGCTTTTTGCCTATTTGAAAAGACAGCTGAGGAGAGACAATAAGCGACTGGGAAGGAGAGAAGGGAGTGGGATTGTGAAAAGACCACAGGACTCAAAACTGTTGCACTATTTGTCGAGCGCTTGTGCACAAGGCTATGGCTCTGACAATTTTATTTTTAAAATTACAAATAAATTAAATTAAAATATATATTTGACATTAGAAATGGTTTTATAATGACTAGAGGTGTCATTACTGATACCGGGTTAATACACATGAAAATAATTTAGCGCAAGTAACTGGTTGACACTCTAACATAAGGAGCTTTCGTACCGGAGGAACCTTTTCATAGTTCCTAGAACTATTGGCTCAAGTACCCGGATGTTGCCGTGTTCGCACCGCAGGAACTAGGAACGATTTTAGTTCTAGGAACTCCTTTTGGGGAAACTAAATTAGCTCCTACTTCAGAGTCTAAACCACCACTATAGGAACTATCAGTGACGTAAGTGTATGATGATTGGACAAACGCATGTCAAACACCAGCACCCAGCATTTTTAAAGGTGCCCTAGAATTAAAAATTGAATTTATCTTGGCATAGTTGAATAACAAGAGTTCAGTACATGGAAATGACATACAGTGAGTCTCAAACACCATTGTTTCCTCCTTCTTATATAAATCTCATTTGTTTAAAAGACCTCCGAAGAACAGGCGAATCTCAACATAACACCGACTGTTACCTAACAGTCGGGATCATTAATATGTATGACCCCAATATTTGCATATGCCAGCCAATGTTCAAGGCATTACAGAAGGAAAGGCAGTATTAACGTCTGGATCTGTGCACAGCTGAATCATCAGACTAGGTAAGCAAGCAAGAACAATAGTGAAAAATGGCAGATGGAGCAATAATAACTGACATGATCCATGATAGCATGATATTTTTAGTGAAATTTGTAAACTGTCTTTCTAAATGTTTCGTTAGCATGTTGCTAATGTACTGTTAAATGTGGTTAAAGTTACCATCGTTTCTTACTGTATTCACGGAGACAAGACTGTGGTTATTTTCGTTTTTTAAACACTTGCAGTCTGTATAATTCATAAACACAACTTCTTTCTTTATAAATCTCTGCAACAGTGTAGCATTAGCCGTTAGCCACGGATCACATCCTCAAATTCATTCAGAATCAAATGTAAACATCCAAATAAATACAATACTCACATAATCCGACGCATGCATGCAGTATGCATGACGAACACTTTGTAAAGATCCATTTTGAGGATTATATTAGCTGTGTGAACTTTGTTTATGCACTGTTTAAGGCAAGCGCGAGCTCCGTGGGCGGGGAGCACGAGCATTTAAAGGGGCCGCAACCTGAATCGGCTCATTTCTAATTATGCCCCAAAATAGGCAGTTAAAAAAATTAATTAAAAAAAATCTATGGGGTATTTTGAGCTGAAACTTCACAGACACATTCAGGGGACACCTTAGACTTATATTACATCTTGTAAAAAAACGTTCGATGGCACCTTTAAAAAAGCTGTGTAAACATACTTCACGAACATGGAAAACAGTGATAACAATTTATCTGTTGTCTGCAGGGTTGTGTTCTTTTCTTCGCCTCGATGATATGTAATACTGAAAGTTGTCATAGGAGATTTAGTCTCTTAGACCCACTTTTTGCTCTTTCAGTCGCGTAAATTATGTGTTTACATTCCATCTCCATTATCACGAAACCACGACACACAACAAACACAGCTCCGACCACGGTATCCTCCATCCACCAGTCGGCCTCTTCAGAGTTCCTATTCCCCGTGCGAATGCAACCATGAACATGGCCCGGGGGAGAAATTAGTTTCTGGGGAACTATCCTAGTGGCTAGTTCCTATAACTGAGTTCCTAGAACTATTCAGTGTGAAAGCCCCTATAGTAGGTGGTGGAAAAGCATCTTAACGCTGGTTGACACCCATCTTAAAACAGTAAGAAGAACTTTGTAGTTAATAAAGGTTCCAAAATAATGTTTTGTTGTTGTTGTTTTTGCAACAATGCCATAGAAGAATCATAGGCTCCCCATAGAACTTTTCAGTGAACAGTTCTTAATAGAACCTTTTTTTTTTCTTAGTATGAAAGTCATTTTTAAAAATCTAAAGAACATTTTTTCCATTTTAAAGAACCTTCCGTGCAATGGGAAGGTTCTATGGATGTTAAAAGGTTATTTATGGAACAATAGATGCAAATAAATAACTTTTTTAAGAGCGTACTACTGCCACAGAACATCAAGATGAAAGCAGGACACTCTTCCCACACCCAGAAAAAGTTAGCTTTCCCACATAGGAGTTTTTTTTGGATTCCGTTTAAAAAAAAAGTTTGTACCCCAGTAAGGAGGAAGTGCCGATCAATGGTAAGTTTCTTTTTGTACGCTTTGTACAGTTATGGTTACAAACCCTCTCTCCACTGCCCTACTTTGAGTGCATTCATTGGCTAGACAGCACAAAATAAAGTTAAAGATTAATTTAACTGTAACTATTCTTTATTATTATTCAGAATTTCTATAGACATTGTGATAACATCATTATCGTGAGTTCTTTTGGCCATGATTATGAGTGCAGTGTAACTGATATCATGACAGCACTAGCAGTGACTTTTAGGTTGTATTTGGCCAATGTGATCTAGCTTGGAATAGGTCAGCGGTCAAGAAAGAAAGATGGGTGTGTGTTTTTTGGTCTTATCAAAGACTTATGAGAGGGGTGCAACTCTCTTTGTTACTGTAACCACTCTAAAACAAAATAGAGGGAGAAAAAACAGCTACATGATGAATCCTCATCACTGTGCACCATTCCTCATTTCACATCACAATGTTAATGCAGAGATGCGTTATCAGAGTGTCTCGGGTCCGTCTGTGTTGTGGAAAAGTTCCGCAGGCATATATTCAGAGTCTGAGCTCTTCCTCCTGTGTTCGTGGCCTGACTCTCCTGTCCTCCCTCATTCCACCGCGGACCTATGATAAGATCAGTTCTTTCTCTTTCGTCTCTCTCCGTGTCTCACAGGAGAGCCCTCCAGCTCTTTAGCTGGCCCTTTATTTATGAAGCCTCTTTTTATTTGTTTTTCTTTTGGTTCTGGGATTAATTATCATCACCATATGTCTAACTAAAAGCACTGGATTCACCAAGCAAGGACTGTTGTTCCTGTCTTAGTTATTGTCAAAATCGTTCTGTTTTGTTTTGAGCTGCCAAATTAAAAAGGCACGGTTAAAAGAGTTAACTTTATGTTTGCACTTACATTGTTTACTTAAATCCTTAAACTTTCCTGGAGTACTGATTCCGCATGCTTCCCTTTAGCCGCATAGTCTTTGACAGTAGCTTTCCAGAGCTTAGATGCAAATGATGTTACATACAAGCAACTGTTTTCTTATAAAAACCTTGTCAGCCTGTCGCACCACACACACACAAACCAAAGAAGGCTCTGTGACCTTGGTTAAAGCTGGAGTCAGGCTCGGGTGTAAATGTATGGGTTGTTTGCATGATGCAGCAATGAGCTGAAAGTGTATGCTGGCCTCATCAGTGAGAACAGCCAATCAAGTGCTATCACTGAATCCGAACGCGGCTCTCTGTCGGGGGCCACTCCTCACCTCATTTTTCACTCTGCTGGCAAAGGGCCCTGGAAGTTTCTCTCAAAGTGTTAATGAGTTCAGGGAAAATGCAGAGAAAGTTGCGATCGCCATCTTTGATATATGCTAAGTATTTTTGTAAGGTCGTTTCTTAGACCTTGGGTTTTTGATTAAGGCAACAGGGAGGGGGAAAAATACACATGACAAACCATTTCCTGTATGGTGCCGATTGAAGCAAAAACAAGCAGAATAATATATGATTAATGACTACAAACCGCAACTGAAGTAATTCTGCAAAAAAGTAATGAGTTTTTGCAGAGTATCTGACTGCTTTGCTATGGGCCTACAACTTAAAAAAAGTACAAAAAGCATTTCTCAGCTCCAAACAGTATAAGAGAGAGAGAAAGTAACAGTATGAAGTGGGCAAATGCATGGCCAAAGTTCTTTGATTAACATGATACAAGAATGTTTATAAGACCATCTGTTAAAATTATGTGCATCTATACTATAATCCACTTCATCCAAATGTGGGAGAGAAAATCTTTTGGATTTAATTGGATAGTTATATATTCATTCAACTCTTCTTGAGAAATTACAAATAAAAGCCTTCATGATAAAGAAAATAAAAAATCTTAAAACCAAATTCTTATAAAGGTACTCTTTGTATTCATGTTGCTTTCATATGGTGTTGTAAAAACATTTAAACCATTTTCATAAAAAAAAAAAAAAAAAAAAATCTTACATTTAAGTGATGTAAAATTGCATCAAAGAAAATGCAATAATTTTCCTTACAAAAATGTGCAAGTATGCATTCTAACTTTTATTTTATATATTTCCAAATAGGGGTATAATGGATCACAGTTGATCCATGATCTGTACAGACCAGGCACGCATGTGACTTGTGGATTAATTGGCAAGTTTAACCAATGCTATCTCACGACCAATTCATACGTATTTTACGAGGTGGCTAATTCGTACAAATTTGTACTACCTCACTCGTGCAAATTCATATGATTTGTCTACACCCCAGTGACGGGTAGGTTTAGGGGCAGGTCATTCGTACAAATTCAAATGAATTTGGTAACTTTTTACCAAATTTGGTAACTGAAAAGGTGAAAGAGAACTCTGTTCTGCATTGTCTGAGCGTTCAGCTGCACATGCATTTCAGACCGAATTGATCTCCTTGCGCTTGAACGGACACATACACACAAAATGATCTTAAATTATATCTGTCTCGGCAAGTATTCTTGTAAACACTGTCAGTTTTATCTTAAGAAAACGTGAACAGTTTAGATAGATATTGTATGTGTATTACAGTGGTGGTCAGAATTATTGGCACCCTTGGTAAATATGATCAAAAATGACTGTAAAAATAAATCTGAATTGTTTATCCTTTTGATCTTTAATTTATAAAATTAGCAAAAATTTAACATTTCATTGAAGGAAAATAATTGAAAGTGGGGGGAAAATCACATTATGAAATAAATGTTTTTCTCAAAAACACTTTGGCCACAATTATTGGCACCCCTAGAATATTTTATGAGTTAAATATCTCTGAAGTATATTCCCATTCATATTTACATTTTTTAGCACACCAGGGTGATCATGAACATGAAATTGTCCAGCCGAGACTTCCTGTACCACGGGAGTATAAACATGAGGAAACACAAAGGCCAAATTCCCTTAATCATTCATCACAATGAGTAAAACCAAAGAATATAGTTCTGATGTGCAGCAAAAGATTGTTGAGCTTCAGAAAATAGAAAGTGGCTGTAAGAAAATAGCTAAAGCATTGAAAATACCCATTTCCACTATCAGGGCAATAATTGAGAAGTTCCAATCAACTAAAGATGTTACAAATCTGCCTGGAAGAGGATGTGTGTCTATAATGTCTTAATGCATGGTGAGGAGGAGAGTTTGAGTGGCCAAAGACTCTCCAAAGATCACAGCTGGAGAATTGCAGAGATTAGTTGACTCTTGGGGTCAGAAAGCCTAAACAAATATATCAAACAGCACCTACATCCCCACAAGTTGCTCGGGAGGGTTTCAAGAAAAATCCTCTGGTCTCATCCAGAAACAATCTCCAGCATATTCAGTTGTCAGTCAAGACTGGAACTTCAAATGGGACCGGCTTCTATGGTCAGATGAAACTAAAAAAAGAGCTTTTTGGCAGCAAACCCACCAGATGGGTTTGGTGCACACATGGATAAAAAGTACCCCATGCCCACGGTTAAATATATTGCTGGATCTTTAATGTCGTGGGCCTTTTTTTCTGCTGGAGGTCCTGGACATCTTGTTCAGATACATGGTATCATGGATTCTGTCAAATACCAACAGATAAAAATTCAAAACCTGACCGCTTCTGCTAGAAATCCAACAATGGGCCATGGTTGGATCTTCCATTAGGACAATAATCCAAAACAAACATCAAAACCAACACAAAAATGTGTCAATGAGCCCAAAATTAAGCTTTTGCCATGGCTGTCCCCAGTCCCCTGACCTGAACCCTAAAGAAAATGAGTGGAGTGAACTGAAGAGAAGAAGCATCAACATGGAGCTGGAATCTGAAGGATCTGGAGAGATTCTGTATGAAGAAATGGTCTCTGATCTCTTGTCAGGTGTTCTCCAAACTCATCAGGCATTATAGAAGAAGAGTAAGAGCTGTTTTCTTTGCAAAAGGAGGTTGCAAAAATTATTGAGTAAAGGGGTGGCAATAATTGTGGCCAATGTGTTTTGTACATAAACATTTATTTCATAATGTGAGTTTCCACCCACTTTCAATTCTTTTTCTTCAATGAAAGGTTAGATTTTTGCTAATTTTATGAATTGACGATCAAAAGGATAAACAATGCAGATTTATTGTTACAGTCATCTTTGATCATATTTACCAAGGGTGCCAATAATTCTGACCAC
Source organism: Megalobrama amblycephala (assembly GCF_018812025.1). NCBI lineage: Eukaryota > Metazoa > Chordata > Actinopteri > Cypriniformes > Xenocyprididae > Megalobrama > Megalobrama amblycephala. The sequence goes on from NC_063051.1 coordinate 31,149,483, forward strand.
CACTGTATATTGGATCTGTTCATTACGTTTTAAAGTGACAGCAGCCTATAAACATCTGCTGCTGTATATGTTATTAATCAAACAAATCTTTTTTTTTTTTTTTTTTTGCTGATCCAAAAAATTATCTGATCTGTGACTCAAAACCATAATATGATCCAAACCGTGAGTTTAGTGATCCGTTGCACCATTATTTCAAAATATAAATGAATTGATTACTTTTACATTTTCGCATCACGTGATATTTTAGAACTTGAACTAACCTTACCTTTTCATTAAAAGGTGAAATTAAGAGACTTGTAGGTTTTTATTATTACAATTCTGCAAATAAGTTGTGCCACATTGATTTGGGATGATGAACATGTTTTTTTTTGTTTGTTTGTTTTCAAATATTAATAAGCGGTGAAGCAGTTTAAAATATTTCTTCTCAAGTGAAAATAATAATAAAAGATTAAGGCAAACTACTTAATAAGGTTCTTTTTAATTATTTAATTCTTTTTTCTTCATTATCATCTTGACTTTTGAGTTTATGCCCCCCAAAATATCAAAATTACTTTTAATTCAGAAGTTGTCTGAAGTCACTGTAGGCTTATGTAAAAAAAAAAAAAAAAAAAAAAAAAAAAAACTTTTTTCTTTGATACATTATAATATTCATAATATGCTGGGGTGTTCAAGATTCATTTTTAGCTGTAACAATGATTATTTTTATAATAATGAAACAGGCAGCGAGTGTGCTGGTCAGGCTGTGTTTGACTCTGCAAGTTTAGGACAAGGTATTCGGCTCTGTTTCCTTGGTAATGACATGCCTGCCCGCGCTGTTCTCTCCTCAGCTTTATTTCAATAAGAAATCATCCATTATTTAGCTCTGAGCCCCTCTGCCCCTGCTACCACCCCCACACCCCCCAACACACACACATCAGGGCACCCTGCTGATCCACTCTTCAAGGACGAATGTGGAGAAGAGGAGCAAGAAACCAACCCAGCCACCAGACGAGTTCTCTGAAGCGAAAGCGTACAACAGAAAAAAAAAGAGGGAAAAAAAACACTTCTGGAAGAGACGCAGAATAACGTGTGACCCAAATATACATCGCTTTGTACTCCAGTTCAAAGTACCCTGTCCTTTAGTGTGAGAAAAGTCCTGAGAAAAACAACAATGAATAAATCATACTTCAACAAGAGCTTCCTCTTTTTCTTCTCTTTAAACTCCTTTCCTAGCCTTCTTTTCAACTACACTTTGTGTTTCACTTCAGTGTTTGATTGAGTCCATTCTTAGGGATGATCTGATCTGAAATGACAAGTGCACCAGATTTAACTGAAGAAATATTCCAAAAGGATTTGGTATTACTTTGAGTGCTTCCGATGACATAACATGGAATATAATCAGCGAAGTGTTTGTACCAAACGGAATCAGAACGAGAAATGAACACATGTTGAGGTCCAAAGATGTAAGGAGCATGCAATATTTCTCATTTTGGACACTGTGGGGGGTGGACAGTTTTTTGAGATTGGACATAATGAAAATACCTTCCTATAACAACAGGATATTGGATAATCCCAATATTGTAAATTAATTTAAACATTTTACCTTTGAGAACTTAAGACACGTTATAGGTAATCTATTTTAAATTTATTTACATAAATTTATTTATTTCCGTATTCACAATTTAAATATAAGTTTTATTTTTCATGCTTCTAAGAGGACCAGTGGTCCACTGCACACTGCAAAGTTTCAGTAGGGACAACAACAACAACAACAACAACAACAACATTGATTACTTAATTTGGATCCTAATTAAATTATACTGGAATCCTGTTGTTGGTCCACCCTGGACCTGTGTACCCCTGTAATTGTTCCCATCATTGGCAACGGTCCTGAATGGATGCAGAGCAACTAGAAACTAGGCAAGAAAATGGGTGGGTGCATGTTGCAATTTGATTCACATATTTGATTTCACATACATATAAACTCCATTATCTAAAAGGTAATACATTAGAGAACAATTTCAAACAGAGATCATCTATCCAAGTACAATTGTGATCAATGTATTTTCTATCATCTGTAATCATTACAATGTCCTGACTGTGGATCAATGGTAAAAACGTAATGATGAAAATACTTGGTATAGTCATAATATAACTTTGATTATTAGCACTACTACAACTAAAAACATCAAACAAGAAAATTTAAAGGGTTAATTCACCAAAAATGAAAATGCTGTCATTAATTACTCACCCTCATGTCGTTCCACACCCGTAAGACCTTCGTTCATCTTCAGAACACAAATTAAGATATTTTTGATAAAATCTGATGGCTCAGTGAGGCCTGCATTGACAGCAAGATAATTAACACTTTCAGATGGCCAGAAACGTACCAAAGGCATATTTAAAACAATTTCAAAACACTGCTTCATGAAGCTCGAAGCTTTACAAATCTTTTTTTTTTTTCAAATCAGTGATTCGGAGCGTGTATCAAACTGCCAAAGTCACGCCCCCCAGTGGTGAACCATTGAAATTTTGAAACACTTATGACGTAATGAAGCCTCGTTTACTGAAATCATGTGACTTTGGCAGTTTGATACACGCTCTGAACCACTGATTCGAAACAAAATATTTGTAAAGCTTTGAAGCTTCATGAAGCAGTGTTTTGAAATCGCCCATCACTAGATATTGTTGAATAAAGTCATTATTTTGTTTTTTTGGCACACAAAAAGTATTATCATCGCTTCATAACATTAAGGTTGAACCACTGTAGTCACATAAACTGTTATAAATATGTCTTTAGTAGCTTTCTGGGTATACCTGAAAGTGTTCATTATCTTGCTATCAATGCAGGCCTCACTGAGCCATCGGATTTTATGAAAAATATCTTAATTTGTCTTCCAAAGATGAACGAAGGTCTTACGGGTGTGGAACGACACCCGACATTAATTATTACGGCTGAGTAATTAATGACAGCATTTTCATAGTGAACAATTTAAATTTAAATAGTGAACCAAATCTCCCATGATCAAAATATTTATTTTGATTGCAATGTGGTTAACTTTGAACAACCTTATTGGCCTCTAACAATTGTCCAGTAATTGGTGGTGTGCTGAGAGGAGTTAAGGTGATGTGTCTCAGAGCAGGTCAGCTCAGGTTGGAGAGATGAAGAGCTGGAGAGGAGAGAATGAGTTTTTGCTGCCTATGCTGTAGTTTAGCAAAGCGAATGTGAAAGAGAGATAGTCGTGGAGGGCCTCTTCATGTGTCAAACACCTCATCGCTCTGTCTCTCTCTGTCTGTCAGTGTGTGTGTACCTACCATTAGAGTAGTTTTCAGCAGGGCAGTGATCGTCTCCCCTTAACTGCCTTTGAAAGCACTCACGAACTTGCTCCCATTCAGAGGTCCTTTCCAGCGTTGTTAAGCAGAGATCTGCTCACGCACAGACTCTCTTTAAAGCTGTGACCCAGGCTTTTAACCGCCCGCTCTGGGAGTTATTAGCCCCCCACCCCCTGCCTTAAATGCTCTGTCACCGGTGCATGGATCCTCGGCAGGTGGACCCACAGCTGGAGAAGAGGAGGATAGATCACGCTGCCATTTGACCTAAGTGCCACACGTGGATTTCCAGTAGACACAAATGCACGTGAATCTCACACAAGCGCCCAGCTTGGATTTACAGAGGTTTAGAATCAAATCAGACAGAAGTTTCAGAAGCTCTGATTTAAAGTGACTTGACTCTGAGGGTGGAGTGCTCAATTTTTTAAGCAGGGCTGAATGTTTCATGGCTGCGAGAGATGTCTACAACCTCCTCACTATCTACTCTATACGGACCACTAATAAAGTTTTTAGAGATTTTTTTTCCCCCTCAAAGTACACAACCCAAAGTTTCTTCAAAGGTCTTTAGGTGGTGCTAAGTTCCTTCATACCCTCGAGCGCTCTTAGCCCAAAGTAAACTTCTGTTTTTATGCATACGGAAGAGTCCACGTACAGAGCGTGTGGTGCAAATTTCGTCACCAGAATAGTGCACGCATAAACACAGGTCGCACAGGACAACACTAGCCCGGGCCGCTGTTTCATATTAGAAAACGAAACTAAAGAGACAGAGCAACAACAACAACAACAAAATACCAGAGACTGCAACAACAACAGATGCCCACATTGATAAGTGCTTGTATGAGATGAGATATGAGATAAAAGAATTTGAGAAAAAGAATTATGAGAAAAAGTTATGAGATAAAAAGAATACAAAGACATTTTTTATCGGTCATAACTTCTGGAGAAAAATAGCGCACGAAACTTTCTAGAGCACGTGTCGACTTTGAAAAGCTACGCTTTCGACTGTATGCATACGCTAGTGTATGCATGAAAAAACAAAGTGTACTTTTGGCTTTTGAAGGCATCTTATGTCCTAAAGTTCTGGTGGAACAAATATCAGCAATGATCAGTAAAAGACTGTAAAAATGCTATGGTAAAACAATGTTAATTGGTTAACAGTTCCCTTACTATTAACTGTAAATTAACATTTCCAGAATTCCTTGTGTGACACTTTACATTTGATAGTTTTTCATTTAAAATTGTTTCTTTTTTAGTTTTTTTGTTATCAGTTAGGCTATATTACATTTCATGCTGTTAAATTAATGTTTATTGCATTATTTAATGTCATGTGTTTTACCAACATTATATCAGTTAATAAAATATACATTTTTTACTGTCAATTTAATTTAAATTGGTAAAACTTAAAGGGGATGTCATGCTATTTCATGCATTCTGACTTCTTTACACTGTTAAAGAGTTGGATTCTCATACTAAACATGGTCAACGTTTCAAAAAACAAGTATGAATTATTTCTGCATGTTCAAAAACACTCCTTCAGGGTTGGTATAAGTTTCAGAAAGTTTTTTTTTTTTTTTTTTTTTTTTTGAGTATGGCCCTGTATGATGTCATAAAGTGTGGAATTCCTTTTATGGGCACTTCTCCCAGAAGAGCGCAAACACACCTCAACCTGGGGTGTGTTTTCCAAAGCTATATGGTCGCAAGTTCCTGTCGTTACCACCAATGGGACTTACAACCATAGTTGGCTAACGATGCTTTCAGGAAACGCACCCCAGAATGAGAGCAGACCCATCAATGTGCTTCATTCGGGTTACGGAAGTCGTTGGCAGTACTGCACAGGACATGCTCAAGAAAGATTTGTCATTTTGTTTTTAGACCACAAAATCAAGAAGTGTGTTTTTGCTTGTGAAGGAAAGAGAACCTTATTTAGCTTCCCAAAGAACCCTGCGTTAAAGGTACAGTTCACCCCAAACTGAAAATGTTGTCATCATTTACACACCCTCATGATGTTCCAAACCTGTATGAGTTTCTTTCTTCTGTTGAACACAAAAGAAGATATTTTGAAGAATGTTGGTAATCAGACAGTTGACGGTAGCCATAGACTTCCATAGTATTTTTTTTCCTACTATAGAAATCAATGGGTGCCGTCAACTGAACTTGAGGGTAAATGATGACAGAATTTTTGGGGTGAACTATACCTTTAAGGGAATAATAGATGCAGTTTGTTTTTCCGGGGCAACAACAGAGTTGTGCAAGTGTGTTTGTTTGTTCAGGGCATTTCGGTGATGAATGTTTTATAATCAAGGTCCAGTTCAACGCTGGATTTGCAGACCGTTCGAAACTGAAAGATGGAGCGGTCCCAGTGATAAAAGATCCCGGTCATGAGTTGAATCCGCAGGCGGTAAGTAAAACTGCTTCAAATGTCTGAGTTTTGTTGGCAATTGGAGCATAAGTGCATATAATGCAAACAAGACGAACGTATAGCGAATCAAAAGTTATCCAGGAGCTTGACTGTTTTCGGAAAGAAGCGGTATGGCTGTATCTGTCTTTTATAATTCTGATAAAACTAAAGACTCTTCGGAGATATGAAGAATGCAATACTACTCTATAGGTATTCAAGAATAAACCCTATGGGGTCTGAGGATTTTTGATTTTGTTTTTGTTTAGTTGCTCATAAACATATTAAAGGTGCCCAAGAATGCTTTTTCACAAGATGTAATATAAGTCTAAGGTGTCTTCTGAATGTGTCTGTGAAGTTTCAGCTCAAAATACCCCATAGATTTTTTCTAATTAATTTTTTTAACTGCCTATTTTGGGGCATCATTAACTATACACTGATTTTGGCAGCGCGTGCCGCCCCTTTAATTCGCCTGCTCCCTGCCACACAAGCTCTCGACTATATTACAGTGCATTTACAAAGTTCACACAGCTAAAATAACCCTCAAATGGATCTTTACAAGATGTTCGTCATGCATGCTATAAGCATGCTTCGAATTATGTGAGTATGGTATTTATTTTGATGTTTACGTTTGATTCTGTTTGAGTTTGAGGCTGTGCTCCGTGGCTAACGGCTAATGCTACACTGTTGGAGAGATTTATAAAGAATGAAGTTGTGTTTATGAATTATACAGACTGCAAGTGTTTAAAAATGAAAATAGCGACGGCTCTTGTCTTCATGAATACAGTAATAAACGATGGTAACTTTAACCACATTTAACAGTACATTAGCAACATGCTAACGAAACATTTACATTTACATTTACATTTATGCATTTGGCAGACGCTTTTATCCAAAGCGACTTACATTGCATTATACTATACATTTGTATCTGAGTATGTGCAATCCCTGGGATCGAACCCATGACCTTGGCATTGCTAGTGCCATGCTCTAACCACTGAGCTACAGGAAAGCATTTAGAAAGAAATTTACAAATATCACTAAAAATATCATGTAATCATGGATCATGTCAGTTATTATTGCTCCATCTGCCATTTTTCGCTGTTGTTCTTGCTTGCTTACCTTGTCTGTGCACAGATCCAGACGTTAATACTGGCTGCCCTTGTCTAATGCCTTGAACATGGGCTGGCATATATGCAAATATTGGGGGCGTACATATTAATGATCCCGACTGTTACGTAACAGTCGGTGTTATGTTGAGATCCGCGTGTTTTCCGGAAGTCTTTTAAACAAATGAGATTTACGTAAGAAGGAGGAAGCAATGGGGTTTGAAACTCAATGTATGTCTTTTCCATGTACTGAACTATGCAGAGGTAAATTCAAATTTTGATTCTAGGGCACCTTTAATGGCAAAAGTGTCATTACACTGTATTCAGCGAGATTGGCAGAAACTGTTATGTCTATAACTGTTATGTTATGTCCCCTTGAACAATTTGCTACCATATTTTTAAGGTAAAGTTCAGCTGCCATTTCTTAGCATAAATTTTACCCATTTTTTTTTTTTTTTTTTTTACAGTGTACGTTTACCAATTTGCATGGAGAGTTTGTCAATTGACCGAAGAAATAATCAAAGAAAATGCCGGTAAACTACAAAAAACTGGGATGTAGGGCTTCTGGGAGAGTCCGTTCGCGTCCATGTGTGGTGAGGGTGTCATCTGTTCTCTGTTTGTTAATAAAAACCTAATTAATCACACTTTCAAAGGGGACAGGACTGTCCTCTACCCTCTTTTATTAATTTAGCTAGTCGGCAGGGCTAGCACACTTCTCAGATTTGAATAACAATGAAAATCAACCAACGCAGGTTTCAGTTTTATGTTTTACGCTCTCAGATGTCCGCTCAGACAGATAGGTGGCATGTTAAGGGATGTGTGTGCGTGTGTTTGGTTAGCTGTGAGGAGAGATGACAGCCAGTCCATTCTGTCTCCTCCTGTATCACTGGGCTCTAATCCACGCCCTGCACCTCCCCCTAATTAACACCAAATTACATGCAAATTTCACCAAATAAATGAGTTTTAAGTACTTGACAACCTGTCAGCCTTAGAATATTGAGCCATCCTGACGGCTAGATAAACAATCAACAATAATCACTCTATGCAAATTTGATATTTCCTACACAATTATCAAAAGAAAAAACTAAAAATATCCAGACACAAAGGCAGCTGGCATTTGTTCAGGTTCTGTGCAGATACGAATGCAAATGAAAAATTCTTTAGGATGTAATTGATTCAAACGACGCTCGCCCCTCTGCCTTTTTTATTGTTCTTTTCTTTTTTTCTCTCTCATGTTTTTTTTTCATCCTTCGCACACTCCCTCTCTCTCTCTCTCTCTCTCTCTTTCTCTTTATCTCTGCAGCTTCAATACACTGGGATAATGGCCAGTGTAGATGAGTGAATAAGTGAGAAAAGAAAAAAAAAAGGGGGCAGACAAGAAGGATGAGAGACCCTTTAGTGCTTCTCTCATTTCATCTTTCAGGCAGTGAGTGATTGGAGGGGCAATAATATGTGCTTATTAACTGCTTTTGAAATGAATATGGAGCAACGCAGGCAGAGTGAGTGTGTTCGTAGCCCACACCACAGCACTGAAGATCACAGCCAAACCCTCTTTCCCTGCGGTTAGGACTGATAACAATAAATCTGGTTGTTTAAGAACACACACACACACACACATAAAACAGCTGTGTTTCCCTGAGAGAACTATGGAATAGTCAGTATTCCTCTGTGGAATGCTGATGGAAAACCCGGGAAGGTGTTGTCAGGAGGAGAGGGAGATATGCAAGTCAAGGGGGAGAGGGAAAAAGAGTGACATCTTGACCTCTATGCCCAGATTATAACATCCATTAGTTGGTGTTAAACACTGGCTGTTTCTCTCTTTATTTATCACTGACACCCTTTCCCAAGTGCATCAATGCAGTGTCACATCTCTTTCACTCTCTCAATATATCCATTACCTGTTTGAACCCTTATGGCCTCTCAACAGAGGTGTGCAAACAGGAAATTCTGTGGGCCAGGATCTCTGACACAACACCTTGTTATAGTCTCAAAGTGCAAGAACATGAAACCGCATTTGCAACACTTCTGTAATGTGGTGTATTTAATTAACAAAAAAACTATATATCCATGCTTCATATTCATATATTAGGGATGCAACAAAACAGTTCAATACACACCTCAGTTTTTTTAATCAGAGTTTTCGGTTCAGTTCTGAGTGTTTTTTTGTTATTCTATGCTTAGAGCATAACCTGATTGCATTTTTTACTATAGTAAAAAAATGGAATACTATGGCAACAGCTTTCTGACCTGTATGTGACAGTGTTTTGCTTCGGAGGGTTGGACAGAACTGGCAGAACGGCAGTTTATTTTTATATTTTCCCCTGCGTTTGGGTTAAAACTGTGTTTGTTGTCATCCAATTTGAAATGCTGACTACAAACACTGGGGTTTTTCAGATTTTCTGTTGCAGGACTCTCTCAGTATTTACGATTCTTTGCAGCCATTAGCCACAACACGCTGGATCCTTCACTGGAACCCGAAAGTTACTCACTCCCGCTAAACATTTACTCTTTGAATTCTTGCACCCGGGAACAGTTGTCACGGATACAGGTTCCACCGTCATTCCCACACAATGATCCCCATAACCAGAGTACTAATCACCTGCATCTGTCACCTTTCAGCTCACCAATCACCTAACTATATATGCACACACCTCAGCCTCAGTATTCGTCTGGTCTCTGATGCGGATACACGACCTGCATTCATTTACCCGTGCTCTTCTTGCCTGTGAAGATTATTATTCCTGCTCCTTCATTCCAAGTTCTCCTCTTCAGCGATTCACTCCCCAAACCACCGTTGATCTCACCTGTCACCGGCAACTGAGGTGTGTACTATCCATCACTCCACTCCTGCAGTCCAGATATCCTCCAATATCCTACAAAATAGAAAGACTGTGTTCAATCCATTCAAGTTAGTGTTCTCCAGTGTCATTACTAAATTCAGTACTCACCGGTTTTTATCTGCGTCATTGCTGCTCAATAAATATCACCGTTAACAAGTCAACACCATTACGACTAAAAGTTTGCTAAGAAGTATTTCCTACTAAAGCAATGTGGTATTTGACTCTAGTAATGCCCAGTTGCATTATGTGTGTTGAAGTTGTCCTATCTCTTTGGCAAAAATGAATATTACAGCCTTTTTTTCTGTTTCCTCTTGTCAGATAACACTGATTTATTTTATTTTATTTTATTTTATTTTATTTTATTTTATTTTATTTTATTTTATTTTATTTTATTTTTGTACTGTATAGTGGGGCTGGGATATCTCCCGATTTGATACTATCATGATACTTGTGTGCCGATACGATATGTATTGTGATTTTTAAGAATTGCGATTCAATGTTGCATTTAAAAAAAAAAAACAAAAAAAAAAACAACCTTAATATATAAGGTTGTGACACCAAAAACTACAAGCCTAACTCATATAAATTTCAAATATTGTTAAAGACAAGTAAACTGTCAGTAATAAAATAAGAACAAATAATCAAATTATGAGCAATAGAACAAACATACACATAACACTGTAAAATAAACACTGCTTTTCATGTTTTTCAGGCAAGTCTAATTTTCAGGTAGAGAAAATGAATAATCAAACGTAAAATAGTACTGCATATTCTTCACTGTATAAATTAAATGGAGATTAATCTTAAATTAATACATTTATCTGGAGATTAATTAATATTAAAAATTTAATTAAAATTAAAGTTAAAAATGTATTAAGTCAAGAGCAGTGAATGATTGATTGTTGTTTGATTAACATTAAAACAAATACACCAGGTTTAGGCTGCTGCCACTTTAAGAGCTGCATGGATCCAATATAATCTCACACATGCATCTTATTTCTCAACTCTTTATGTTTACTTATGACTACGGCATTTTTTTAAATAACTTTGAGTGAATATGCCTGTTCAAGCACAAGAACACGTGAAAGAGAGCTCAATTCAGCATTCACACTCTGTCTGAGAAGCCGCTTTCTTGGAGCACGCTTCAAACACATAACTTCTCACACTATTGAATTGAGTTCTCTTTCATGTCTTCTAGCACTTAAATATTTAAATTGGCAAGGCTTAAAAACATGTGCAAATGATAAACTTTTGTGATGCAGCACTGGCCCGTTCAGGCAAGTGACAGCTGTGTCAACTGTCCCGAGCGACGTTTACGCTGACCCAGTCCCTCTGCTGAAATAAAAGAGTTAACTTTCCTGCGCCTAGTCTATAAGCAAGGACTGAAATAAAGCAATTTAATATGAATTAATATAAATTCTGAAAGAAAAAAAAAATACGATTTAAAAAAAAAAAAAATCAAGAGTTAGGTGAATCGATCGTTTTATTGAAAGCCCATTTTGCTAGCAGTGAAGTATGCCTTTAAATATATGGTAAGCTAACAGAGATTGGCATGTTTATGGAAATGGCAATGTTAATGCATTTGGTCTTAGAGGAATAGATCTGCTACACTGCTGCTGCTACAGAGCAAGTGCCGAGACTTGCTACTGCCAAAACATTCACAGACATTGCTGTGAGCATGTAAGACATGCTGCTGCACATGTAACATACATGATTTAACCCCCGTAGAAGATCTATACAGGTGGAGATGGGGAAGGTGGAGGGTTTCTGAGAGCGCACTGCAAACTGCTAACAGCAACACTACCTGGTATTTGTTTGAATGTTGAGCCGCAGCTCATTTGCCTCTGATGCAATCAGCTGTGCAATGTATATAATGGTGTGATCGCTACAAAATGACTTAAAGACCTATCAGCCTGTGCCATCTAAAGTTTCATGCCAGAACTAGGTCATTTCTAGGGAGTCGCACCATGTGACATATTTCAACCTAACTAATCTTTACTTGTGATAAAGTCAAATTATCTAACATTTTCTAATATTTAAAGAATCATTTTTTACCTCATCATATTCTCAGAATTTTTATTTTTCACCAGATATACAGCCATTTTTGTCATCTTGTAGTCTTAAAGTAATTGTGCAAGATATTTTACAGCTCTAAGCTTAAAATTAGTGGTGTGTCAGTCTCTCTCACTTTTTGCTCTTATTTACACATCTCATCTCCATCAACACCTCATCCTCACACCTGAAAACTCTTCATCACTGCCTGCACTCCTCCTCCTCACACCTGCACCTGTCTCATCCTCGCTCACTCTGTTTTCTGATTTTTATTCCTCCCTCACACCTAGCAAAGCTTTCTCCATCAGCCAGTGCTCCACACTGGGTCCAAACGACTTTTTAAAGGCAGGGGAAGCAGGGAACCATCGCATTGGTGACGCAGTGTACCTAAAGGCCCATGCATAAACATGGCCGAGTAATACTCTTAAACGAGCAAGCATCCAAAACAGGACGCATGCGAGACGAGCAGAGAGAGGGAGAGAGAAGAGTAGGCATGCCAGATGAGGGGTATTATCAATCATGGGCTGCTCTATTAATTCCATCAAGGCCTTGGCGCCCGCTGACATTATGACACGCCATGGGCCTGGCAGCGTCCCTGAGGTGGCTACATCATGCACAGCTTTTGAAATGCTAATGGCTGCATAACCTTAAACAGTGTGGCGAATTATCTCCTTGCCTTCAAGTCGAGCACCCCTTTACCTTCTCTCCTCTTCCCTTCTTCCTCCTCACCCCCCACCGTCCTCTCCCCCGGCTGCCTGACCCCGCTGGCAGACAGAGACCGCTTGAGGAAGAGTGTGATAAAGGACAGGGAACATAGAGAAAAGACGACAATTGAAAGGGAGAGAGGTCGCCCCTTCCTGTGGAGCTGAAGATACTGACGATGCTGATGGTGAGCAGTGTGTGATTGTGTGCGTTCGTGTGTGTTTGCCTATATGTGTGAGTGAGATGACGCCCTTAATGAAGATGTCTCAAGGACATGTCCACACGCTCGAGGTGGGTTGCCGCTCCCTCTGGTCACTTGCCTGTCTGTAATTATTTCTGACTCATGAAGGTGACTGTGAGAGGGACACACACACACACACATATGCAGGAGGTTGTAACACACAGACCATTGTCACATGAACATACCAGTGTTATTTTAGTAACATTTGTATGCTATTATAGTACTTATTATTTCAATTTTCATTTTTTAAATATATTTGTTTTTTTCATTATTGTTGTTATTATTATTAGTATTAGTAGTAGTAGTGGTAGTAGTAATATTACTATCTAGGTTTAATTTCCAGCTGATCTTGACCTTAACTTCAGTTAGTGTTTCTAATTTGCATTTAGCATATTTTCATCTAATATGTATATTTTATTTTATTTCTGCTTTATTTTAATTAATAAAAATGGTTTTAATAGTTTTTACTTAACTGGCACATACAGTACATTGTGAGGTCACAAGACCGAATTTCAGCTTAAAAATACTGAGTTTAAAAACAATACATCAGTACATTTTGCCTAAAAATAATTGGTGTGTTTGAGTAAAGAAAGCACAATGAACTTCATGCATGAAACACTCACAGAAGGCTTCACACACCTGATTTGGTGTGAATCTGTTGGTGTTGAATTTAGAAGTGAGCATTATTAATTAAATAAGACATTCTAAGGAAGAGGTAAAACACACACATATCCCCATATCTCTTTCCATGCACGATTTGAAATTTGAATCGGCCACATCCTACTAAACTGCAATTCAATAAATTCAATACTTAATGGCATTCCGGGAAAATGACGTGTTCTTCCACCCATAAATTCACCATGGAATCAAAATATCAAAACTGACAATTCTTTATTTTCTTTTTTATGGAATATTAAAGTTGTTATTATAAATGATTTATTTGTGCACATCATTATTTTTAAAACATCATGAGCCCTCTCTCTTTTCTTCTCTGATAATGTGTTTACTGATGTGAGGAGCGGGACAACCTGTCAATCACATGAGATCACAGCAACAGCAAACCACAACGAACCAATCAATTCTCAATGTACAAAATCAAGTCCCACCCTGCATTTGGTCTTTTTCAAGAAGCCATTTTCTTCTTAAAAAGAAACTGCAGTCTGCACTGGCATATAGGTCACCGTGATTTTGCCTAGTAAGACATGTTCCTGGATCAACATATTTTGTTGATCCTGGAACAACATTCCTGTCTGAAAATTTAGTCTTAACCCTATTGCTACCCCTAAACCTAATCCTACCCATAACGTATCCCTGAAATCCCTTACAGAAAAAACACATGAACTTCACATGTGCAAAAACACATGTGGTCACATGTGACCACATGCACATGTGATTTTTGCACATGTGAAATTTAACATGTGAAAACATGTGATCACATGTGAAGTTCATGTGTTTTTTCTGTAAGGGATCAGAGGGGAAAGATATGTGAATAACACTGATGTAAAAGCACCTATCCCTGGTTGCAAGCCTAAACTTGACATAAATGGTAAAGTTGTCCCTCAAATCTGATTGGTTGATTGAAATGTTGTTCCAGGATCAACAAAGATGTTGATCCAGGAACATGTCATACTTGGTGAAATCACATTCACCGTGGCATATATGCCACACCAACTGGGCTCTTAAAGAATGTTTTTATTCAAAGCGACTTAAAATGCATTCAAGCTAAACATCAAGTCTGCACATTCCCTTGGGATTCAAACATATGACTTTGGCATCTGGTGTCATGTTCATCCAGCCATGCAACAGTAACATAAGAAAAGAGCAAGAAATCTTAATCTTAACCTTAATCTCAAAATATCAATACATATTATGTTAAACCAGTGGTTCCCAAACTGGGGGCCCGGAGTAATAAAAAGGGGGGTGCTGCAAAACTAAGGGATATCAATTATATAATTGAACACAAAATATTAATTTGTAATATTTTATTACATCAAGATGACTCGCACTACCCGCTCGAGCGGTCTGTTATCAGTTGTAGCGGTTGCTGTTGTGGAATAACAGCCAGTGCAGCTTGATGCCGTGATTGACGAATCAGAATTGAGTATTGCAGGTAGCCTTGTAAAAATATAAATGAATGATGCATGATTCTGCACTAAGCATGGACAAGTTTGTGAAAGGACTGCCAGTGCCAGGTAAATGCAGACAATGAATCTACTTTAAATGTCACAACTACCAAATAGAAAGCAAATAGAACCCATTAAAATCAGTGATGCTGTCTACACTGGATGTGGCGCAACATGTGTTTTTCTTCTGTTTACAACAGAGCATGCAGCAGCATTAGTAAACTTTGTTTTCCTCTTTATGTACTTGTGACAGACCTTCCCCTTCAGGATGGCCAGAATATAGAATTTTTAAGAATTGGTTCTCTTTCCATTCATCAGCTGAATTTTTTAATGGAATTTTGAAGTATTTATTATAAATGATTTATTCGTGCACATCATTATTTAAAAAAAAAAAAAAAAAAAAAAAAAAAACAATCATGTGCCCTCATAATCAAATCAAAATAACTTCCCATCCCTCTTGAAACAACATCTCTTCTCTGATGCCATGTTTACTGGCTTGAGGGCGGGACAACCTGTCACTCACATGAAATCACAGCAACAGCAAATCATAACCATTCAATTATTTCCCAATGGAAAAGATTTGGTCATTTTGTCTTTTTCGCGAAGCCATTTTCTTCTTAAAAAGAAACTGCAGTCTGCACTTGTGTTATCATGCATTGGTGTGGACGCTAATAAAGTTATCATCATAGTTATCTTTCTTGGCCTTAAGAACACAGTAGTCTTTTCATAAGAGGTGGCTGATGTCATCAAAGATAAATTGAGATTGAAACTGATTACAAAATCCAACAAGCAATACATTTTCCAATATGTCAACTCAATACGTTTTCCAATATGACAACTCAGAACACCCTTATTTCTGATTGCAGACCAATCACAAAGGCCTCTAATTTCAACTTGTTGTGGGAAAAAAATCTCATCACGAGGATCCATCTCTCTCGGTACCCAGATGCCTAAAACCATTGTCTGTTGAGAAAACAATCCCAAAACAAGCCACCTCAGAGCTGAAAACCCATCCCAGGAGAACATTCATCTTTAACTCTGTCTCAAGTCCAAATCTCTGTTTTGATTGCAGAATGTGACAATACATACTCTTCTTAAGAGATTTCTATCTCCCTCTCTTTCTCTTTCTGTCTTACTCTCCGTGTTTACGGCCACTTGGAGGAATCGTTGTGATTATCATCATCAGTGGAGATGCAAAGCCATGTAGTGACAAGCAATCTGTCTCCTGAGCGGGCCCTCATATGAATCCTGCAGCCGTGTTGACGGAACGTGCCGTGCCGCCAGTGCAAGCGAGCCCACTAGAGGCGTAATAGCATTTCAAGTGTTTCTGCCACTCAAGCCGAATCCGCCCACTGAAGAACATTAACGTCAACAGCAAGCAGCTGCATGCATGCCAGACAAGCATGTAAATGCAGGAGAGAAACATTGCAACAGTCTTAGCACCTGACTAACTAATCTTCAAATTAGAGAAGTGCTAGAAGCTACTGGTGTCTTGTTGTTAAAGCTTCAAGGTACAAATTTTGTTGACTCTAATCTGTCTGTATTTAAAGTCAAGAGAATTTGTGTTTTGCAACCCATTTTACATTCACATTCTGATACATTTCTGAATGTAAAAGGATACTCATAGATGAATAAAATGTAGATTTTATCTATCTGGATCCTGAAATATAGACATTTCATACCAGAATTGAGTCAGACTGGATGTAAATTTGGTAAAGCAAATAGCTATTTAACTATTAGGCTATATATTAAAGGCCCACTGAAGTGCCTTGGAACATGCAGCATTATTTAAAATGTTGACGTAATTTCCACTGAAACAGGAAGACAGGGTGGGACATATTGAACAGCTCCTCCCCTTTTTTAAATAGCCAATAGCGTTTTGTTTAAATCACAGCTCGGCCAGAGCTGTTGAGCTTGGTAAAGCCTTAGTTTCCTCCTTATTTCACTAACGTGAAACCAGACTTCATTCGCCTCAATTGAAAGCATATTTACACTGCCTGAATCGTTCCCTATTCCCTATATAGTGCACTATGTGCCATTCACCATGTAGAAAATAGTAAATGTGTAACAAGTGACCAGGGTTGCCAGGTTTTCACAACAAAACCCGCCCAATTGCTACTCAAAACTAGTTCAGTTGCTTTTCAGGGGGGTGTCCTCCTGTAAAAATCACATTCTGGGGGGTAAAAATCAAATTTTTTGGTGGGATTCCCCTGGTAAAATTCACATTCCATGGACTAAATATCATGTTATTTGGGGTCAACATGAAAACAACCCACGGCAACAGTGTTAAAGTAGCCCAATTCCATGGGAAACCGCAGACTATGCAACACTGCAAGTGACAGATTTTAGCCGCAGCTTCAGTGTCTATTTATAATGTAGGGGGCGGGACGTTTTAGATTCTAGAGAGCATTTGATTGGACAGAATATCTGATGAGAAGCTGAAGTGCAGCGTGATGTCATCAAAATCACTGATCCAAACTGGCGGAAGTGAGAGACTGTACGTTTTGAACGCTTATATCTTCTTAATACGAATTTTGTACTAAGTACACTAGCTTAAGGCATCATATTCCTACTAAAAGCCAAAAAAACTTCAATTTTGATTTCTTGGCGACTTTAACATTATGCAATAGCCAACATTTTGTCATTTCAGAGGCATGGCAACTTATTATTTTTTGATTAAAGATAAAGAACAACAGCTTTCTTTGCATGCACCTGATAATTGTTCGCTATTAGACCAGGAATGTGCATTCAGAAAATACTGTAAATAGGGTAAGTTATTTCACGTCGACTTTACTTCAATAAAGCGATTCATTTAAGTCATGGACGTTAAAAGGGACCAGCCGGCATCTTTCTATTAATGTGTAATTTTCATGTACTTGCAAGCTTGTATTGTCAAGTCTATTCTATATTTTTACATGGAGGGATACATGAGATTTGTGAAATGAGCAGCTGTGTGTATTGCTCTAAACTTGGTTTGATACAGACTTCTGGAAGGGGGAGATCCCTGGCCAGCGTAATTAGCTGCGAAGACTCTGAATGTCATGGAAACCAGCTGCTTTTGATCCGTGTGTCTCTCCTGCAGTATCTCTACTCCGTGGCCACATTCTCAGCAGCCCTTGTTAGGGCTTAGAACCGTTAATCCAGCACTACAATCCTCTGCCATCCTGATCCTGATGCCGGGATGAAAAATTTACACATTCTCACCTTGTTCTCTGAGCCTTTCCCCTCTGTCTCTCTCTGTATCTTCGCCTCTTCTCTTTGTCTCTCGCCTTCCTTGTGATGATTATTTTAAAAGTGTGCAGAGATGGGTTTTGTGTTTGCTTCGCCTGCTTAACTAGAACAAAGCGCCTGGAGAACTGGGAGAGAAGATCAGAGTTTTTCTTCAAAGTTCCCCTCACCTGGGTGAGAACCAGCATAGGCACTCTCACAGCCAAAAGTACTGTTGGTACAGCTTTTAATACAGTTATAACTAGCACTAGCATCAAGACACTGATATAGCACACTTACTACATATTGAAGCTGACTTTTTATTAGGCAGCTACAGGAAATTGACTGTAGGCAATCTAGGCATCATACCACATAATTGGTTCAGAAGAGTATCTGTTAATGTGTAACTGCTTAAGTACCGAATTACCTTATATTCTAAACCTAGTATATCTAAATCTACTGGTAACATTATCCCCCCAAAAAATGCTACAGTACAAGCATGTTTGGGTGTTTCTTTAACTATTTGGGCACTTCTGGCCCTAAGAACTTTTAGAAGAAAAAAAACATCTTGTCAAACACATTTTTCACAACCTCACATAATTTGTCGACTAATAATGTCCAACTGTTTCTGCCATGGAATAAAAAATACAATTCGGACTTTTTTTCTCCCAATTGTGAGATGAAGGGCCAGATTTACTAAACGGGCCAAATCAGCATGAGAGCGCAATTCCACAAATGCACCGATGGGAGTGGCAAGTTTTATGCCTGATCTACTGCTGATGCACAAAATAAAGAACACAGATGACTCATGATCAAATCATGTACATAATGACCAATGCAATCTACCAAGAGCAGCCCAAATTAGCGTTGGGTCGCAAATAAGCAGAGCTGATGCTCATCAGGTGCAGGTCGATACAGACACAACTTGTTACATGTAATATACGGATAACATCTTCCTCTGGCATTCCAAAGAAATTAATAAGAGTGGAAAATATTTTCTCCCTTCTCGCGCTCTCTGTTCTCTGCAGTGTCTCCTCCTAGAAGCAACAATTGCAACCATGTTGCAAAATGGGTTCAGACCTGCTTTTTGGGCATTAAATAATGGTGCAAATAGCAGTAAATTGACTAGCGCAAATCATTAGTAAATCACGATTCATTTAAATAATCTTCTCCCATAAATTTTGCGTCTGAAAGGGAAACTCCTATAAATGCATATGCAATAAGGTCAGCGACAAAAACAACTCAGTCCACACCTTTTCAATGCTAATTTTGCACAGCGTGTCTTTAATAAATCCCGACAGTAGTTTTTTTTTATGCCAAAAGAGGGTTTGCGCTGGCACAAGCTGTTAGTAAATCTGGCCCTATCTCTCATGATTCAGGCTTTATAGCTCTTAATTCTAAGTTTATAACTCACAATTCAGAGTAAAAGTCCGGAAAAGAATATCGATAAACTCAAGAGTTGTTAGAAATAAAGTCCGATTTGTGAGGTTTTAGAACTTTCGGTTCAATCGTCCTTAATTCATCGGGTTTTTTGAATGGATTTTTGGTTAAATGCCTAAAAATTGTCTGTGGTTTACACAAGCACAAGATATTTTCACATTTTATTCCACAACATAAAATACATCAGCAATACTCTTGTGATATTTTTTTTAAAGCTTTTACTTGTTTTGAAAAAGGTGGTTGTTAACAAGTTGCTAAATGGGGCTACAAAGGTTGTCAGGGACATTAAACACATTTGTGGATTTTGTTAATAATTACTCATTTTTGGGTCTGAATAATCTAATAAAAAAAACAGATTACTCCAATAATCAAAATAATTTTTAGTTGCAGCCCTAAACAAAATTACAGCTTGACTGCAGATGACACACACAAATAATATTGTTTTTTCTTTATTCTCATATTACATGATTCATCCAGTCTCGAACAGTGTCCACTCCTTGGAAGAGAAGTAGACTAACTTTTGATAATTTTATTAGAGGCAAAATTACTAGTTTTGATTGAAATGACACCTATGGGACAGTCATAATTTGTTTAAAAAAAAAATTATATAAATAATCATCAAGGAAATATTGAAATGTTTTGATTATTATTTCATTTTGTTTTAATTATCATAATTTTTTAATGTATTTTTTATGATTTTTCATACAATTTTCAGTACAGAAAAGCGTTTGAGGCTTGAAATGCCGGAACAAGATGCAGTCTTGCATCTCCCGCATAAGCACCACAGCTGAATGCACCTGGAGTACACAGTTTACTGCTAGGCCACGGGTCCAGTTGCAGGAATATACATTGATAACTTCATAGCAAAGAACTACCACAGCTACATAATTGCTAACATCAATCCACTTTTTTCACAACAAAGCTTTCAGTCTGCTTTAAATTATCTCTAATGGAGGTCTATATTCCATTAGCCCATCATGCAAGTACTGCTCCTTCCATTCAAAGTCTCTCTGGTCTACGATAAATACTCATCTTATTGTACCTGATGAGCCAATGGTCACAACACTGCAATTTGCTGCTGTGCAGAATCTTAGCTTGACTGCATTGTGGCGTACTGCTAATATCTCATTCACAAGCTCATGTTCTCACCTCGAGCGCTGTTTTTGATGTGTGCCGCTGACACTAGGCTGGCTCTGCAGGCTGTGTGTGTGTGTGTGTTAAAAGACGAATCTGAACTATATTAAATGATTGCCATCCCCCATATCATATATTAAGAATCTCTCACTCTACACTGACAATGATTTGTACTAACAAGGAAAGAGAATCAATCCTGATAGGCTTCCAATGCATTATTACTCTGCATGTCTGAATAATTCTGCCTTAGAAACAAAGTACGTTCATGTAGCAGTTTTAGGTGAGACAAAGTACCTTTGCTAATCTCAAAACGCCACCTGCTAATCACCGCTGCTAATATGTGTAATTAACACACAGGTGACCACCTCAAAACCAACTCAGATGACTTAAACAGTAATGCAAACAATCATTACGCTTTGTTCAATCCTACATAATGGTGATCAAAAAAGCTATCAAACAACAACAAGAAAGTGGGATACACTTGGAAGGTACAGCGCTATCTTTCATCCCTGCTTCCCTCTGTACTCAAACAAGGAGTCTGCATCAAATTAAAAGCACATAGGCATGTGATGAGAGGAACTGTGTGTGCGTGTGCTCGTGCAGATGCATCTCATGTGGCTACTGACGTTGTCGTTCTCTTGAAGAAACCATTTCAACTCGTCACATCAATAGGAAACTCTACAGAGCGGAGCGGAACAGCTATGCTTGATAAATCATTTCTGTGCAGAGGCAATCGCCTGCACTCAAACGTACATCTGACCCCCGTTCCTCTCTGCCTATATCATGAGGAGAGGAAATCTAAGAGTGTATTAGCTTTAGAACATTGTTGATACGTTTGTGCGAGGGCAATGCACTAATGAGCCATGCAGAAAGACAGCGGCCACCCTTCAGAGAATTCTCTCTGTTTCTGGAGGAGTCTGATAGTCAGTTAATGATATATGAATGTAAATATATCAGAATGGTATGGTGCTTTTTTCCATATCAGAGAGATGAAGCTTGTGGGGGCATGCGCATTGCTTGACTGACAGGCAGATTCTGGGACCAGAACGGAGGGCAGCTTTTTGCGCCACCCACATCCATCTTCACGACTGCGCTGTTTTGAATCGAAGCATCTTCATTTTGGTTAAGCCCTGAATTGTCAAAAGCATCAATTCAACTGAGACATTGGAGGCCTTTTAAGACCACTATGGCATCTAGTGACTGCTGTAAAAACAGGTGTGAAATTCCTGACACACGGAAGGGAGAGTGTCTATTTCGACCTCAGAGCCCATGACATGTCTTATATTAAAGAAATAGCACATAATAAAAACCAGTACCATTCCAATTAGAGATCATTGTGTGTAAACAGAGGTTGTCTCAGCTAACCGAGGGGAAGCCCATACCGGGTCATTACCCGCTGCCCTTCAACTCCATGGGAAGTTGGATTTCCTCGTCTCCAGTTTCCACTAATCATTGTCCTCCAGGGCTGAGGAACCTCCCACCGTCATCAGCTGCCCTGTCCAAATGCAATCAGCAGTGAACACAGCAATCTTTTTCCCATTAAACAATCGTCCTCCCAGACAGGAGATAGGGCCGATTCCACGTCTTACTCCATCATAGGCCTCTGAGGACCGCCGCCCTATCGGCCTGAAGTAACGTTAGGAGGCTCCCGCTCACTGAGAGCCTCAAAGGGAAAAACAATGTCTACTTTGTTCTGACAGCGAGCACTCAGCAGGGAAAATGTTTAAAGGCTACTTAATTAGGGAGAAAGTGAGAGGTAAGGCTATCCTCAGATGTGAATACAGCACAAACAAAGGGAATAAAAGGAGCTCGACTGATCGTTACCTGTTTAAATGCACTCAAGCACCTCTTTTTTTTTTTTTTTTTCTCAGGGGTTATATATTTAAATGCTTTTCAAAAAATATGTATGTTGAAATACTATAGAGTCGAGGACGAGGTGCCCTAATTGTCTCCCTATTGACTTGTCAGATGACTCTGCAAGACTATGATGAGTACTTTGCACATTGATTACTTGCGTCATAAGTTCGGTGCGTGTATGATTTTAAATAAAAATGTATTTAAAAATGTGTGAAAAAATTAAAATTTTATAAAAATTACAGTACATCATAAAAACATATTTTTTTAATTATTCAATTTAAATATAAAATTATACATTTAAATTCATGGCTGGGATAGGCTCCAGCATCTGTGCGACCCTACATAGGACAAGACTGGATCATTAAAATATATAATGGAATAATATAAAATATATTTAATATTTAATAAACAAGAGAGTGAGTGAGTGAATGAGTGTGTGCATGACTGAGTGAATGAGTGAGTGAGTGAGTGAGTGAGTGAGTGAGTGTGTGCATGACTGAGTGAGTGACTGAGTGAGTGAGTGTGTGCATGACTGAGTGACTGAGTGAGTGAGTGAGTGAGTGTGTGTGACTGAGTGAGTGAGTGAGTGCGTGACTGAGTGAGTGAGTGAGTGTATGCATGACTGAGTGACTGAGTGAGTGAGTGAGTGAGTGAGTGAGTGTGTGTGACTGCGTGAGTGTGTGTATGTGTGTGTGTGTGTGTGTGTGTGTCTGAATGACTGAGTGAGTGAGTGAGTAAGTGTGTGTGACTGAGTGAGTGAGTGCGTGACTGAGTAAGTACGTGCGTGAGTGCATGTGAGACTGAGTGAGTGAATGTGTGTGTGAATGACTGAGTGAGTGACTGAGTGAGTGCGTGAGTGAGTGAGTGCGTGACAGTGCAAGTGTGACTGACTGCATGCGTGAAAGAGTGACTGTGTGCGTGAATGACTTGAGTGAGTGACTGACTGAGCGCGTGGGTGACTGAGTAAGTGCGTGAGTGAGTGCATGTGAGACTGAGTGAGTGAGTGTGTGAGTGACTGAGTGAGTGACTGACTGAGTGCGTGGGTAGGTGAGTGAGAGTGTGTGTGTGTGACTGAGTGAGTGTGTGTGTGAGTGAGTGAGCGAGTGCGTGAGAGTGTGTGAGTGAGTGAGCGAGTGCGTGACTGAGTGCAAGTGTGACTGACTGCATGCGTGAATGAGTGACTGTGTGCGTGAATGACTTGAGTGACTGACTGACTGAGTGCGTGGGTGAGTGAGTGAGTGAGCGAGTGATTGAGTGAGTGACCGAGTGCATGCGTGACTGACTGAGTGCGTGAGTGAATGTGTGTGTGTGTGACTGAGTGAGTGAGTGTGACTGAGTGAGTGCGTGACTGAGTGAATGCGTGTGTGAGTGACTGAGTGAGTGTGTGAGTGAGTGAGTAAGTGACCGAGTGCATGCGTGACCGAGTGCATGCGTGATTGACTGAGTGACTGACTGAGTGCGTGAGTGAACGCGTGTGTGTGACTGAGTGCGTGAGTGAGTGTGACTGAATGAGTGTGTGACTGAGTGAATGCGTGTGTGAGTGACTGTGTGAGTGAGTGAGTGTGTGAGTGAGAGTGTGTGAGTGAGTGAGCGAGTGCGTGACTGAGTGCAAGTGTGACTGACTGCATGCGTGAATGAGTGACTGTGTGCGTGAATGACTTGAGTGACTGACTGACTGAGTGCGTGGGTGAGTGAGTGAGTGACCGAGTGCATGCGTGACTGACTGAGTGCGTGAGTGAATGTGTGTGTGTGTGTGTGTGACTGAGTGAGTGAGTGTGACTGAGTGAGTGCGTGACTGAGTGAATGTGTGTGTGAGTGACTGAGTGAGTGTGTGAGTGAGTGAGTAAGTGACCGAGTGCATGCGTGACCGAGTGCATGCGTGATTGACTGAGTGACTGACTGAGTGCGTGAGTGAACGCGTGTGTGTGGCTGAGTGCGTGAGTGAGTGTGACTGAATGAGTGTGTGACTGAGTGAATGCGTGTGTGAGTGACTGTGTGAGTGAGTGAGTGAGTGAGTGAGTGAGTGAGTGATGTGTGACTGAGTGCATGTGTGACTGAGTGAGTGAGTGACTGACTGAGTGCATGAGTGAATATGTGTGTGTGACTGAGTGCGTGAGTGAGTGAGTGAGTGAGTGAGTGAGTGAGTGAGTGTGACTGAGTGAGTGCGTGACTGAGTGAGTGTGTGAGTGAGTGCATGTGTGTGTGGCTGAGTGAGTGAGTGACCGAGTGCATGCGTGACTGACTGAGTGACTGACTGAGTGAATGAGTGAATGTGTGTGTGTGGCTGAATGCGTGAGTGAGTGCGTGACTGAGTGAGTGCGTGACTGAGTGAGTGTGTGAGTGAGTGCATGTGTGTGTGGCTGAGTGAGTGAGTGACCGAGTGCATGCGTGACTGACTGAGTGACTGACTGAGTGAATGAGTGAATGTGTGTGTGTGGCTGAATGCGTGAGTGAGTGCGTGACTGAGTGAGTGCGTGACTGAGTGAATGTGTGTGTGAGTGACTGTGTGAGTGACTGAGTGCGTGAGTGAATGTGTGTGTGTGGCTGAATGCGTGACTGAGTGCGTGACTGAGTGAATGTGTGTGTGAGTGACTGTGTGAGTGACTGAGTGCATGAGTGAATGTGTGTGTGTGGCTGAATGCGTGAGTGAGTGCGTGACTGAGTGAGTGCGTGACTGAGTGAATGTGTGTGTGAGTGACTGTGTGAGTGACTGAGTGCATGAGTGAATGTGTGTGTGTGTGGCTGAGTGCGTGAGTGAGTGAGTGTGACTGAGTGAATGCGTGTGTGAGTGAGTGAATGCGTGTGTGAGTGACTGTGAGTGAGTGAGTGAGTGAGTGAGTGAGTGTGTGAGTGAGTGAGTGCATGTGTGACTGAGTGACTGACTGAGTGCGTGAGTGAATATGTGTGTGACTGAGTGCGTGAGTGAATATGTGTGTGACTGAGTGCGTTAGTGAGTGAGTGCGTGAGTGAGTGTGTGAGTGAGTGAGTGAGTGTGACTGAGTGAGTGCATGACTGAGTGAGTGTGTGAGTGAGTGACTGAGTGAGTGTGTGTGACTGAGTGCATGTGTGTGTGACTGAGTGAGTGAGTGACCGAGTGCATGTGTGAGTGAGTGAGTGTGACTGAGTGTGTGTGTGACTGAGTGTGTGTGTGACTGAGTGAATGCGTGTGTGAGTGACTGAGTGAGTGTGTGAGTGACCGAGTGCATGTGTGACTGAGTGCATGCGTGACTGACTGAGTGACTGACTGAGTGCGTGAGTGAATGTGTGTGTGTGACTGAGTGCGTGAGTGAGTGAGTGTGACTGAGTGAGTGTTTGAGTGAGTGTGTGAGTGAGTGCATGTGTGTGTGACTGAGTGCTTGAGTGAGTGAGTGAGTGAGTGAGTGTGACTGAGTGAGTGCGTGACTGAGTGAATGCATGTGTGATTGAGTCGGTGTGTGAGTGAGTGCATGCGTGACTGACTGAGTGACTGACTGAGTGCGTGAGTGAATGTGTGTGTGACTGAGTGCATGAGTGAGTGAATGTGTGTGTGTGTGTGTGTGTGTGTGTGTGTGTGTGTGTGTGTGTGTGTGTGTGTGTGTGACTGTGTGACTGAGTGCGTGAGTGAGTGAGTGTGTGACTGTGTGACTGTGTGAGTGCGTGAGTGAGTGAGTGCGTGAGTGAGTGAGTGAGTGAGTGAGTGAGTAAGTGAGTGAGTGACTATGTGTGCATGACTGAGTGAGTGAGTTTGTGCATGAGTGAGTGAGTTTGTGCATGCATGCGTGCGGGAATGACTGAGTTAGTGAGTTTATGCGTGAGTGAGTGAGTGAGTGAGTGAGTGAGTGAGTGAGTTTGTGCGTGTATGCGTGCGTGCGTGCGTGAGTGAGTGAGTGAATGACTGAGTGAGTGCACGAATAGACCTCAAATAGACCTCTTTGACAATATAGAGCCTGTTTACACCTGGTCACTTCATACATTTTCTTTGATCAGATGGCTATCCAATCATGGAAAGACCAGGTGTAAATGCTCTCCAAAACACTTTTGAGATGGATTTAAATCTGATCACACAAACCACTTCAGGAGGTGGTCTGGGATGCATTCCAGACAAACTGAACAAGTGTAAATGCATCTGGTTTTTGAAACCACATATGTAAATTTTATTCCTCCCAAAATGGTCAAAAATAAAAGTGTGAGAGTGTGTTATAGGCTACATGACGTTATAGATAGATATGACAGCACTATTGCAACACTCATCGCTGCAGATGAGTAGCTGAGTATCTCTTCACCAAACAGATACGCAAAATGCCGCAAATGAAACTGAATTTTCAGCGTCACATCTAAATTCACAACTAAATTGTCTTACCAGTGCTGATGCCGCTCTCTCTTCTATTGCAAGAAATTAACTGATAATTAATAAAATGCAGGTCATATGTTGCTTTTGTTGATGTGAACTACGTTATTTGCATATAGCCAGGAAATTGAAGATCAGATTTATATTTGTGTAAATGAAACAGTTTTAACAAATCTGATAGCTATCTGATCAGTAAAACCACATGAAGTGATCATTTAAATGAACACAATCAGTGGATTGCATTTTAAACATTTATATCTAATCTTAGATATTTTTTTTTTCCTCACCCTGATATGTACACACACATAAATAAACACACACAGTCTGTCCAGGACTACGAAGAGGAGACACAAGGTTATGGCATTTCATTCTCTGAAGACTCATACATAAACACACCCTTAAGCTATGGATAACAACAACACACTAAGCTCTTCTTTCTCTCCCGCTTTCTGTCTCACAGCTTGGAAGAAAGTGCCGTTTAGCCCAAACCTTAGTGAAAGGTATAAATTCCCCTTGTGACAAACTGCCCCCCTCCCATCTTCAGAACTGCTCAATTATTAATAGATAAACACAGAGCAAGTCATTTCTTATGGGTTGTCGGCAGACATATTGCAGGCGGGGATCTCTCAGGCCCTGAAAACACAGACTGGAGCTGACAGTGTAAAGGCAGAGGAACGGTTTAAGGTCAAACACACTCACAGCTCCTGAGAGAGGGGGAGAAATGTCAGGAGAGGATGAGCGGGGAAAGGGAAAGAGAGACAGCAAGATGCCGTGTATTAGTCATCACTCGCCTGAGTTGAAGGTGGATGTTTGTGTGTGTGTTTCTTTGAGTTTGGGGATGACTGCATGCAATACTGCTGGAATGTTGTAAAGGGAAGTTTGTTATGAATCCTGAAAGTACTGTATGCAATGTGCTCCAGTAACTGAGTCAAATTAGGAATACTGTACACTATATAAAGTAGTGGAGTGGAAGCTAGGGAGGCGAAAGAAAAGTATAGAAAAAGCAAGGTTTTATCAAACATTTTAAAGACAACAAATCCCCCTGAAGTTAATTTATAATATTAGTCAGCGTTTCTTGAAATAAAAGCAGCTTTACATGACCATTTCCAACCATGTGAATGACCTGTTATTATTATAAAATATGTAAAATTGTTTACAATGCTTACTTACATCAGAGTGCATAAGTTTGTAGGTTTGTGTTGAATCCAATATAGTTGCTGCCGCCCCATTCTTCAATAACAGCCTCTTTGCAATGTCTGGCTTACAGTGTGACATGTTCACAAAACAATCCACCTGGAATGCGCAACACACATAAGGTCAGATTGACATGATCAGGGACTTTGGTTAAAAAAAAAAAAAAAAAGTCATTCTTTCCCAACTCTTTGATCATCTGAAAGGCTATAGAGACTCCACAGCCAGGAAAAGTAATATTTGCCAAACTTCACCTACATCTATGTCCACAGGAATAATAGTATGTCTTTTTTTTTTCCTGGTATTTCAGAATATTATTATCTCCTTACTTTTCTGTGACTGGGCATGTTGCTGAATACACAACATGCATTAAAGGGTTAGTTCACCCAAAATTGAAAATTATCCCATGATTTACTCACCCTCATGCCATAGGTGAGACGAGCACAATTGGAGATATATTTGAAAATATCCTGGCTCTTCCAAGCTTTATAATGGGGGGGACCAATTTTGAAGCCCAGAAAAATGCATCCATAAATCATAAAAAATAATCCACAGCTCTATTTGTTTGAACTGTGAGAGGTGTCTAAGCTTACAGTACTCCGTCATACATCGCGTCAGGGGTTACTCTTGTGCTGCATGTTGACTTGCGCAGTATTTATTAACCACCTGGAGCCGTGTGGGGTACTTTTATGATGGATGGATGCATGCATGCATTTTTGGGGAGCTTCAAAAATTGTGCCCCCCATTCACTACCATTATAAAGCTTGGAAGAGGCAGGATATTTTTAAATATTATATCTCTGATTGTATGCGTCTGAAAGAAGATAGTCATATACACCTAGAATAGCTTGAGGGTGAGTAAATCATATGATGTATATGTATATGTATATGTATATGTATATGTATATGACTGTCTTCTATCCCATATGGGATCATTTTCATTTTTGGGTGAACTAACCCTTTAACATGCACACATGGACGTTCTTATGTTACAGTAAAGTGCTCATCATGATTGTAATGTAATTGATCTTGTTGGATTGGGGAGGAAGCTTTGTTAACTCCTTGTAGGTTTTTATTTTTTTCATTAGTAGTAAACATCAACAATGCGAAGATATGCAAACTGTATGAAATGGGATTCATGAAAAGGCATAACCACAAACAGAAATAAACATTAACAAAGTTGCATACGTAAAAGTAACAATCTCAAACAAGCTGAAAACTATTTACATATGTTACCAGAGGCATTTCCAGCCTTCCTTCAGTACTGAGTACAGACCTATCAACAGTGTTATTGTTATTTTCTAGCTCCCCAAAACAACACCAAAGCTATTTTTTAAGAAAAAAATTAAAATAAATTAATTAAAAAATAAAACGCTCTTTCGGAGTAGCATGTTATATATTATTTGCACTATTATTCAAATGACACAAACCACTCCGATGTACTGTACAACACAAGAGTTCTTCTGATACTCTTTTGGTCAGAAAATGTCTTTACCTGCAGTCGTTCACGGGCTGCACGAGAAGGTAATGAACTTAATAAAGACCTCACAGGAAAACAAAAAGACGTGTGTACAAACGCACCAAACGATTCAGCTGCCGACTTTACGATTCGAACTAAACCGCGAATCTATTCGACCGTTTTTAGCCGTTTGACGAATTCATGAAAAAGAACCGACTCAAAAGAGTGATTCATCAACGAATCGCAATTTTCAAAGTAGTCTTTGCGGAACAAAAAGGCGTGTTTCCTAATTTTGGAGCATTTTCAAACCGGGATATTTGCATATCAGAAAATGTACAATAATAATTAATGCACATAATTGACAAAGAACGCTTGTTTATTGTTAGTCTCCATACTATTTACTGTAGTGAACAAATAGATAATTTGTTTGTCCTAATGGACTGTTGGTAGTATTTTTTAAGTGTTCTAAAGGTTCTGGGTTCTAATCTGTCCTCTTATAGCTAGCCTCTCTCTCTCTCTCTCTCTCTCTCTCTCTCTTCTCATTAAAACCAAAGATGCTCATCAGTGATTGTATATAAAGAGCAGGGGACATGTTTGTGTGCATTTTGTTTTGCGCTCATCTGTGTGAAGACAGCACAGTGTGCATGAGCGCCATGAGAATACTGTTGCGCCACTGATAACAGCGGCAAAACTCAGCATGATTTCAAAAACAACACATGCCAGCCAGATCACCTCGTATTTAACACAAACAAACAAATTGCTAATTAACTAGAGATGTTTCTTTTGTATTAGGCCTAGTCCACATGTCAACAGGTAGGCTATTTTTAGGTAGTTTTCCTCCTTCGTTTACAAAACAATCTTGTCCACATGAAAATGCAAAAACATGCTATGAAGCGCTGTAAAGAGCATATTAAACCAACAGGTGGCGATACAATCCTAACTGCAAAGCCATGTTGGCCAATCAGAAGCCTGAAAAAAAGGTTATTACTGATTCCGACATTTCACCGGCTACATGGCAACACTGCAACCAGAGTTCATGTGGACAGGGCCTGAGATACATCTGTTTCGCGAGATGTTTCAAAAAGTGGTGGGGACATGTCCCACCCACAAATTACACATATGCATTTTACTAATTTCATGTATAGCCTACAACATTTTTTTTTTTTTTTTTTTTTTTAAATTGACAAATGATTATTCTTATAGCCAGCTTCAAAGCAGTTACTGACTAAAGTTGGCGACTATATTAATTGCAATATTATTGCAATTAAAGATCAGACAAGTGTGTGTGTAAGGCTACAAACAGTAGCTAGGCTATTGTGACAAAATTACAAAAAAAAGAGAAAGTACATTCAGTACAGTCTATGCAAAGACAGAGTGATCTTTAATATAGAAATCTTTCACAAACCAAATTTGCCTTCTAATACTGTTAGCTGTCTAAGATGTTGCGCTTCAAAGCACACAAACTATGGCATGTGAGCAACAGTATACAAGAGGAGTATGTATTTTAGTCTCTCGCAACATGCATGCCAAATTTTTATTTTCTTAGTGTAAACCTTAGTCATAAAAAGTGTGAAAAGAGCACAAGCACTTCAAGACCACAGATAAATTTAACACTTTGCATTTGGTGTTATGCAAGTAGGCTATAATAAAGCACATAACTGCATTACCTTGGCTTGTACCTTAGAGCTTTTTTTACAGCATGACCTTTAAATTTATTAATGCATTTAACTGACCTAACATGCAACATGCATTAATGTATAGAAAACGATGACTCTTTAAACGTTAAACATTAGCATCACTTTATTGACTATATAGACACCGTAGTCACAACCTGATGACAAAACTAAAACAAATCAACTGTAAAATAGACTCAGCAAATGTTTTTACTAATAGTAGCTAACACTAGATTGTGAGTGAAAGTAGATTAGCCTATTTTGAGCTTTTTATAACAAACTGGGTAGCTATCTATAGCAAATTCATAAATTAGCCTAATCTAAAATGTTAAACAAATGGGCAGTTTACCACAATCCGCTTACATTCATATGCAGGCGATCTTTCTCAGTGTGCAGGACTCACCCACTCGATTTGAGCAAATCAGGTAAAGAGGTTGAAAAACGCCTATGCCCATTTGAAAACACCCCAAAAATGGGAAACACTCTTTTTTGTTCTACTCCAATTTTCTGATCATAAAAACAGAAAATACAAGACACATAACTGAAATTGTGTGAGGGAAAATGATTCTCTGATTGATAAATGGCATTTTCCTGGTCAAACAAGGATTTAATTTACTATGGTCCAAATGCGGGAAAACAGATGAATGCAATCATGAGATTTATTAGGACTGGTGGATTAAAAAATATGATATGGGATTAAGTGAGCGATATAGAATTCATTCTCTTCACACTCCATCAGAGTAGGTGGCAGTATGCACCCATGAAGTTGGTTCGCAACCCGCCATGAAACCAAAAAATAATAAGAAGAAGAAACAGAAGGTGCTTCTCAATACTCAAATTGATGCTTCCTCGGTTCCTCGCTCCTCTGTCCTCCAGCTCATGACCCGGAAACTGATCATAGAAAGCCATTTTGAAGGACATCTCAATTCTCTAATTGCACCGTGAGGAGGTGAGGAACGAGGAGTGAGGAGGCTTCCTGAGGATTCATGAGCAGGATGCACAGGTGTATTCTAAGTGGAAGTCTTTCTTGTCAAGAAACCTGACGCACATATAAATTATCCTCCCTCTTCACAATTGTTACAATAATTTTATAAAGTCTTGTTGTACATTGTGCATTTGCTGCTAAAATGCTACTCTTTAATTTCTCACTAATGTTAACCTGAGAAAGCATGGAATATCTTAGTTTAATGTGTATCATCAACAGTATGAAGCGGGACTAAAAAACAATGTCAGTGAGAGGTTCTGTTTCAGAAAGATGAGATTCGAAGAATGATAAGAGTCTAGACAGAGACAGCTGCACTCCCATCACAAAAGCCACCTCCTCATCAGAAAAGGTGTTCAGTGTCCATCAGGAACCTAAAGGGGGGTCTTTTGGGGATTGTGGTGCTGGGGCCAGAATCCCCAAAAGACCCCCTTTTTTTCTCAGAGTTGGCTATCATGCTGAGGTGATATGAGGTGAGTCTCCACAACTTTATTTGTAGTGTTATTTCCCTGATAAAGTCACCATGAAATCAAAATTGCAGACTGTCCTCCAAAAAAAAAAAAAAAAAAAACGACCCTATAGGTCATTTTACCTTAATACGACCTATATTTACGTTTTAAAGTCATGCACCCTCTAGCGGTCGTAAAAATAATGACAGTGTCGTGTTACGTCTGTTGTCATTGTCATTACCAATCAAAATGCGTGTTCATTTAAATGCAAAGTGTGGACTTTTTACACCATTTGTCCTATTTCCATTTAGCAAAACTCATTTTTTTAATTAATAAAAATATGACGCAGATAAAAGTGACCAATGCATTAAAATGAAAGTGTCTTAGTAAACACTCCTATGGGTCGTATTTCAGGGAAGTGACAAATGACCTATATAGGCCTATTGGTTGGAGAACATGTTGCAAAATTGACAATATTCTTGTCAGTTTTGATACTTTCATTCCATTCCATGCCAACGTTTTGTGTGCTTTTACATTTTAAAGGTGCTACAGAGGATGTTTTGTTTTGTACATTTTTGCAAGATTACTTGAAACTGTCTTTACTAACTGATAAAAGACTATTTATTAGGTGCATTGAAAGGAATAATATTAATATACATCATCTGTGCAACGAGGTAGGGCCTTAAAAACATCAATCGTTTACGCGATCTGGCTTGTCAATCACTGCCATTAAGTTCCTTGTGAGAGACGTGCGCGGCTGTGCGCTCCAGTAACTTTCCACACTCCACAGGCGCCGCATGCAATGTTTTTGTCAGGAGACAGGAGTAACAACTGCAGATTATGCGTGGTGAGTCCGAC
Organism: Megalobrama amblycephala; assembly: GCF_018812025.1. NCBI lineage: Eukaryota > Metazoa > Chordata > Actinopteri > Cypriniformes > Xenocyprididae > Megalobrama > Megalobrama amblycephala. The sequence continues at coordinate 31,182,830 of NC_063051.1, forward strand.
ATATTGAATCCACTAACACGACACAGCGAATGCCGGTGGTAAACACTCATGTTCCAATACTCGTACAAATACGAGTTTTGACAGGCGTTCCCTCAAAGTGAGCTGTGAAGGAGGGGGGTTGTTCTTACGCATGCGCTCATTTCAAAAACTCACTAACAGTCTTTGGTTTCTCAGTTGACGAAAAGATCCTCTGTGGCACCTTTAACATTATTAGCAATCAAAATTGTTATTTTTTCACCAATATGCAAATAATAATAATAGATTATGTAAATTAATCATACATTTTAATCAAGGGGTAAAGTGGACTAAATAATTGGAGAAGTCCTTCATACATCACCAAAGTGAAGTCTGTTGTCTTGGAAGGTCCAGTTACGACATTTGGATTAAACATTATGAGGTGAAATAAAAATGCATGAATAAAATGTTCACAATAAGATCTATAACATGCATTTACAAAACAGATAAGGTGAATTTTCATTTCATGACAACTTTAATCACTCACCTTTCACTGTGGGCCTTTTGAAAACTAATTATTTTTTGTCAGATAACATTTAAAAGTAATGAATTTAATCATTTTATATGCAGATCTAGTTATTTAGGTGCACAATTTTTTGTTAGATCACCCATTCTGTTCTGTTTATGAACTTGAACACGTGACATTTTAATAACGAATGTCTGCCTTGGAGGAATGAGCTTCCCAAGTGTACTTGAAGGCAGCATAAGCCGCCTAACCCTGGATCATGGTATACGTTTCTTGTATATACTACATCCAGACTTAATGGTGCAGTAAGCATTTTTTGGCTATAACACACATAAAATGTCACTATATTTCAAGGTATCACATCTGTCTCTGTGACAGCCCTAGGCTCTATGAACGGCAAAAAAAGTTTTTTTTTTGTTTTTTTTTTAAATCAGAAATGGTATCTGTCAATCAGTGTACATGGGGATGCTGACATGTTTTTGGACAGTGGGACTTTGGAAAGAGGACAGATGATTAAAGGAATGAAATGAGGTTAAGCCTAGCAGAAGTTAGCAATGTGGCTACAGTTGTTTACAGCATATTTAATGTAACAGCAACAGCTTGGGTAGAAGGTTTCAGGAACTGCAATAAATGGCTTGGATGAATCTTGCCAGAATCTCACTGAACAAAAGTGTGCATAGCTCTGACCATATACAGTGCCCTCCACAATTATTGGCACCCCTAGAAAATATGAGCAAAGGTGGCTGTGAAAATAAATCTGCATTGTTTATCCTTTTGATCTTTCATTCAAAAAATTCACACAATTCTAACCTTTCATCGAAAGAAAAGACTTGAAAGTGGGGTGGAACTCACATTATGAAATAAATGTTTTTCTCTAAAACACTTTTTCCACAATTATTGGCACCCTTTTATTCAAAACTTTTTGCAACCTCCTTTTGCCAAGATAACAGCTTAGAGTGTTCACCTATATTACCTGATGAGTTTGGAGAACACCTGACGAGAGGTCAGAGGCCATTCCTTCATGCAGAATCTCTCCAGATCCTTCAGATTCCAGCTCCATGATGGTGCTTCTTCTCATCAGTTCACTCCACTCATTTTCTTTAGGGTTCAGGTCAGGGGACTGGGATGGCCATTGCAGAAGCTTCATTTTGTGTTCAGTGACAAATTTTTGTGTTGGTTTTGATGTTTGTTTTGGATCATTGTCCTGATGGAAGATCCAACCATGGCCCATTACTGGATTTCTAGCAGAAGCGGTCAGGTTTTGATTTTTTATCTGTTAGTATTTGCTAGAATCCATGATACCATGTATCTGAACAAGATGTCCAGGACCTCCAGAAGAAAAATAGGCCCACAACATTAAAGATCCAGCAATATATTTAACCGTGGGCATGGGGTACTTTTTATCCATGTGTGCACCAAACCCATCTGGTGGGTTTGCTGCCAAAAAGCTTTTTTTTCAGTTTCAACTGACCATAGAAGCCGGTCCCGTTTGAAGTTCCAGTCTTGACTGACAACTGAATATGCTGGAGATTGTTTCTGGATGAGAGCAGAGGATTTTTCTTGAAACCCTCCCGAACAACTTGTGGGGATGTAGGTGCTCTTTGATCATTTTTTTTGGCTTTCTGAGACTCAAGACTCAACTAATCTCTGCAATTCTCCAGCTGTGATCCTTGGAGAGTCTTTGGCCACTCAAACTCTCCTCCTCACCATGCATTAGGATGATTTAGACACACATCCTCTTCCAGGCAGATTTGTAACATCTTTAGTTGATTGGAACTTCTTAATTATTGCCCTGATAGTGGAAATGGGGATTTTCAATGCTTTAGCTATTTTCTTACAGCCACTTTCTATTTTGTGAAGCTCAACAATCTTTGCTGCACATCAGAACTATATTCTTTGGTTTTACTCATTGTGATGAATGATTACAGGAATTTGGCCTTTGTGTTTCCTCATGTTTATACTCCTGTGGAACAGGAAGTCATGGCTGGACAATTTCATGCTCCTAGTCACCCTGGTGTGCTAGAAATGTAATATCAATGGGAATATACTTCAGAGATATTTTACTCATACAAATTTCTAGGGGAGCCAATAATTGTGGCCAACATGTATTGGAGAAAAACATTTATTTCATAATGTGAGTTCAACCCCACTTTCAATTGTTTTACTTCAATGAAAGGTTAGAATTGTTTTGAATTGATTTTTTTTAATGAAAGATCAAAAGGATAAACAATGCAGATTTATTTTCACAGCCACCTTTGCCCATATTTACTAAGGGTGCCAATAATTGTTGAGGGCACTGTATTCTTTGAAACACAACCTTAGACTTGTTAAATGAATATGTTTTGGTTACATTACTAAAACTATTTTCAACTAAGCCATAGATTTTACCCTCAGTCAGGGCACAGTCTTTGAGGAGAAATCATTACCCTCAGGAGAACATACAGTTGGACTGTATTATGTGTTTGTTATTGTGTCTGATCTCGTGTCTAGTGGCACAGGCTGTGGCCACAGCTGCATGAAGCTGCCCTGTATGGAGCTTCAACATCCAATCAGGGCATGACGTAACCCAGGCATTATAATGACCATGTGCAAATCACACAGACTAGCCATGAGGTCATGTCTCAATGCTCTCTCCGTCTCACTCTCTCTTTCCCCCTCTTGAATGTATCCTTTCAATAAAAATGTGGTGAGGAAAACATTCATGGTGAATAACATAGATCAGCCTACAGTCTTCCTGGTGTGAGCAGAGTGAGGGGGGCAGAGAAAAGCATGAATTCGCTGCTTCACCCAAAACCAGCCTCTGCTCATCTCTGGCTGTTCAGCTGCTCCAGGAGTGACTGTGTGACTCTTCCGCTAATTGCATCTGTGCTAAATTTAGCCCATGCGACAAGGAATCCTTTTGATTGGGGGAGTAAAAGCCTTAAAAACATACCCTGCCTGCCAGGAAACTCTAGCAGCCCCTCTATCTGTTTCTCTTTCTTTCTCTCCATCTGCCTATCACCTGGGAATAAATGTAGTATTTCATATGTCAGACTTGTCAATCAAAAGGAGTTGTGGGAAGCCATTTAGTGATGGCAGAGACTAGCAGCAGTAATCTCTGTCTTTATGAGATTGTTTATTAGCCTATCAGCATGGGTTGTACCCCTCCTCTTGTCAGTCAAAGTCTACATACACAAATCAATCAATTTTGAAGCAGTTTGCTGCTCGCCTTTCAGTAGCCTCTGCAAAACTCTCCAATTTGACTGACTTCAAGCATTTATTTTTCCTACAAAGTAAACATCTATTGTGTTGTGGGTCAATTTGACCCACATTCAGATATTAAACTCCTTGAAATACAGGTTAGACTCTTTATTTCTTCTTGAAATTTTGTTACTTTTCTCATTTAGGGTCACAAATAGGCATGCAAACTTTCGACACAAACTCAGAAAAAAATATATGGTACAAAAGCTGTCACTAGAACGGTACCAATATGTACCATTAAGGTATTAATATGCACTCTTTAGGTACAAAGATGTACCTTTTAAAAGGGTACCGCTCCAATGACAGATTTTTTACTTTTTCTGAGAGTGCATAGATGTGTTTTGGAAAGGCTGTATAAGTTTTGGTGACTACAATGGAGTTAGTGGTCAAAATGACACCTGTTGGTTTCCATGTAATATGTCAAAAATCAACACTTTGAAAAACACATTTAACCCTAACATAACTTCTGAGACATAACAAAAAGGCAGAGGCTATTTACACCAAGTACAAATAGTAATATATAAGTACAAATAATGTTAGAGCCTATTTATACTTAGCTGTAATCATTTGCACCTGTGCAGTTAACACAGAGGGAGGAACTTTTTTTAATGCAATAGGAATTCATATTTTTCAAGTTTTTTTTAGTCTCTGGCATGCTACAATAGAGCTTTTATGTAAAAAAAAAAAAAAAAAAAAAAAAAAATTGGTTTGTTTTCATAATGACTTTTGGCGAAATGCATGGAAAACAATTGGGTTCAATATTGCCCCCCAACGCATTTGGAGTACCCATCATTTCAGCACAACAATAGGGATAGCATTTCTTGTTGTCCATGTTATGAATATTCTAACTTCCCACCATGGTATGTTGCATCAATCGATAAAAGCTCACCATCTACAATAAAGTAGTTTGTCTTATCTTTCATGAATATAACAAGTGCCAGGACATGTTGTTGATCGCTTGATTTCTATTTCTCTAGTGCAGGGATGGGCAATGTTGATCCTGGAAAGCCACTGTCCTGCAGAGTTTAGCTCCAACCCTGATAAAAAAAAATAAAAAAAAAACTCACCTGCCTGTAGCTTTAGTAATCTTGAAGACATTGATGAGCTTGTTGGAGCTAAACTCCGGAGAGCGGCACTCCAGGACAGACATTGCCCATCCCTGATCTAGTGTCAGTCTCAGTAGCCCCTGCCACAATAAAATCTTGGTCCAAAATCGCACTCCACATAGAAAGTATTTCTATATACAATACATAAGAAAATCAGTTTTCAAAACACACAGAAGAAAGTCAATATGACAAGTTATGCAAAAAAAAAAAAAAAAAAAAAATCTCATATCGAACAATTTAGTTGACTCTTAAGTTGAGTCTTCCTAGGACCCAAATCGATCCCACTAGCTGATAGAACTACAGTCGCTTTATGGCTATTAAAATCTTTTAAATTATATGTGACATATAACAGTATAGAACTAAGTCAGATGTCAAATTAAACATTTCACAGTGTCTATTTACACTGCAAATAACTTGAGTTCTAAGTTTTCATATACACACACAGTGGGTACGGAAAGTATTCAGACCCCCTTAATTTTTTCACTCTTTGTTATATTGCAGCAATTTGCTAAAATCATTTAAGTTCATTTTTTTCCTCATTAATGTACACACAGCACCCCATATTGACAGAAAAACACAGAATTGTTTACATTTTTGCAGATTCATTAAAAAAGAAAAACTGAAATATCACATGGTCCTAAGTATTCAGACCCTTTGCTCAATATTTAGTAGAAGCACCCTTTTGATCTACTACAGCCATGAGTCTTTTTGGGAAAGATGCAACAAGTTTTTCACACCTGGATTTGGGGATCCTCTGCCATTCCTCCTTGCAGATCCTCTCCAGTTCTGTCAGGTGTGATGGTAAACGTTGGTGGACAGCCATTTTTAGGTCTCTCCAGAGATGCTCAATTGGGTTTAAGTCAGGGCTCTGGCTGGGCCATTCGAGAACAGTCACGGAGTTGTTGTGAAGCCACTCCTTCGTTATTTTAGCTGTGTGCTTAGGGTCATTGTCTTGTTGGAAGGTAAACCTTCGGCCCAGTCTGAGGTCCTGAGCACTCTGGAGAAGGTTTTCGTCCAGGATATCCCTGTACTTGGCCGCATTCATCTTTCCCTCGATTGCAACCAGTCGTCCTGTCCCTGCAGCTGAAAAACACCCCCACAGCATGATGCTGCCACCACCATGCTTCACTGTTGGGACTGTATTGGACAGGTGATGAGCAGTGCCTAAAAAGTTCTATCTTGGTCTCATCAGACCAGAGAATGTTATTTCTTACCATCTTGGCAAACTCCATGCGGGCTTTCATGTGTCTTGCACTGAGGAGAGGCTTCGGTCGGGCCACTCTGCCATAAAGCCCCGACCGGTGGAGGGCTGCAGTGATGGTTGACTTTCTACAACTTTCTCCCATCTCCCGACTGCATCTCTGGAGCTCAGCCACAGTGGTCTTTGGGTTCTTCTTTACCACTCTCCCCAAGGCTCTTCTCCCCCGATAGCTCAGTTTGGCCAGACGACCAGCTCTAGGAAGGGTTCTGGTCATCCCAAACGTCTTCTATTTAAGGATTATGGAGGCCACTGTGCTCTTAGGAACCTTAAGAGCAGCAGAAATTTTTTGTAACCTTGGCCAGATCTGTGCCTTGCCACAATTCTGTCTCTGAGCTCTTCAGGCAGTTCCTTTGACCTCATGATTCTCATTTGCTCCGACATGCACTGTGAGCTGTAAGGTCTTATATAGACAGGTGTGTGGCTTTCCTAATCAAGTCCAATCAGTATAATCAAACACAGCTGGACTCAAATGAAGGTGTAGAACATCTCAAGGATGATCAGAAGAAATGGACAGCACCTGAGTTAAATATATGAGTGTCACAGCAAAGGGTCTGCAAAAATGTCAACAATTCTGTGTTTTTCTGTCAATATGGGGTGCTGTGTGTACATTAATGAGGAAAAAAATGAACTTAAATGATTTTAGCAAATGGCTGCAATATAACAAAGAGTGAAAAATTTAAGGGGGTCTGAATACTTTTTGTACCCACTGTATATGTATATTTATATATACTCTTTGTTTGATCAGGCATTATAATGGCTCCCCGTGGGGTTTTAGGCAGCCACTTAGCTTGCTTAGATGACATATTTTCCTCTTGTAGGACTTTCTTCTTACTTTCAAGGTTCTTGGTGTATATGATCAGATCCGTTCTTCATACATAGTGATCACAGGCAACCAGTACCTCAAACCAACTTGCCCCTGCAACTAACTTGCAATTTTATGTTTTAACCACAGATGTCAACAGAGTGCCCAGAATTCTATTGTGTGGCTTTTGAATATCAAATATCTTCTAATTGGCTGTTACTGTGCCACAACAGGTTTTCAGTGATGATGGGACAGACTAATAGCTTGTGGATGAAAACTATCATGTTGTACATTGGTGTGTTGTTATTTATATTGTAAATTGAAATTGGCATACTTCATTTTTTAAATATGTTAAATGATCATTGTCGAGATTTCAAGCTCAGTCAGTCAGCACAGTACCAGTCAAGATGACTTTGTAAGTTTATCATGTATTAGTTCAGATTATGACCATAAAATAATGAGTAATGTCTAATCAGTCCATAAATCCACAGGACATACAGCACTCAGTGCTCTGAAGGTTTACCCAGCATCCCCCAACACTTAAACACACTTCCACCGTGTGCTTGCTCACAAATCATGTTTTGGATATGTCTAAGTGACACTGTATTGTCGGCTGGCTTTCATAGTAATTAATATATTCTTCATAATCTGTATAAATGCAGAATTTTAAAGGAGATTGATCATGTTGAAGGAAATCTTTATTATATGAAAAGATACAAATCACACTAAAAGCATTTCTAAAACGTGGAAGACCAGAGCAAGCATTTATTATTTTTACTACATACAATTTAATGTTTATACAATATAAATTCTCTAGTTTTAGTTAACAATAACAACACTAAACACTGCAGTTCTTATATGAAATTATTTGTTTTATGAAAACAAATGCTTCTCTGTAAATAATGAAATAATAATAAATAAGGGATATTATGATATCCCAGTTAGTTTTCAGGACATCAACCTGTTTTTTATTTATTTATTTATTTACAGTACACTTTTTGTAGTGGTGATGTTGTTTCTTTCTTGTTGTTGTTGGTGGCAAATTGTAAAAGCTTGTCATGAATATTTATTCTCTAAGTCTATAATATTTTTTTTAACTCTCTTCCTCACATGCCAACCATATCAATTTGATGTCACATACGCGACGATGACCATTTCCAGAGTGAGAAATTGGCTTCTAAACACACCATCCCCAAAGTCTCTCTTTCACACCCTGTCTGATTCATTCATTAAAAATGAGTGTGAAAGGGAGAAAACAGAGAGAAAAAAAGGAGAAAACATCAAATGTGTGTGTCAACCTCAGTACAGACCTCTGGGGGAATCACCTCTTCACTGCCTTCAGAGCGACTCTGAGGACATCAAACACTCCAATCACCAACCAGATGAAAAAGAGCCCCGCTAATCACAAAACTTGTCATTTCTCACAAGTGTCAAAATCAGGGTCCTCACTTGAAACAGCCTGGAAATAACACTGCACTGATTTTCTAAGCGCAAAGAGGAGTGGAAAGCTGTTGCACTCTGTGATGTGTCATATCAAGTCTGACACTATAATGTAAATAATGTTGGGCTCTGAGACTATAAGCAGTGATTAATTAGCAATCTTAAGGAATGGAATCATGAGGAATGAAATTTTGTTTATTATAAATTTGGTTTTAGAAGATGTATGCTGTCTTTAATTCTAGAAAACAGCAGAGCATTTTATGTTAGCTTTTTGGACACATTAAATGCATGTAAAACTCATGCATGGAAATGTATCAAATGGAGCTGAGAGTGATATACACTTATTGGTTACTGCATAGTCAAATTAGCCAAATTATTTAAATGGGTACTTCACTGCTAGCAAAATGGGCTTTCAATAAAACTTGGCTGCCTATATAGTAGAATGGTGAATTTTTTGTCGTCCTCTTTGCAAAATAGTGCAACTTCAATACCCATAATACACTGGGCATGTTGCCGTCCAAGGTCACTCCCACCAGTCTGCTATGGATACGCTTACCAGAGTCAAATACTGCCTTGCTTTGATAGGAAATACTTCTTAGCAAACTTTTAGTCATAATGCTGTCAACTTGTATTGTTCCCGGGTGCAAGAAATCAAAGAGTAAACATTTAGCGGGAGTGAGTTACTTTTGGTATCCAGTGAAGTTATCCACCTCAGTGTCAACATTTCAAACTGGATGACCACAAACACAGTGTTTTACGGCAAACAGAGGGGAAAAACTGAAAGAAACTGCAGTGCTTCCCACACATAGACTGGGCGGGCCGCCCACGTATAATAACGGCCACCCAAGTATATTTGGAGACACATTTTTGCTTTTATTATTTTTATCCTCTTATACATTTATATCCGCGCAAGATAATGAAACTATCCGCGATTGATTAACTAGTCGTTTCATACCTGCTCGTTACGCGTGCATCAGAACTGTTTACTCCCGCTGATATTCCCACGGGCGCTGCATTTTGCAAAGTCACTAGGCGGTGCTGTTGCGCATTCTACAAGCTCGCGCAACAGCACTTCAGTCTGCTTCAAAGTGATTCTTAATCAATGAAAAGCGCAGATTTATGCCAAGCGATTGCTAATGAACACAAGTTGATGAATTATTACAATGTCTACTTCATGGCCTTTATATAAAATGTTTTAGAAGATTGTAAGAATCTGAAGGATTAGCCTGCAATAGTACAGACATTTCAAAATAAGAGTCCCGGTGTATTTCGGGCTTGTTTATAATTAAAAGTCACACGCTAAGTTTTTTCTTTTTCTTTTGGGCATTATTGGTGTTTTGGTTACACAATAAATTGCATTTAATTTGATTTCTATTTAATTCATAGTAAATTATTGTAGTCTCCCCCACAGGAAGAAAAGACTAAGAACATTATTTGACACATATTATTCATTTTGTAAATTTTACTAGTAAAATCTGTGTCCCATTCACTGAGAGAGACACTATATGACAGCAAGGAGAACATAGGAAAAGGTGAACCATTTAAATGCTGTAATTTTGCATAATTTACAATGCATAATAATGCATAGTATTAGTATGTAATTAAATGTAATATGCTATTTAATTAAAATTAATTTCAATAAATAAAAATACTGTTAAAAATCACACATTATTTGTTTGTCACATGTAGTAGACCATTTTTGCGCCGTGGGTAATAGGAGGATTTTTTGCCCGGCTACCACCGCAAGTATATTTCAAACCTGCGGGAAGCACTGAACTGCCATTTGCACGAAAGCCCTGAAGCTGTCAAAAACGCGTCATCCGGCAGACTTTTGCTGAAAAATAAACGTGAATTTCTCTGTCAATGTAAATGAATGAGTAAACATTGGTAATTTACATACACAGATCAGGCATAACATTATGACCACCTTCCTAATATTGTGTTGGTCCCACTTTTGCAGCCAAAAAAGAAAATGTGACCAGGCCACCTTCTTCCATTGTTCCATGGTCCAGTTCTGATGCTCACGTGTCCACTGTTGGCGCTTTCGGCGGTGGACAGGGGTCAGCATGGGCACCCTGACTGGTCTGCAGCTATGCAGCTCCATACGCAACAAACTGATGCACTGTGTATTCTGACACCTTTCTATCAGAACCAGCATTAACTTCTTGAGCAATTTGAGCAACAGTAGCTCATCTGTTATATCAGACCACACGTGCATCCCATGACCCTGTTGCCAGTTCACCACTGTTACTTCCTTGGAGCACTTTTGATAGATACTGACCACTGCAGACCGGGAACACCCCACAAGAGCTGCAGTTTTGGAGATGCTCTGACCCAGTCGTCTAGCCATCACAATTTGGCCCTTGTCAAACTCACTCAAATCCTTACGCTTGCCCATTTTTCCTGCTTCTAACACATCAACTTTGAGGACAAAATGTTCACTTGCTGCCTAATATATCCCATCCACTAACAGGTGCCGTGATGAAGAGATAATCAGAGTTATTCACTTCACCTGTCAGTGCTCATAATGTTATGCCTGATCGGTGTATACTACTGACATTGTAACAATACAAGTTGAAAATCGGCAAAGTTACACTTTAATAAATGAACATGAAGAGACACAGAGGGGGACCAAATAACAATAAATCACTTTTTAGTAGTTCTTTATATAAGTGTAGGTTTGGATAGTAGATAGATGCAGATGTTGTTTTAGCATAAAAAAGGGACCTAACCTAACATACTTGAAAGAAGAAGAAAAAAACACACTATAAAGAAATGATTTTGTAAATAAAAAGTATACTGGAGTATGTTTTAGGAAAATACTATTTCAGTGTTTCAAAATGTCATGTTGAATTCCATGGGATAGGCTATTTGGCTTTCTTTTGTAATTAACTGTGAAGTTTACTAATTTCTTTTTTTTTTTTTTTTTTTTTTTTTATGGCAGTGAAACTAATTGACCTAATTTAATAACTTATGATCTTTAAGTCGGAACTGAATCAACACTGAATTTTCTTCAGCTGAACAATTACACTTTTTTTCTTTTGTTTTTAGGGCTGCTTTACAGCCAAACTGAACTCTGTTTGCATCATTGAATCATTATTGTCCTGTTGATCACTGTAAAACTGCTTTGAAGCAATCTGTATTGTATAAAGTGCTATAAAAACAAAGGTGATTTGGATATGAAAGAGAAAGAGAAGGAAAAAGAAAGGGAGAGAGAGAGAGCACTGCAGTAACCTTGCTGTTGGCTACAGACCACCCTGCCCTGACACTACCTCATCTAACGCACTGAGGCACTGCCCTGCTTGACTCTTGCTGTGTGTGTGTCTGTATCTGTGTGTGTATATATGCATCAGCTACACTTAACCTTCACTCTGACTAGGATCTGCAAAACAGATCACACACAATACACTTCAAAGCACACCCCAGGTTTCCTCTTTCTCTTGCACACACACACACGCTCCAGGACCCCTCACTGGCACCTTACACGAGCGAATCACAATAATCCATCAGTGGAAGTCAGTGAAGTATGAAATATGAAGATTGAGGCCCAGCCTCCCTAAAATACACAAACATGTGTCTGATTATCCTCTGTGGTTGGCTACACAGACGCGCCATGCTATGCACATGACATCACCGCTTCATCAGGAACTCAGTGGAGGCAAGAGATCGTAAACAAAAGAAGCTGTAGACGTACACAAGCCAGGAAGCTTTCCAAACACTGTGTGAGGCAACTGCTGCATTTTTTGAGCCTTTAGGGAGGCGTAATTTGTGTCCCTCAAAAGAACAGGGGGAAAAAAAAATGTCATTTGATATCCTGGTGTAACGTTTTGCCAGAATAGTTTGAAAAGAATGAAAGGGAATATTTGGTCTGTTCAAGGAGATTACAAAAAAAAAAAAAAAAAAAGTCAGTTCAATTCAGCATTTTTCACAATACATATCATTTCAAAGCAGCTTTACAGAAAATGCATGTTTCTACATTACATTTGTGAGTAATCTGTGATCAGAGGTCAGAAATATAAGACAAATCATGTAGTTTGCTAATATCATGCATTAATTTAGGCAGAAACAATGATCTCATTAAAGCAATTATTCCAATTTGTGAACATAATGATTACAATATATAGAAGATTTGGCAGTGGTGCATGTTGATTCAGAGTTGGTGTCATCTGAAGGCCTCGCAGGAGTTGGCGTCATGTCTTCACAGGTGTTGGTCATGTGAAATCTTCTCAAGAGGCTAGATCCTAACCAGAGCTGGCGTACTCTCTAGTTACCTCAGGATGGGCATAAAAGCAAATGGAAAATAATAAATGTAGCTGTTTTCTTAACATTTCAAGCAAAAGATAATCATGTGCATTTCATCTGATATAACATGAGTACAAGGTTATGAGTTGCATTATGTGAATGCTTGACTAAAGAGATATGTCTTTAATTTAATCTGGGAGACTGTGTCTGAGCCCCGGACATCACCAGGAAGGCTATTCCAGAGTTTAGAAGCCAAATGTGAAAATGCTCTCTGTCCTTTAGTGGACTTAGATATTCTAGGATCTACCAAAAAGCTTTGTGACTTTAAAGAGTGTGATGGAATGAACCATTTATGGCCTTATAGGTCAGTAGCAATACTTTTTAATCGATATGGAACTTAAAGGGTTAGTTCACCCAAAAATGAAAATTCTGTCATTAATTAGTCATCCTCATGTCGTTATAAAGTTGAATAAATTTGGGATTTTTGTTTAGTTTTTGCGCACAAAAAGTATTCTCATCACTTCGTAACATTAAGGTTGAACCACTGCAGTCACATGAACTATTTTAACCATGTCTTTACTGGATCTTGAAAGTGGTGGTTAAATTGCTGTATATGAAGTCAGAGTCAGAAAGCTCTCGGATTTCATCAAAAATATCTTAATTTGTGTTCCGAAGATGAACGAACGTCTTATGGGTGTGGAACGACATGGGTGTGACTACTTTTTGTTAAGGTTTAGATTTTTTTTAAATGTTGATTTGAAGTGTTAGTTTTTGCATTCATTTTACTAGTCAAACCTGAACAGAGAAAAAACACATAACATCAAAATTAAACAAAAATGTAACAAAAATTAACAGAAATGCTTTTTCAGAACTACATCAACTTGATTTTAACCTCTTATTTGAGTCTTCTGGCACAATTTGCCATATTGCCAGTTTACCTTGAAACTTGGAAACGTATTTTCATAGATTTATTTTTGTTTGTTTTTTATTTTTCAAATGACCATTACATAGATTTTTTTGTTTTAACCAGACCCAGACTTTTAATCTATGCAAATTCATCATAAAATGTGAATGATTGCATATTTAAACTGATGATAATCCAAACAAAGTGTAAAATTGCTCAGTATATGCTGTAAATGATGCCACAACATTTGTAGTATTTGGAGAGAAAAAAAAAATCAATATATTTTTATTACTATAACTATTATTATTATTATTAATGACACTAATAATACTAATAAAAACATTGTTTATGTTTACATAAAACACTTTGATAATTATTGTGTGAAAAATAATTTTCACCACACTGCACAGTTTTGCCTCTAATAAAGTTTAATCATAAGTTAGTGTGCTTGTTTACCAAGGATGCAACCGTGTCAGTGAAGAGCATGCTTCAGATGAAATGAGACATTAAAGTAAATCAAAGTAAATATCAATTATAAGCAGAATATTTAATATTCATTTACATTCAATCAGTATTTTCGTCAAATTAGGCACAAGCTGTGAAAATACTTTTTAATTGTGTATTGAGAATATACAAAAAGATGAGCCTTAGGAGTTAGATCCTTTATTCCCAAAATGTCAAAAATGTTATTTACATTACAGAATGCCTTTAAATACAATGCATAATTTCAGATGTGGCTGAAATAATATTGTTTTTCACTTTAAATTACAGTGAAATTGTAATATTAAGAATGTGTTCAGAAAGTAACCATACTATCAGCCAAAATCAGATTTTGGCTTTCAGATTAATAATTTAAAAATAAATACATTAAAATAATATAAGGTTCTCCTCATTATACCTTAATTTTATGTATTTAGCCTTTTATGCACACTTATCAAATCATCACAGAGGTTGCTTGTCTGAGAATCAGTCGCATTCATCCGCTGGATTGTGATGGATTGCTTCTTGTCATCTCCCATGCTTCTGTTTTTTCACACAGAGAGGAAGTCCTCAGCATAGCCTATCTGAGCACTTTGGATCATATTCTCCCTCTCGTTCATCAGAGATCCATAGCCATGCGACACTGAGTCAAAGAAACTGGGATTTTCCTCTCTGTGTCACACAGAGGTATAATTTGGTAATTTGTGTGTCTTTATTGAGGAAATTAAAGGTCTTTCAGAGAGTGACATTAGAGATGTGAACTCCATTACAAATGAAGCTCTTTCGGCTTCACTGTACATCACTCCACAGTACTCTCTCTATGCTGCCTTTTTGGTGACAGCTTGCTCTTTCTATCTCTCTCCCTTCTCCCTTTTCTTTACACACACACTTGTGCTTTAAGAGGCCAGCAGTAGAATCTACTTTCTTTCTAAGCAATGTGATTTTGGCAGACGCTACAATTGGTCGAAAATGGTTGTAAGGAACTATATCTATAAACCAGAATATCATAGAGACTGGGTTGGGCTCGTTTGATGTAGTAAAAAAAAAAAAAAAGGCCAAAACCACCTGACTCATCATCCACATTTGGTTTAGAAACTTTCACATTCAGTTGCTGCTGTGTGCACATTGCATGATGGATGGGCGACAGGGTAACCCACTGCATGACTTTACCAGGGGAAGAATCGCCGAAAACTCTAGCTGCAACCGAAAACTGAAAAATGCTGCCTTCGGAGGATGCATTCCATGATAGGAAGGCATCAAGGCATGTCCGAATACAAAGTTAGCTTCACTTCGTGTCTCCTGAGATCCCTTCATCTGATCGATTTTTGAAGGCAGCATAGATGCATCCTTCACTGCTTTTGATATCCCACAATCCTGTGCTTTCCACTTGGTGGTCAGTTTGGTGGTCAAACCATTGTTTTCCACTTTTGATGTCATTTCTAGAAGAAATTACTATTAAATATTCACTTAGATATCACCAAAACTCGCGCTATTTTGCTGTAGATCATTAAACCGTTACGCTGCCTCAGAAGTCTGTCAGAAATCAGTTTCGTGAGGTGCCTTCGTGCACAAACGCTGCATGCAAACTCATTGCCTGATAAAGCAGAGAGGCAACAAATCAGCTGCCTATTTTCGGATGCAGCCTCTGTATGTTCTGCAAACTACGTTTCACGACCAAACACATGCGAGAAGTGATAAGGAAATAACACAAGATCACGCGTGAGACTGGAATTGTTATTAAAAATGGTAGCCCGCAAGAAGCTTGCGATCCAAATTGTCTGTGCGCTAATTTGTAATGAAAAGGAGAAAAAGAAAAAAGATCATGGATTCTGGTCTATATCCTCTCCCTGAACTTCCCACTGCTCTGTATCTTGCTCTCTCATTGGCTGTAGGCCATCGCTGATGTCATTTTTATTCAGAACATATTTCACACAGCATTTTGAATCGTAGAAAGGTCCAGATATTTAGCATGCCAAATAACTCACGGGCAATGCATTGTTGATTCTCTCAGATCGCGTTTTTGATAATGTCACTCACGTGAACGAGCACCAATTTCGGGCATTTGTCGCCGATTTTGCAAAATCTGTTGGCGAGTGAAAATCGGAGCTGAAATCGTGCAGTGTGAACTCGGCATAAGAGGACCGATGGCCAATTACACACTGCAAAACTTCGGAAGTGACATCTACATATAAATGCAGGATTCACTTCACTGTATTACCATAATATAATAATCATAATATGGTTGGCTATGTGCTCGCCTAAGGGGTCCTTGCCCTGATAAATATTGAAGACCCCTGGTCTGCAGGATTTATTATCTTAATTTCAATATTTACTAAACCATTTTGAAGGTCAAATGTTGTATTTGTTAACATTACTTAATGCACTGTGAACTAACATGAACGTGATAACAGTAGCAGTTACTAAATGCTGTTAACCATATTGCTCATTGTTGTTAAGTTTGTATTAATGCATTAACTAATGTTAACAAATGAAACCTTAATGTAAAGTTTTACCGAAACTTTAAACATCTATCAATTGTAAGCCATAATAATAAAGTAAATGCGCAGAATCAAAACGTGACGTATACATACAAGAATGATTTGCCTTGAATATTACATGAATATTAATAAAATAAATATTGTTAATGTAGACTGACCGCCGGCAAGCCTATTTCTTCACAAAGACCTCCATTTTCTAAACACTGGAAAAACAAAAGTCCTGTGGTTGGACAGGTCCACCCTCGGGGCACCGAATGAGAGATGAGCTTTCAGCTTTTTTTGGGAAGTTATCCCATTCCATCACCTCATTACTTGTATCCCAAAAGAACAAAACTGGACAAAACCTCTCTGTTTAAGTATATATATCCTGGAACAAACATCTGCCCATTAAAACAGCTCTCTTTTCCACATTTCCCCTGCAGCACGTGAAACAAGCATCTTTTTCTTGTTTTCTAGAATTTTTATTTTTTTTTTAAACATCCTTAAAACATGATTTGGTAAATTTACCCGCGCATAACATATTAAGGATTGTATTTTAAATATAAGCATATGTTGTCTTTATCTTGTTGTAAGGATGTTAGTTTAAAAAAAAAAATGTTGCATATAAAACAAATATTTTATTGTTTTACAAGGAAGTCTTTCTACTTAAAATTTAAAAAAAAAAAATTCAATGTGCCACTTTCTGTTTCTTTGTAATTATTTGTGAAATTTATTAGCAAATTGTTTCATATAAACCTTACACCATTTTTTTTTTTTGCACACAAAAATATTTTATTTTGTGACAACAAAAAACAATCAAGATGTAATCTTTTGAAACAAAACCCTAACTTCAGTTAGTGCTAAATGTATTTGCCTGGCTGGAATATGAGATGTTTAATACCTTTGCGATATGATGTTAACAGAATCCTGCTATTTTTACTCTCCCTTTTGGATATCACTACACCACTAATATGGTCCTTCCTAATGAAATAACACCTTCTGTCACACCTCACACAAGCATACAAACCAGGACTCTGGATGGTTATTTTAGAATATGTGTATATGATTTTTTCAGGCCTGGTGTGAAATAATGTTCATTAAAAGTGACAAATACCTGATTTCTAAAGAGCTGCTTTAAGGCAGCGGGGCGAGGTACGGGAGGGAGGCGGCGGATCGCTCTTCCTCAGTACCTGAGAGCAGCACTTTGTTTTGACACCACAGATGAGACGAGAGAAATATCATGCACAAACACACACACATCAGCCTAATGCTTAGTTTATTGCCACTGTCTAAGGCTTCACGACATAGTCCCATTTTACAGTTCCTGATATAATCTGTGATAAAGCTGTTTAGATGGAAATGCATTTGTCCATGTAGATCTGTTTTTATCTCCACAGTAAAGAGGCCTAAGTAGTTTTATTAGGTGTTACCTAAAGTGATGCTGTGACATCAGTGGTGAGCTCTGAACAGAATTACATTTCATCAATTGCTTTTTTCCCCGTTTCTTTTGCATGATTTAGTTTGTCAGAATATTTATTTTTATTTAAAGTAAATAGTTTGAAAGGTTTTCACATATCAGACAAAATCTCTCTCCCTCTCAAGGTCACATTTTTTCCACTTCAAAGTGCTAGTTTCACTTTAAATATAAAACAGCCAGGCATCCATTTTGAGTTTTGTCACTTTGGTGAAACATCACCTTTAAGTGGTGAATTAAGTAAATAAAAAGTGGTTTGGATATGGGATGCGAGTATGGCTGCAGCCATTTTACCTGCAGAAAATATCCTTACTCCCATTGCATTCAGTCCAGAAAAATGCTGGGTAACACTTTAGTTTAGGATCCAGTTCTCACCTATGAAGCTAGTTGCTTATTAGCATGCGTATTACTAGGATATTGGCTGTTTATTAGTGCTTATAAAGCACATATTAATGCATTATTCTGCATGATCATATTCTATATCCCTAAATCCTACCAATACCTAAACTTAACAACTACCTTACTAACGAGTTTATTGAGGCAAAATTCATAGTTAATAGTGTGAATTAGATCCTAATCTAAAATGTGACCAAAAGCTGTTTTGCACTCTTTTGTTTTGATATTTTAGAGCATCACTCCTTCACTGCTGTGTGCTTTTTTGTCTGCATCATGGCTCATTTGTAGATCATACACACAAAAACATTCTCTGTATTTTAGATATTTCCCATTCATTTTTTTTTTTTTTTTTTTTTTTTTTTTTTTGGTCACATATCGACTGCCGCAAAAGTCACAGAGTTTTTGTCAGCCAAGACTTATAAAGCATATGTAATAGCGCATAAACAGGCCCTAAAACAATTTTTTTTTTTACCACAATTGACAGTGGCCAGTGACTTAAGAAAATTTACCAGTCAAAAATATTTTTTTTACCAGCCATGTAACTAAAACAGGCAGTTATGACACCTAAAATTTAGATTGTCCTTTGTTGTTTGGTTAACATTAAAAACACAGACCATAGCAGGATTATTAGGATGCTGTCACTTTAAGACTGAATGCACATACAGATCATGCGTTTTGTGTTTGCGTTCACTTAATGCTGCGTTCACACTGAAGGCGTCTGGGGCGTCTGATTTACATGGTAAGTCAATGTAAACGCGCGTCTAGGTGTCCTGCGGCGCGAATCAAGCGTCTAGCGCTGCGCGAATCGGCCGTTGACGCGCGAATGGCGCGGCTTGAGCGTTCACGCGGCTGACGCGCGAATTAAGCGTCTGACGCCCAAACGCCCGAGTTGAAAAATCTGAACTTTGGCGTAAATTCGCGGCGTGTTAACCAATCAGGGACTCTGCTTTGGTAGTAACGTGTTTATAATGTGATCAGTGGAGACCAGAACAAAGATCAGAATCAGAATCAGAAAGAGCTTTATTGCCAGGTATGTTGTTTACACATACTAGGAATTTGTTTTAGTGACAGAAGCTCCACAGTGCAACAGAGTAACAGCGACAAGACAAGACACATAATAAAAAGAATAAAATAATAATATACAAATTTACAAGATAGACAAAGTGCAAAAAAAGCAAAAGACAATATATATTATAGACAATTGTATGTACAATTATGTGTGCAAATTGAGATATAAATAAGTGTTTTAAGTAAATAATATGTAATAGTGTTGTGTGTTCCGTGTTTGTCAAGTGTTCATGAGATGGATTGCTTGAGGGAAGAAACTGTTCCTGTGTCTGGTCGTTCTGGTGCTCAGGGCTCTGTAGCGTCGACCGGATGGCAACAGTTCAAAGAGGGAGTGTGCTGGATGTGAGGGGTCCAGAGTGATCTTCTTTGCCCTTTTTTCTCACTCTGGATAAGTACAGTTCTTGGAGAGTGGGGAGGGTTGTGCCAATGATTCGCTCAGCAGACCGGACTACCCTCTGTAGTCTTCTGAGGTCAGATTTGGTAGCTGAGCTGAACCAGACGGTAATTGAAGTGCAGAGGATGGATTCAATGATGGCAGAGTAGAACTGTTTCAGCAGCTCCTGTGGTAGGTTGAACTTCCTCAGCTGGCGAAGGAAGTACAACCTCTGCTGGGCCTTTTTCACAATGGACTCGATGTGGTTGTCCCACTTCAGGTCCTGGGAGATGGTGGTGCCCAGGAACCTGAATGACTCCACTGCAGTCACAGTGCTGTTCATGATGGTGAGTGGGGGGAGAGCAGGTGGGTTTTTCCTGAAGTCCACGATCATCTCCACTGTCTTGAGCGTGTTGAGCTCCAGGTTGTTAAGACTGCACCAGACAGCCAGCTGTTCAACCTCCAGTCTGTAAGCAGACTCGTCACCGTCCTGGATGAGGCCGATCAGTGTGGTGTCATCCGCAAACTTCAGGAGCTTGACAGAGGGGTCTTTAGAGGTGCAGTCGTTGGTGTAGAGGGAGAAGAGCAGTGGGGAGAGCACACAGCCCTGAGGGGCGCCGGTGCTGATGGTGAGGGTGCTGGATGAGAATTTCCCCAGCCTCACTAGCTGCTGCCTGTCTGTCAGGAAGCTGGTGATCCACTGACAGACAGAGGTGGGCACGGAGAGCTGAGTTAGTTTAGGCTGGAGGAGTGATGGGACAATGGTGTTAAAAGCAGAGCTGAAGTCCACAAACAGGATCCTCACATAAGACCCTGGTCTGTCCAGATGCTGGAGAACATAATGCAGTCCCATATTGACTGCATCATCCACAGACCTGTTTGCTCGGTAAGCAAACTGCAGGGGGTCCAGTAAGGGTCCAGTGATGTCCTTCAGAAAAGCCAGAACCAGTCTTTCAAATGACTTCATGGCCACAGACGTTAGAGCCACAGGTCTGTAGTCATTTAGTCCAGTAATTTTGGGTTTCTTTGGGACAGGGATGATGGTGGAGCGTTTGAAGCATGAGGGGACTTCGCACAGCTCCAGT
Organism: Megalobrama amblycephala; assembly: GCF_018812025.1. NCBI lineage: Eukaryota > Metazoa > Chordata > Actinopteri > Cypriniformes > Xenocyprididae > Megalobrama > Megalobrama amblycephala. The sequence goes on from NC_063051.1 coordinate 31,203,659, forward strand.
GATCTGTTGAAGATCTGTGTGAAGATGGGGGCCAGCTGGTCAGCGCAGGTTTTCAGACAGGCTGGTGAAACGCTGTCTGGGCCTGGTGCCTTTCTTCTCTTGTTCTTTCTGAAGACCTGGCGCACGTCATCTTCACTGAACTGAATTGCAGGTGTGGGGGAGAGTGGGGTTGATGGAGGTGTGAATGGTGATTTTTCAAACCTGCAATAAAACCCATTCAGATCGTCTGCCAGTCGTTGATTCTCCACAGAGCTGGGGGATGGTGTCTTGTAGTTGGTAATGTCTTTCAGACCTTTCCACACTGAAGCTGTGTCATTAGAAGAGAACTAATTCCGAAGTTTATCAGAATAATTCCTCTTTGCCACTCTGATCTCTTTTTCCAGTGTGTATTTGGCCTGTTTGTACAAGACTCTGTCCCCTTTTCTGCGAGCATCTTCTTTGGCCTGACGGAGCTGGCTGAGTTTTGCAGTGAACCAGGGTTTGTCATTGTTGTAAGATAAATGAGTCTTTGTAGGAATGCACAGATCCTCACAGAAACTGATATATGATGTAACAGTCTCTGTGAGCTCGTCCAGATCGGTGGCAGCAACTTCAAAAACACTCCAATCAGTCCATTCAAAACAGGCTTGTAAAGCCCGCTCTGTTTCGGTGGTCCATCTCTTTACAGTCTTTGCTACAGGTTTAGCTGATTTCAGTTTCTGCCTGTAGGTTGGTATGAGATGAACTAAACAGTGATCAGAGAGCCCCAAAGCTGCCCGTGGGACAGAGTGATATGCATCCTTTATTGCTGTGTAACAATGGTCGAGTATATTACTGTCTCTGGTGGGACAAGTAACATGCTGTCTGTATTTGGGCAGTTCACGTGAGAGAATCGCTTTATTAAAGTCCCCGAGAATGATAAGAACAGAGTCCGGGTGTTGTTGCTCGCTCTCTGTGATCATATCAGCGAGTAACTGTAAAGCCGAGCTCACGTGCGCTTGCGGAGGAATGTAGACGCTCACCAGAATGAACGAGCAAAACTCCCGCGGCGAATAGAACGGTTTGCAGTTAATGAAGAGTGTTTCAAGATCTGGACAGCACATCTTCTTTAACACCGTTACATCTGAACACCACCTTTCGTTGATGTAAAAGCACGTCCCGCCGCCGCGCGATTTCCCCGTTGATTCAGCGTCGCGATCTGATCTAAACAGCTGAAAGCCCGGCAGACATAACACGCTGTCCGGAATGGCGTCGTTCAGCCAGGTTTCCGTGAAGCACAGAGCAGCCGAGTTCGAGAAATCCTTATTTGTCCGGGAGAGCAGAAGGAGTTCGTCCGTTTTGTTGGGCAGAGAGCGGAGATTCGCCAGATGGATGCTAGGCAGCGGCGTTCTTAATCCGCGCTGTCTGAGCTTCACGAGGGCGCCGGCGCGCTTTCCCCGTCTGCGCGTCCTGAAGCGTCTAAACAGCGCTGCCGCTCCGCCGACTACAACATTCAACAAAACGTCTGAATAATCGAAATCCGGTAAAAGATTTTGTGGTGTGAACTGCCGAATGTTCAGCAGTTCATCCCTGGTAAAACTGATGGTGTTTGAAAAACAGAAAACAGGAAAAACTAACAAAAACAGAACAAACACTGAAGAGCTAAGCACTGTGGCTGCCATGCGCGGCGCCATCTTGTAGATGTCGCTGTGTGTGGCCACCCTGAGCTCTATGATGTGTCATTATATTTTTATCGAGACAGGAATAAAAAGGACCTTGCCTGGAAGAGAATAAGCGAAGAAATCGGACAATCTGGTTAGTTGTAAAACTTTTTGCATGATTTTAGCCGTTGATACTAGCCCACCTTCTAGCTAGCAAAAGCCGGCCGGCATAACCGAGTTAAATGGACTATATGCACGGGTTACTTCCTGGTTGTCGTTAAGCCAGCTCGGGCACTTCCGGTGAACCTGTTAGCTGTTCATTCTGTAGTCGTTGTACATCGACACAAAACCATCTATGGTTGACTTTTTAATGTTGTATTTATATTTTAATGCAGTTATTACATTTACCTAATTTGCCAATAAACCAGTTTTATTGATTGCAATAAAGACGAAGATATTGGGACTGTTTAAAAATGCCGTGTCTGTAATTAGACACACACACACACATTTTTTCCCCAGCACTTTAAATGTTATTTTTAATGCGATGACCACAAACATAATTTGTTCATCCTTCTGAGATTGTCCCCATTGTAAAACCGAACGTTTAAAAATGTAGGAAATTTAACATTTGATAAAAAACACTTATTTAAAAATAAAAAAGACAGTAATTAGCACTTTAACCAGCAGGTGGCGGCAAAGTAGCATTTATTTGCGCACATATCAGCCATTTCCTCTAAACGTTTTTCACTTCGTTTTTGACTAAATATTAAACATTATAAAATAACTAGGTTTGAAAAAACATTTTGTCAATGTGAAGTATGAAATACTCACAAAATCTTATGAAAAACAATAACTTTTATTGTGAATTAATTACACAGAAAGCGAGCACCGCGCTCTCCCTTTGTAATCACAGCAGATGTCAGTCAGTGCAGCGCAAGATCAATGATTTCAGCACACTTGTGAAAACACACATTTTATTCAATTAATCTAACTAAAGTGCACAATAAATATTTCATTTTTGAAGCTTTTTTTCACATAAAAGTGTGAAAACTAATGGTCGAATTGAATTTAGCCGAGGAGGAACATTGAGGTACGTCTTTATTTATTTATTTTCTAAGCTGTCTTACGTTTGAATAACTAAATTAATGCTATGCCTGACTATTTAAGTGATTATAAACTAAGTATTACACTACTGATGGCGCTCAACACACCAGCAAATGACATCTCACCGGAAGTTATCGAGCTGGCTTATATTAATGCGGAAGTTCTAAAGAACGCTCCGTGCATATAGTCTATTGCCGCTACAGGTTTCCAACTGACGAGATTATGTGTTTATTCAGAGGATCTGTGCAGAAAGAGATGAAAGCCCCTCCCATGACGCGGATTCGCGTCTGAACACACTTTGTTTAGACGCGCGAATTGAGCGAATTTTACGCGCGTCTGAAGCGTCTGACTTCAAAATGTTCAAGCGTCCAACTAGACGCGTCTGGCGCGAATTTGACGCCCCAGACGCGTTCGGTGTGAACGCAGCATAAGACATGTTTACTAGAATACTTGCCAAGATAGGCGTTTTTTGACATAATTTTGAGTGAATTTGTCTATTGAAGAGCAGGATGGCATGCATGAAAGAGAGTTCAACTTTTCCCGCTTTCTGAGAGATGCGTCTTTCAGGTCGCACACTTTGGATGTTAAACTTCCCAAACAGCACGAGTAACAAATTCCCTTTCGCGATTTCCAGCGCTTGGAATTTTGCATTGGAAAGGCTGAAACTTTCGTGATGATGAAGCACTGACCCCTCAACTATACAGAGCGTAGTCAGAGGTTTTCAAAACAATTCCACACGGGACATTGAAAATTATTTTAATATGCAAAACTGTTACCCAGTCATGTTCGAAAGAGAGGATAGAAAATAGCTTATTACTTGTAAATAAGGATGTTTTTTGATGTAAAAATCTTGGTAACATTTTAAGTGGACCTGAGGGAACATTATGAAAATGTTCATGACCCCTTTAACCAAAAGCAATCCATCCAGCTACACCTTCCAGAACGATGGAAATCATGACATATAAAAATATCCTGTCACCTTTTCCATATGGTCTGTCACATCATGCTGTCAGATACATGAAAAAAACAGACAAAACACTAGACACGATTCAATAAACACAGAATACCAGACAGTGCATAAACACAAGCAACCAAACACTCCCCACAGCACACTAATTATAGCATTTGAAAAACTACTACTACGAACCACCAAAAACAAATAAAATGCTCTCTATCAGTTGCTCACCACATATAGAGACCAATTACATCCAATTACAGTCTTTTGCCACAAATATTTTTATCCAGATACAGCATTGGTTTGTCTTTAAGCAACTTTCCAAAGTGACATAAACTACTCAGTGTCTTTGTTTGCATGTCAATTCAAGTCTTTCGCAGTGGTCAATGGAAAGGACTTGGTGTTTAATTCAGACCTCACGCTATTGTGTAGGTCCAGCTGTCTGAGCATCATTAAGATTTAAACCCGATCTCGGTCAATATTAATGACAAACCCAAGTCTTAAATACCTGTCCTCTTTTAATTATCACAGCTCATGTCTTTTAAAGATCAGATTCCTGCCTCTAAACTCTGGCCAGCCTTCCTGGCAGGCTCGTCTGTCACTGCAAATGTCATCACTGTATTCCTCCTCGGCTGACCGTGACAGGCCCCACTTTCAGCCTTTATCTCCCTCTCCATCCTTTCTTCCACCACAAAGATCCCTTCTTTTTTTTCCATCGCTCACTGCTGTATCCGCTTTCTACACGTGGCAAATGATTGCCCGGGTAAAGGTATTTTCTGTTTCAATCTTGCATTTTCCCAAGGGGGAACAAAAGGGACAAGCTCAGTGCAGCTGGTTTCACTGAGAAAATGGCACCGAATTGCCTCATTCCTCGGCAGATTAGCGATTGCATACAATCCTGTGCTAAGTGCTATTGTGCGCCTCAATTTGGCCATTATACTTTGTCTTTTTCCATTTAGAGCACCCCTAACCAATTAAAGTAATACAGCCTCCAATACCTGCTCCCAATTAAATCTGGGCGGTATTACCTGCCTTGATGCCGCTGACCATGGATTCTTACCACTTAGCCGCATTCATTAGGCCTATTCATCCTGAAGGGTCTGATGACAAGGATTCAAGGCTTACCCAGTCCTCCCCATTCTCTCTCTCACTCACACACACACACACACACACACACACAGTCGCTCTCTCAGGCTGTCATTCACTCATAGTACTCAGAGAGTTGGCTGTGGCAAAAACATGGAGAGCGTCAGATGGTGACACTCTTTTTTCTCCCCCTTTCTCTCGCTCTCTCTCTCGGGTGGATATTTTTCCCGCCTGTTCCTGGTTTTGTTTCACAGGTAGCCAGGTTTTTTCCAGCTCATTGTGTTCTTTCTTAAAGCCTTCGCCCGTGCAGCTTGCTTGGCAGCGTCCAAAAGCCATGCCGCACAATGCGAAGGCCTCTTCAGGCCACTGAGTCGATTGACAAATCCACAGTGTTAAAAGTCGACAAAAGCCAGGCGGGGAACTCTGTCAGCCGCACTCGGGGAAACTGTCAGTCTGATGGCCTTGCCATCTCAACCCAAACATGCTAGTCAGGTTCACAAAAGACGTTATTCATTCATAGTCTTTTTATGGACAATTATAGTTCTAATTAAAAAAAAAAAAAAAAAAAAAAACCCATGAAATGAAGATGGTTTTCTTTGCATTTTATTTTCATTGGTTTCAATTAAAATCGACCACAGGAACAGATAATTCGATTTTATTAAAGGCAAACTGCATACAAACACAGCAGGACCACATTGCGTGGTCAGTGGCGATTCATTCTGTTGTTTTTTTTCCTCTATTCAAGCAAAGCCAGTTGCCCGTGACTGACTTCCACGGTTGTGTTTAGAAAAATGGTCTTGAAGTGAAATAACAGGGGGAATAAGGACCTTTCCTGTAAGAGAAAGGATGCCCATGCTCTTCCAATCCCTCAATCCCCTCACCACCTCCCCCTTCTCCCCACAACAACCCCTCTAACCACTCCACAGTTCAGATGAGAGATACAATAGAGACTCCCTCTTATGAGAGAGAGGAAGGAGAGAGGGGAGATAAAGATTGAAAAAAAAAAAGAGAGAGGGAGAAAGTAAACGCAGACCACATGTCTTTATTAGGAGAAATGCAGCTCTGGAATCTGAAAGCTGACTTTGAGCTTTATAGATTTACAGACGAAAGCATAGGAGAGATGACCATGGGCTGTGGGTAAAAATGGAGGTTTGTTTACGTTGCCGTTTTCAAATTAATGCACATCCGAACAGGTCAGATCAGGAAATAGGTGGCTGGAGGGTTCAACAGTTCTTCAGCTAACAGCAGAGCTTTACCCCATCACTGCTAAGAGCTGGCTTCTTCAAATCAAATTGATTTAACTTTGAATTAGCTTGTTTATTCACCTCTGCCTCTTGCATTATGCATTTAACCTCTAACTAGCCTCTTTTAGTAATGTCATATAGCTAAATCAGTGCTTCATTTTTGGTACTTTAAGACAGTTCACAAAAGGACAATTATTTTATAAATCTAGGTCAAAACATGTGCCAAGGTTCTTACAAATCTTTGTACTCTTTGTGTTTATGTTGGTTTTGAAAAACTTAATGGGCTCTATCACACACCCGGCTCAATGCAATGCCAGGCGAGTGTTTTTTGCTAGTTTCAGCCTGACGCAGTTATCATTTTCACGTCCAGCGCCATGTTATTTGAATAGCCAATGCACTCGCACCCATCTGTTCTGGTCTGCTGGTCTAAAAAATGGGTGTGTTCAGGCACATTGTTGGCGTGTTGCTATTTTGGGGAACTGAAAATGACTGTGTCATTGACCAACAAAAACCTGGTCTAAAATCAATGTCACAGTATTATTTTTTGTTATTTAAAGAGCGCATTAGTAATATGCACCTATAGGCGGGTGCACAATACCGTGTACACTCTGCTTGTTACACACACAGGGACGTGCAGTAGTACACAAACATGCCAAATATTAAAAAAAATTAAAGGATTCCTCGCTAGAGAAGCATTCAATCTTTCCGCTTGCAAATTGCACCATGTAAATAGTGAATCCGCCATGATGCAAGCACAACTGGCTTTTAAAGGAATTGGGAGATGAGACTCTGATTGGTTTATTGCACATTACGCACAAAACACACCCATTACTCATTAAGAGACTTGCTACAAACCTTTTAGACCATGCGCTTGTCATTAAACTAGTAAAAAAGGATTCAGGCACCTGCGCCATGTGCTTCAGACCTTAGATCATTAAAATAGGCCCCAATGCCTCTAAAATATACTGTGGTGTAACCATTGTTTTAAAAGTAATAACATATTTTGAACACACATCTTATTAATATTCATCCAAGAAAAAAACAAAAAAACAAAACAGTTCAGTTGTTCATTGTATTTCATTAGCACCAAATGGCATTCGGCACGACCGTGGGACCCGAAACAAAAGAGTGTGGTGCAGGACAAATTTTGAATTGCTGGATGCGGGAGGGAAGATACTGATGTGTGCGGGAAGCGGGAGAAAGAAATGACTTGTGGGCTCACGCAAAATATAATTATCTAATAATGACAACACGCAGGAATCTGTCGCTGGAGATTTGAAGTTTCGTCGTGTGTGGAAATTGGAAAAAAAAAAATAGCCTATAGAAACTATAGGAACAAGACAGAATCTAACCGGCCCGGCAGGGGCTGAAAAGTCCATATAGACCTCTTCCTATGGGCTTTTGCAGGCGGAAACGGGACTAAACGTGAAAGTTTTGGACGGGAGTGGGATACAATATAAAATTTTTAATGGTAGAGTTACAGAATCTTGTGGGAGCGGGATTGAAAAATTGATCTCGCACAGACTAACCTGAACTAAACTTGTCTGGTCATTAAAAAGGTTTTTTAATGTTTTTTTTTTTTTTTTTTTGTATTTTAACAAGAGTCATGAGGGCCCTCTGTATGATATCACCCATCCATCCATTCCCTTTTTCCCTTGTTCGTTTGTTTTGTTTTTGATGTTGTTTGTTTGTTGCATGTTGGTTAACTGCAAAACATGACTTGATTTAGGGGCTATTTACACGACAAAGTTTTCAGAAACGGAACTAGAAATGGAAAACTTATTAGACTTAATGAGACTTTATTTCTTCATTATGATATCAGGACTGTTGTATTAACGGGATTTTTTTTCTTTTGCCCTTATAAATATAAAATTGAATTTCAATTGAGAAATTAAGAACATGCAAATCATAGAAGAGGTGTAGCCTATTCATGTCTTTCAAGTATTCAAATGTTTTAATGTACTCAATGGATTGGACAACAAAAATGACTGTCACGTATTTGACCCTTATATAGAATATTTGTACCATTATTTTTGATTATTATTCTGCAGGTCATGCGGCTAACCATTGGTTGTGTTAGCATTAGCACAACCAGTGACATGAGCCAGATTTTAATTAATTTCACACATGCAGTGCAGGGCTGACCCTGCGACAACGGGACATGAGGCATCCCCTAATCATCATATGCCCTGTGACATCATCCACGGACCTGGCAGCCCATAGAAAAAGAGAGAAATTGAGGTAGTTTAGCATGGATACAAAGCGCCAATTTATCACCATAAGCAAATCCTAACCTGGGAGCATAGCCCCCAGCAGAATTAATTGGCTCACTCGCTGTCTGTGAAGTGTTTGGCCTTGTTTTAATAGGCAGGCTGCCCCAGAGACGCTCTCAAATGCTGCTTCTCCAAACCACGTGATTGGCTGCTAGATCACCATTGAAACTCTGATTCATGAACCAGGAAGTGTTTTACTTTAGGACCTTCTGCTGGCCATCTGTACCCCATCAGTCCCTCTACTATGGTGTGAAACAAGAATATTTTAGTGCAATTTGTAAAGTTTGTGTTAGCAATTACTTGTAAAAGCATATTTATAGGCTGTGTTTAGAATTTGAGTCTGAAATTATCTGATCGAGTGTATTACCTGCATCTAACTGATATCAAAGACTATAGAATAACACAAGACGTGTCACTCGTATTGTTTTGAATGGGAGAAAGTGTAACGCGCAATATGGCGGAATAAGTCCCGCCTTCTAAATAAGAGCCAATCGCTGACTGGTAAAGTCATCGCGTCACTTCAGCGGCCGTTAGAATCAACGGTTTCTATAGAAACAGTCAGACGCGCGCCTCCGAAGAGACGCGCATTTAGGTCTGCGCATGCGCATTAGCTTGATCCAGCCTGAAAAATACATTTTTTTTGTCATGATTCGAGCATTTAGAAACTAAATTTATGAGCCGGTTGTTGTTAGATTTCATTGGTGATTTCAAATATGAAATTTAATCGTAAGGTTGGCGAACAGTTTTGGAGAATTTGATGTTTCCCCATTCAAAGAGATTGCATGATGCCCAGGATGCCCGAGAGGCGTTTCAAAGATGGCCGCCGAGTGAAATGACTTGTCTTAAAGGGACTTTGCTGATATTCTTCAGGTCAATCTTATATTCATAATCACAAAATCAGTTTGAATGTCAACTGAGGAAAGCAATATCTTTGTCTTTGCCTTTTAACATTTAAGACATTCCCATGACAGCGTTAGTCAATGCATTTGTCAGTTGTGTCTCGTAAGATGTTGTTTAAAGTAAAAACAATGTCCTTGTTTCAGTCCATTTCAATATAAAAGTCTTCATGACTGACTGACTCGCTCATAAAGACAGTTTTTGCCACCATCTAATGGTGTATTAATGTAACTTTCACTGAAGTTGAAATCACTAATGGACTTTTTCTCAATACCAAAAAAATATGGATAAAATATTATTTATTGAACATTAATATTTAAATAAAAATAATAGCCATTATAACAGTATAAGAAGTAAAATAGGAAATAAACACAAGTAAACAGCTCAGTCAAACGTACAAAAGCAGTGCTCTAGTTAGAGCAGGATTTCATTTCAATGTAAATATAAAGTTATGAAACTTAATATAGCCCTTAAGGCAAATCTATTAGCTCTGGAACAAGTAAGACCAAAGATTGCCCATTTGATGTACCCAAAATGAATTATATCTCATGTTTAAACACTATATCTACATAAGAGCCAGCGGCAAATTCCTGAAGGACTGGCCGAGATGAAGCTGTTCTCTGTGGGTAAATGAGTGCTGAACAGTTGCTGACGGCCTGGAGCTATACATATCAACTTTTGCATTATTAGGTACAAAACTGACCATTTAAATCTGACCAACAACAACAGAGAACAAAAGTAAGCTATTTTATTTGTATTCAATTTTTTTTTTTTTTTTTTTTTATATGTAATTTCCACCACCATCATTTCAAAATACATAATTTGAGATGTGGTGTAAATGACACAGGTAAAAATATTAGTGACGTTAATACCATTATTTATATATATATATATATATATATATATATATATATATATATATATATATTGCATATTTTTTCAATGTTGGACATTGTTAGTAGAAAAATTAAATAACTGAATCAGTATGAAAAGTTTTAAGAGACTTCATTTTCTAAAACCCCACAGGCCTGTAGTTGAAGCATCCATTATTGCTCTGAGTTCTGTTACAACACGACGCTCATGCATTGTTTTTTCAGTGTTTGAGGAAATGAGGCCAAAAGGACCATTATATCCACTACTTTCACAGGCTGTTTAACAGAGAGAGGAGATGTGACTGTGTGCATGCATGCGTGTGGGTGTTTGTGCGTGAAAGTGAGACAAAATGTTGAAGAAACAGTGTGTGTGTGTGTGTGTAGGGGTGCTTAAACTTGGCTGACCAGTCATGGTAATCAAAGTGTGCTGTGTCGTTTTTAATGGACTTCCTGGTCACAGCACTGCCTGTTTCCTGCCAGCTCACTCATCTGAATGCCATACTCCACCATCCACCACGGCCCAGTTGAACACAGCGGAACACTGTCCGCTCACGTGTGCCGCCACTGCCAGGGAGAGAGGGGGACGATTAACATCACTCTAGTGTCCCCCCCACTCACTCTAGTGTGACTAAGAAAGTGTGAGGACTCTGTCGGAAGAACTTTCTAGAGCATTAGCCGCAGCAGCACACCGGACGGGGTGGTGGAGGGAGGGCGAATGAGAGAGAGAGAGTAATAGAAACAGAGCGAGTGTAAAACAGGAGGGAGGCCTATAGTCTTTACTTGGGCGGCGTGTTATTGAGTTGAGCCTATCTGCCGGTCCATCCACAGTGTCACCTTTCGGTCAGCGTGGAGAGAGAGAATGGTAAATGTGAGAGGGCGTAAGAGATACCCAGCAGTGGCATGAGAGCTGCACTCCCAGGCTTTGTGTGCGCAGTTCCACGGTGAAATGGATCCGTCTGCACTTAGCGAACGCAGCCTTTTATTCAGGAGGTATGAGGGGAGAAGGGAGCAACATCCAACACGGAGAAACATCTAACACACACATATACATACACAAACACACAGAGTATAGGGCAACAAGCCAGATTCATGAAGGTGACCAGATTTCTGAAACTAACGAGGGACATTTCAGAAGGGTGGTGATTGCAGTTTTGTGTATTTTGACCATTGTAAATGTAGTATTGTGATAAACTATTGTATATCATACTAATTTACATTTAGTCATCAACTTATGAACTGTAAAGGTGGCTCACAATAACTCGCGGCACACTTGGTCCCCTCAAACTAATGTTTGTCAAATGACAAAGATGTCAGCGTACATCCAAAACAATATCTGAGCATTTGTAATTGAGCATTTTGTAATTAATATGTAATGCAGTAATATCTAAAACAATAGTGCATGAATTTACAATGTATACACTATATTTTGTCTTCATGATCTTTCACGATTTATGACTTTTCATGATCAAGTTTCCATTCACACAAAAGATATAACAATAAAGTTTTAAGAATTGTTCGAAATCTAAGAGAAAAGCAGAGTCCACTGTACAACTATGACGATAACAACACAGAGGAAAGATGGAATCCCTTTCAGAATATTTTTTCCAGCTGTTGAACGATAAAAACACAGACAACCGATCAGAATTCACCCAACTTTAAAGAGATTGAGCATTTAATGCATCAGACAACATAACTGTAGCATATGTTTATAATAAACAGAACATTGTTGACCTTTGATGTGAACACACATATACCATAGTAAAAAAAAAAAATTATAATAATTATATATATTTAAAATACATTTATTTCATACTAAGTATACTTGCAAACCCATTAACATATTTATTGACATATTACTAGAGACTTACTGATATAAAATTATAATTAAACTTTATTTGGACTATTTCTTTATTGCACAATGTACATTTCCTATTATACCGAAAATGTTTTTTAACATCTTATATGTATGATATTTGTATAATATCAGTCTTTAAATGCAAGTATACCAGTTTAGTATACCAAAAGTACAATTGCAGGGTGTTTTTATTTAGCACATAAATATGTAAATGTATTTGTAGTATACTTGGCACAAATACATTTTAGTATGTTTTTCACTAGGGTAGTTATCATTATAGTTATCGTTCTTAGTGTGAACAGGCCTTTCAATTTTTAAATAAAAATTAAAACTAATGTAATTACAGAACTGTATGCACTGAAATATATTTATTTAAAAAAATATATATAATTTTTATTATTATTATTATTATGTTTTTTTTTTTTTTTTTTTTTTTTTTAAAAACAAGCATGTGCAATATTAACCACATTAGGTACTGTTGCACAAGAAAAAATTATGTATATATATAGTATATATATATATAAGAGAAAGAACCAAGAGCCAAGGACAGGGCATCAAAAAGAAGGACTGCCTCTAGAAAACAGTGACGTCACTTTAACATTTCTGGATGCTCAGGTACCCTTGCTGTTTATGTGGATTTGTGGGATTTGCCATCTCTCACTTTTCTTTCTCTGTCCATTCCTTTTTTTTTTGCCCTCTGTCACTCTTAAACTAACACTCACATACACAGACAGAAGGCCCAGCAGCTGAATGAGTGGGTTAAAGCTGTCACTTTTCTCACTGCCTACCTGAACAACCTGATGAGTCAGATTGTATTCCGAACAAGCAGCATTATAAAAACTCACCTACAGACATGCATAAACATATAGAAAGGGTGAGAGAGAAAGCGAGACAGATAGATAGAGAAGTGGGGGTGGAGTTAACAAAATAGCAGAGAGAATCCCGGAGGGCAGGCAACAGGTGCAGGTGTCATGGAGTGGCAAGTCGAATAAGTAAACCGGTGACACACCACCCATAATTTCAATATTCATGTGTTTAGTGGTAAATATGCAGTGTAGGTTCACAGATTACACAGTACCGTACATAAAGCGCTCAGACACACACAAACAAACAGCCCATCTTATCACACTTCAGCTAGCACGCTCATTCACCGCGCTGCTCGTTGCCTGCGCAAACTGTACAACAAGCTACCCTAACCGCCAATGTGGATTCGTAAGATTTCCAAACAAGTATGCCTTGGATGTATCTGGGTTATGAGAAGACAGATGTGTGTGAGTGTGTATATGTGTGTCTTCTCTCTCTCTCTCTCTCTCTCTCTCTCTCACTCTCTCTGCAGTGGACTTTTCTTTAGTCGTGCCTCCCCCTACTGGCTACACTAATTCTCTCTCCCTCATCCATCTTTCTTCATTCCCCCTTCCACCCTCAGCAACTCTACTATTGTTTATCTTCTTTCTTTCCTACCAAATTCCTGCTCTGTTTCCTTCCTGTCTTCACCGCAGACTTTTCTCTGAGCAGCTACAGGGGCTTCACAACCCGCTGCCCCTCTCACACAAACATATCGACGTTCTATCTTTTCCACTCGCTTTGTTTATTTTCTTCTGAAAATATCAATTTTTCCTCATAAAATATGCCTCTTTTTTATTTTATCTGAAACGTATTTGTTTGAAGAAATGCAGTTCTTAATAATATTTCTATAAACAAATATTGATATTTTTGATATATTTTTACTAGTGGGTGCAGGACACTATAGTTCATTTGTGTAAGTGAGGATAGCAAAATAAAGTAAACCGTGACATACCCAAAAAATTCTTCATACAGTGGACTACCAGTAAAATTTATAAAAAATTTGGAACCAAAAATTATTCAGACACTTTGACCTGACCATGTTTTGCTTAAGTGTTATCTGACATAATTAAGATTATTTTTTTCTGAGATCTTGTCATATTTTATTACCTTTTTTAAACTATAGTGAATAAACTGTATCAATGAATGAAATGTTCAAGGTGTCTGAATACATTTTGGTTTGACTGTATATATATATATATATATATATAAAAAGTTCATGTATGTCTCATTAGGATGGTAAGCACCCTCTGATGATACAACCACAAGCAATTCTAATAGAAAACTTGTTGCGTTTTTCTCCTTTAAAGGCCTGAAAGGAATATGCATCTAATTTTCTCAATCGCTCTTCTATATAATTTGAATAAATTACGCCTTGGATCGGAAATAAATGCTCCCTGACTTCCCCTCAAATCCTCTGATAGTTGTATCTTTAATTATTATTTAATTTAGCAGTTATGAGTGGTTTTCAGTTAAAGAGGATACTGCTGACAAATTCAATTAAATGAAAATAGAGAACTTAATGGTCCATGTTAATGATTCATTTCATACATAATATTATGTTTTTTTTTCTTCTTCTGTAAATTTCTAATCAGGGCTCACTTTAATATTGGTTACAGGGGTCTAGACACAACCAAGGTGTGCACGCATCCACAAACACATCCATTAACCCTATGTGTCCTGGCGCCTGCGAGTTTGTCTTTTATAATAACACATTTCTTGCTTATTAAAAATAAAAGAGGATCTAATCAAAAATGGCACATCAGAGATGAAAGATCTAAAGTGCAGCTACAGGAAAAGCCCAGGGCACAGTGTCAGGGGTGCCGGGTGTGGACCGCGGGACTCGGGTGCATTAGTGTTAAGAACACATGTGCGGGACGAGGCCGTGAAGGGTGAGACTAAGTGGGCATAGGGAGAGCGGAGGGGGTCAGTGACAAGTGGCCCATGTTTGGTGTGTGTGTGCGTGTGAAGTGGGGTGGAACAAGTGCTACAGAGAGGTGCAGGGCGGTGTTTTTCCCATGGTCCACTGCCCCTGCCCCCCAACACACACACACACACACACAGACCGGCCTGTCAGACAGGGTCCAGCTCAGTTACAGACCCCAGGGCCAATGTGCTCTCAATGAACTGATACAGATGGAGAATTTTAGCACAATGGATGGATTACCACTGCCAGAATAGCACTTCTCCCTCCCTCACACATGTACACACACACATATACACATACATTAACACATCACACACAAAAAGGTGACTCTGCCAAACATGGCTTTTCAATACTACTCAAACTCTTACTTGTAATTAAATAGATTCTCTAACCTTCGAATAAACTATGCTTGTGTTTTCAGTTCACCGCCGTGTCTGTACGTTAGCGACGTGTGCCGAGTGTCCTTAACTGTCCGGCATGTAAAGGCTGCGGTGCATCTTTAATGGAGGATAGGCTTTATAAATCATGACCGCAGGTCTGTTTAGACATTCACCAGCTTGGCCCACGCTTCTCTCTCCGATGGAGGAGGGTAGATTAATGGCATAGGGCCTATTTAGCACCAGCCGCTGTAAAACATGACACTTTCTCCCCACACGATGCTCCAGCCTGGCCCGTCAGCCAGCCAGCGAGCGGTCCCACCCCACCCAGGACAAATAGCTCATCACAAACAGCCCAGCCAATGTCAAAAAGGCAAAATCCACAGTGACGAATGATGGGAGTTTTGGCAATAACAATAGGCAGGAATGTGATTAATGTAATTATTGGAGAGAATACATAGACACGTGACACAAGTGCAGGGATACACACACACACACACACACACACACACACACACACACACACTTGCTGCTTATGAGATTTGTTGGTAACACTTTCTATGAAGATCGTGCTTATAATGAATTATAGCTCCATTTATACTTATTTATAAGTAAGTATTACTATTTTATAAATATAGACTCATTAAGACCTATTCTGCATTATAAGAACAGTTATAGTTACATTTATATTATTTTTTTTATAATTACTTATAAGCCATGCATTTGCTTTTTCAATGTGCATGCTCATAATTCATAAGATCAAATCTAAAATAGTTCCAGAGACACTTGTTTGCTGTACCAATTAGTTATTAATTATGTATTTAATGGCTAATGTTTGCATTAGAGGTCATGAATGGTAATTTTGATTTGTTATGGTATATATGGTATTGCTTATAGCAGTTTGAAATTATCATACTTATATTGTTGCAGTGTTTTGCCAATATGTAACATTAAAAAACTGTTTGTATTAATGATTTCTATATTTCTTTTCATTATTTTATTACAGGAATTGTTGTTTATTAGTAAACAACTTAAAATGTATAATGAGAACATCTTCATTCTTAATATTTGCTTTAGGAAAATTGCATCGTATGTTTTCACTTTACTTAAAGCCATCAGTGATGTATTTATATAGATTAATAACTGTATTATCACTCACAATAAGAACACAACACAGCTATTAATAACAATATATTTACTTATTTGACAATGCAAATCTGAATGAAAAGTCATTGTAACTATAATATAATAAAATTATAGCAATGCATCTATAAAGACATTCCTGGAACCATGTGACTGACTAATTCATGTCTATAAATCAGTGTATTATGAGCATGCACATTGAAAAAGAAAATGCATGACTTATAAGTAATTATGCAAATAATATAAATGTAACTATAACTGTTCTTATAATGCAGCATAGAGCTTAATGAGTCTTTATAAATATGTTTATAAAATAGTAATACTTATAAATAAGTATAAATGGAGCTATCTTTCATTATAAGCATGGTCTTCATAGAAAGTGTTAGCCTACTGATTTTTTTTTTTTTTTTTTTTTTTTTTAGAGGACTGTATACGTTGATTGTATCTATATGACAAACTATTGACATCCACAGTGTTAAAAAAGGCTTCCAACAGAGAACTCGGAACAGTTGCTGTTGTTTAACTTATTGTTAATAATTAATTTGATTAATTTAATTTGATCATATTTGAGCAAAATTGTTTTACTATCTTTATTATATTTGTTTTACTATGTCTAACTGTTAAGCTTAAAATGATATCCATCTTACTTGAGAATGAATGGTTGCTGCTTAAATTAAATGAAGTTACTTTACAACCGAGGTGATGTCATTCATCAATGGACTGAAAAACAGTAAAACAAAAAATTGGTCTCTGGTTTAAAATGATCTCATTGGAAACCTTCTACCATGCCAGTCATCAACAACATAGTTTTGAAAATATATGCAAGGAAATACACAGGTCATATCATTTTAATTTTATCAGAAGCTTTGTTACAAAAAAAAAAAAAAGTATGACATTTTTATTATTAAATCTGCATTATGGAGGACAAATATATCCTAACTGTATTGTCAACAAAGTACCACCCATAATGCAGCCACAACCAATGAAACAAGTCATTCAAAATGATTTTAGTCTACATGTGTAGTTTATGTAACTATATTCAACCGAAAAAAACATTTTAAATGTTACTTTTTCAACAGAAAAAAACATTTTAAACCAAAAGCACTGTTGAATTTGATCAAACTGTTATAAATGATCAACCAGAGATGAAAGATTACAATCAAAGTATTATATTTTGCTTAAAAAAAATGATTCATTATATTTAAAGATCGAACCCTCTTTGTGCTCATAACACCTGTTCATCAGAAAGGGTTGAATTCATTGACACCTGATGAGGAAAAAGAAGTTAACACAATCTCAGGCGAGACAGGTAAATATCAGAATACCCTAGAGCTCTTTCTGTGCTGACTCTACATACATTATCAGATCAGGATATTACATTCACAAAATAACTGCAAAATATTACACATTTGGAAAGTGTATAAACAGTTTTACTTCATTATCATCTGGCAATAGATCCTTTTATTTAATTGCAAATTTTAGGTTAAATGCATTTTGAAAAGAGCATTTTTTTAAGATTACATTTAAGCAGAATGCCTGTTTGTTCAGCTCTGATCTGAACTAGTCGGTCTAATAAAGTCTCATGTTTTTTGCCTTTAAGATCAGCATGTGTTTTACTAAATGGCTTGATAAAAGTCCATAAAACTGAACGATTATGACAAGCTTAATATTACAGCGCTGTAAACTATATTACAGTTGCAGATGATTTCAAAGAGAGATTTCTGCGTATGAAAAGGAGAGCAAGAGACGTGTAACCTTATGCCAGCCCCGCAGTTAGCGACTACAAAGGGGAACTCCACAGCTGCGAGAGAGTGTTTACTTGTTGAATCTTTTATCAGTTTTTCCCTATTTTTATCTGGGCTGGCTCTCCCTGCTTCTGTGCGCTTATCTATGCAGCTGAAGCCGAGCTCGGAGTTAGCCTGCGTCCGCCTGATTACAGCTGTGATAGATGGAGTCAGGGATGACCTTACCTCCTCACTAAACACAAGGTTGGACATTTGTCTCCCTGCAGTATTTGCATGTTTTCCGCCTGTTTGAAGCTATTTGTCATGTTATTCTCTTTGCCACTGGACATATGAGAGGCGTTTGAGAGAGCAGAGCGCCGTGCGAGTCAAGCCCACGATAAAAGCAGCCTTGATAATAAAGCTGAAGTTCTTATTTATTCATAATATTCCAGTTTGAATGCGCCAGGCGTGAAGAATAGTTTCTTTAGTTGGTCCTTTGGATATTAATGTCCTCATTTCCTACCTTTTAATTTACATATTGAATCTTTTAATTTTAGCTACAGTGTTATGAGGGTGTAATATCAGGTGTCTTTTCTTCTCTCTTTTCTCAAAACTATGCAGAGATTTCATATGTTCTTTCAGCCTCATATATGATATGACCTGTTGAAGAAACATATTTGTTATTTTTGAAGGCAACCAAACTTGTATCACGCAATATCTCCAGACTGATTCCTTATATCTGAATGTATGTCTGAGCTCGAGACTGCATCTACACATAACTCTGAGTCAGTGCTTAAATCTTATCCTGAGACTGAGCCTGAGCTTTAGATTAATCCCGAGTCTGGGACTAAACCTGTACCTGGGCGTAATCCTGGCTCTGAACCCTAGTGTTTGAGTGACTCTGAAAGGCATCTGATGGGTAATAGTAGAGAGTTGGATCTGTGAGGTGGTTCAGAACTCCAAGCATCACTGCAGAGCCACACTGCGTCTTTCCATTCACTTCATTCAGCTAATTAGCCCCTACTCATGAGACAGTTCAGCTGTAATCAACTAGCAGCAAGATCCGTCATCGCCTCCTAATCATTTTATTACTTCTGTAGAGTGTCTCCCTGCAACAGCCTGCTGTAGACAGGTCAGTAATACTCCCTTTCTGTTCTGGGATGCTAGCTAGACACAGTCCACACATTTAGACCTTGTCCACACTTTTTTTTTTTTTTATTTGAAAACACATCTTTTCTCTCTGTTTTGGCCTTCCATCCACACTAAGACGAGCTTGAAAATACTTTTTAATTTAAAAACGATGACGTATGTTTAGTCATGTGACGCATAATGAATCAATAGATATTGTGCCTGTTATGTGCTATTCACTTTCACACAGTTGCTTTGTTATGTTACTTTGCACACTCTTCATATCACAGTCCGGCAAAGATGACAGAAAATGTACTCGCAATTGCCATCCTGCTGCAAAACATGAGAGCCGTTGCATTTTAGGCCAAACATATAATGGTGAGTGAAAGCGACCTGGACGCATCAATGAACCTTATGATGTCTGTTCTGTCTGTATCATCTCAGTGAGCTTTTATGAGGTTTTACGCATCCGCAGTAAGCGTTTTCCAATGTTTCAGTGTGGATGAGATACTTTTGGAAAACGCTTGAAAACACTGGTGTGGATGGAGAGCGTTTTGAAATGAAAACGCAGTTTATAAATGTATCCGGATTAATGTAGACATAGCCTCAGACTGGTTACTAGGGCTGGAACAATAAATCGATGCATTGCGAATCGAGAAATGATTCTGGATTGATTCTGAGATTTTCCGAATGCATCGCGATTCTCTCTCGAATCAATTCTGAGCTTAGTTTTTAACAGCAGATGGCACTGCATGCTTTAGAAACAGCTGTGAACCTTCTATAAAGTAATCATTAATAAAGTTCGAAAAGGTTGAAGCGAATTACAAGGGTGTTTGCAGTGCACTCTTTACATTAATCTCACGTCATTAAAGCATTCTGAGGTGCAAGTACATTCTCAGACTCAGCTGAACGCATGAGCGCTCTTCAGCGCTCTTCTTCATGAGCATTTGAGTGTGCTGTTAAAAACTAGTTTAGAGCGCCATCTGCTGTTAAAAACTAAGCTCAGAATCATTCCAGAGAGAATCGCGATGCATTCGGAAAATCTCAGAATCGATTCACGAATCGTGACGCATCGATTAATTGTCCCAGCCCTATACTGGATACCTTCTCTGCCAATATATATTGTCTATATACTGTACACAGTCTTCATAAAACTGTAGCACAAAACTGTACTTCTGCTGAGATTCTGAAGTCTATGATGATCTCTTCACTATTTCATGAGGCCATGTCAAAGCCAGCTGAGGGCACATTTGCATGACAATGATGTAATAAAAACTGAAAAGTTTTTCCTTTGCGTTTTTTTTTGCGTACAGATGACAACATTCTCAAAAAGATCTCCATTCACATGGATCTGCGACTAAATGACTAAAAATGCTGTATTATGCATGCCAGGCCAGTAGATGGCGATGTCACTTTGTAAAGAAACACTACGCACCTACAGACTGAACATGTGCATGACGTGACCATTTTCACAAATTCGCATTTTTGTAGTTTACATGGAGACAATAACGGTATAGTTTTAAAAAACGTGCACTTTGAAACTGTTTTCAGATTTGTGCTTTTAGGGCCACCAAAACGAAGTTGTCATGTAAATGAATGGCCAAAACGCATAAAAAGGTTTCCATGTAAACGACCCCTGACATTGACACAATGTCCAGATTGTGTTCATATTACAGTACACACATGCATACTTACAGAACACACTTTTTTTTATAGTTGAGTTCATAATGCAATGCAGTTTATACAGTATTTTGACAGTACAGTATGTGATTTCAAACACTGCTAGTTTATTATTATTATTATTATTATTATTATTATTGATTTGTCTAGCAAGTCTAAAGGTTTTGCTAACTGTACATTCAGCCTTTTGAGAGTTTGTAATATGTGCAGTAATCAGTGTTGGGGAAAGTTACTTTTAAGTACTTTTAAGTAATGTATTACAATATTGCGTTACTTCCTAAAAATTAACTAATTGTGATACTTAGTTACTTTTTATGAAAAGTAATGCGTTACATTACTTTTGCGCTACTTTTTCTCACCTGGGCTGGGCTTGCTTGTTTAATTATTGAAGGTTTGCGTAAAATTCTGAAATTGCATTTCACTGTTTTTATTCATTTTGAGGAATACCGAATGTTTTTTGTGCAAGTGAGATGAGTAAATGCATGTTCATATTTAGTCTAGAACTACAATAACCATCATGTTCACACACAACACCTCTAGGACAGGATAGGCTGTCAGTCAATAAATGTGAAAACTATTTGAAAAAGTAACTTAGATATTTTAAGGTAAATTGAAAAAAGTAATGCATTACTTAACTAGTTACTTAAAAAAAAGGTTATGATTATGTAACTCAAGTTACTTGTAATGCGTTACCCCCAACACTGGCGGCAATGGTCATGAATATTTTTGCAAAGTTATTTTAATTTTCAGGCCATGTTTGAATAATATTAAAGCGTTATAAAAAATAAAGAGTGATTACAGTGGGTACAGTTAAGTAATATGAATTAATGTACTCACTATAGGGTTAGAGTTTGTTTTAGGAATAGTTGACTGCAATTATGAAAAATTTACTGTTATTGCTATAGTAAGTACATGTAACATGTATAACAAAGACATTGTAAAATAAATTGTTAAAGAAAGTCTATAAACAATGTCTAGACTATGCCAGCTCCAGTTCCAGCCTCTTATAAAGATTGATGCCAACTCCTGCGAGGACTTCAGATGATGCAAACTCTGAACCAACATGCACCAATGCTAAATTTTCTATAATCACAACTTGTAATAATTACTTCAATGAGCTCATTGTATCTGCCTAAAATTAAAACATTATTTTAGCTAACTGTGTGATTTGTATATGTACATTTCTGTTGGACACAGTCACACACGAATAACAGATCACTGTAAATTGTAATGTAGACACATGCATTTTCTGTAAAGCTGCTTTGAAATGATATGCATTGTGAAAAAAAGCATTTATACAAATAAATGTGAATTGAACTGAAAGTTGTTTTTCATGCTTTGCTTTAATAAAAATAAATGTTTTTGTTTAAAAAAAAAAATGAAACTATATATACGTAATAGAAATGAAAATGATATAAAAATAATTCTAAAAATGATTAAAACAACATATTCTGCATTATTTTTTCCACCTTGAATGCATGCTATGTTGTAATAACAAATGCCCCAATAGGAGTTTCCCAGGTTGCACTTGAAGGCAGCATTGATTACAGTACAAAAAGAAAGAAAGGATTTCTTGTTACGTGTGGGAATGAGAGGGACAGGAAGAGTGAGAAGGGACAGAGACGCACCAGACACTTCCAGGTCTCTAACGAGGTCGCTAATTAACTCTCACACTCCTGTTCGCTCGCTCTCATCAGAGGTGCACGATGCTTTTTTGACAGGAGAAAATTGCAGGGCAATTAAATCATCTGAAGACGAACACTTCAGATGCTGGAATTAACAGCTAAATGTTACATTTATCTCTCAAAATGTGACGGTGGGGAATAAAATGGTGGCCATAGAATGTTGGCTGATTTTCCAATTCTGTGGAATGAAATTATTTATTATTGAATAATTCTGTGCCTCTTTCTTTTCATATTGCCACTGCCGTTTTTTTTTCTTTTTTTTTTCTTTTTTTGTCAAATCTCTCATTTTAACGCACGCTACATGACTCCACGATCCCAGCGGAGACAGTAACTTGTTTTCTGCGGCTGTTTGCCGTGTTGTGCTCCTGATTTCTTCTCTTTTGTGCCGAGCATTATTTGACAGGATGCCGTTTTTCCTCTTCTTTGAGCAGAATCCGAGTGATTCTTGCGCTTTATTTTCATAACCCTTTCCTCAATTAACCTCTCCTACTGCTCCCCACTGGCAGCTGGCTACGGGGGGACATGTGTGACTGAAACACAGGCTCAATCACGCCATTATTTGTCATCTGTCCTCAGAGAAAGGGAGCGAAAAAGGAGCACGAGAGGAGAGAACTCGCCTAATTTTGGGGTCTATTCTTAAAGCCCGTTCCCCACCCCTACCGTCCCGCCGACTGCTGGGGGGCAGAGCGTTAGCGGGGGCATGGAAGAGAGCTGACAGGCTTTTTTCGCGGGCCGAGGTGGGGCCCGGGGAGGGGGCTTTTTTTGTGTGGCCGTCAGGAGCAGCGGTGATGGCGTGAGTCTGGGGCCGCAGGGAGTCTTTGTGCTCACTCCATTCTCACTCCTCACACTGCTAGCCCTCAATGCCTGGATTAGAGAATACTTTAGAGTTTTAATCTCTAATTCATGTCTCACACACACACATTTTCTCTCCCCTTCTCCTTTGCTCGCACACATAAACACGCACACACACACACACGAAATCACACCCATTGAATCACAGACAAAGTGCGAAGGGAAGGCGATGAATAGTGGACTAAGAGTGGAGCGAGGTTAGATGTAAATGCAGCCATGGTTAAACGCTGGAATACCATCCATAAGACTCATTAGCGGCTGCGAGTGTGAGGTAAAGCGCTCGGCCGGCCCCCGGAACAACCGGGCCCCTTTCTTTCCACAAAACTCTCCATCCTTTCCTCACAATAATGAGAGAAAAAGGTCACGTTTTCACAAGAGGGGAAATGAAGGCAGTGTTCGCGGTTGCTTTACAGTCCTAGTTCACCAACTCCAATAAATGAGCATGTACAACAAGCCAAAGGGCCTTTTATTGCAAATTTAATTCATTTCTCTAGACAACTGTGAAATTTGCCATTGACATTAGTTATTACCCTGAGGCCAACGAAGAGATGATCTCAGTTAATAAATGATCCCTAACAAGAAGCGCTCCTCTTTTTCTCTCTCTCTCTGGCTCTCTCTCTTTCTCGCTCTCTCTGTTTTCCTTCTCCGCCTGCTGAAGAGAAGCTCACTGCACAGAGACACTACTGTCAGTTCTTCCAGATATTGAGTTCTGCACCCTTCCACAAACACATACACTGTGCAGTGCCACACACACACACACACACACACACACTGTGCATTGTGAGGAAAGCTTTTGGTCCTACAGCTGCTCCCTGTTACCCTGTTATCTCTGTTACCCAACAAAAAGAGCTGTGGTTACAGGTCAAACACACAGAGAGGAACTTTTTTTTTTCTGTCATATTGTGCACACACACATTTTTCTATCATGGTGCGGACTTTCCTTTGACTTATACTGTTTTATACTGAGTTAATGATCCATCCATCCATCCATCCATTCATACATTCTCCAGACCACTTGTCCTATGTTAAAAATGCTGGGTTAAAAACAACCCAAGTGGGGTTGAAATTTGGACAAACCCAGCGGTTGGGTTAAATGTTTGCCAAACGTGCTGGGTCATTTTAATTTAACCCAACTATTGTATAAAAATGACTGTCTGGCTTAAAATGAACCCAAAATATGTTGGAAATTAAAAATCAGACACATAATTACTAGAGGCAACAATTATAATCAAAAGGTAAACATTTATTAATAAGCAATTTAATAAATGTGTATTGTTTAATTATTATTCATTAAACGTATTAATAAATGTCCATCTATTAAACATAGCCTATTAATAAATGTTAATTTCCAACATATTTTGGGTTCATTTTAATCAAGTAATACAGTCATTTTTAAACATAATTGAGTTAAATAAAACTACCCAGCAGGTTGGGCAAATATTTAACCCAACAGCTGGGTTAAAACAACCCAATTGCTGGGTTTGTCCATTTTCAACCCAACTTGTGTTGGGTCACAGAGATGCTGGAGCCTATTGCAGGGATAATGAGCAAATTATATTTTATATTATTATTATTCATTTATTCATTTATTTGTTTGTTTTTAATTGACTTATTTAAAGTGGTGGTTGATTATAATTTCACTTTTTTAACTTTAGTTAGTGTGTAATGTTGCTGTTTGAGCATAAACAACATCTGCAAAGTTACTACGCTCAAAGTTCAATGCAAAGGGAGATATTTTCTTTTAAAGAATTTAAGGACTACAACAAACGGCTGGTAGAGACTACAATGAGCTTCTTCCCGGGCTGGTGACATCACTAACATTAAAATTCACATAAACCCCGCCCCCGAGAACACACAACAAAGGGGGTGAGGCCATGTTAATGCAATACTGTTAGTAACAAGTCAAGTCACCTTTATTTATATAGCACTTTTTACAATGCAGTGAAGGGGTGGATTCTGAAATCCACTGCCGCTTCAATATATATCTTTTAAGTTATTAATCAACATTTATATTTCTGTTAAAATATTTGAATGACTTCTTCAATGTATGTTAAAGCATCTATTTTCCTCTGTACCTCTCACTGAGAGAAAAGAACATGTTATCAGTATGTTTTGGGAAAGTTTCCTGCTCAGAGCAGATCTCAGATCAACTTCAGCCTTGAAGAAACTGTGAATCGTGTATGTGTGCTAAGTGTTTTGTGCAGGTCCCTTTGTACTGGACAACTGCCATTCTGCTTGAGACCAGCAGACACCATGTCATGACCCCAAAAGGACATCCGGTACCTAAATCCAGGGTCCCCCTCGTCATCACCGTGACGAAGGGAGATATGCTTCTTACTATCTATCCACGTGTGGAAAATTTCTAATCTTGTCTATTTTTCTTAGCCAATCAGAATCATTCAACCTGAAGTAATGATGTAGTTAGTTGACTCTGTTAGAGTATAATTGTTGTGGAAATGTGAATGTACGCAGAGCGGCCTACGAACTCCTTGTGAGACATGAAGCTGGCTTCTGCTGATGAAACTGCAAACTATTTTTCATTAAATTTTTCTTCAATTTATTAATTATTTTAAACTTCGACTCCGGGTCTTTTATGCAACTATATAACTATTTATATCTGGTTTCAAGGGTCCTAAACTGTTCATCCCCAACAGCAGATTGTGTCAAAGCAGCTCTACAGTGATAACTGGTATATAACTGAACAAATGCAATAGCATGTCATAAAAGCAAGATAACAACATGGACAAGTTATAACCGTATCATCTTATAATATCATATAATCTTCATGCAGCATATATTCTCTGGCTCTGTAGGATCTTACAACAGTTCCCACTTGAGCGATTTGTAGATTATCATGACAGAATATGCAATCAATAACTTTAAGATAGTTAACTCCACATCAGCTACATAAATTCATCAACTAACCATTCAGAAACGTCCTGTTGCATTCAACATGTTGTCACTTCTTCTTGAGTCTCTCCATCATTGTCCAACTCCGCTTTGAACATAAAAGGCTGACATTTTCAGTGAGTCTTTGTAAGGTAATTCGGCAACAAGAGCTCTTGAAACCCCGCCCTCTGCTTAGGAGCAGCAAGCTCATTTGCATTTAAAGGGACACACACAAAAACAGAAGCGTTTTTGCTCACCCTCAAAAAATGACAAATTTAAAATGCTGTATAAAATTATCTGTGGGGTATTTTGAGCTAAAACTTCACATACATGCTCTGGGGACATTATACCACCTCTTTAATTGAATAAACTGATTTTCTCATGGAGACCATTGGACAATCCCCACAATTTTATTTATAATTAGGCAGGCAGAGGTGTAGGCAGAGGTGTAGGCAGGCAGAGGGCATCACTAATGCCTCACTTCAAAATAACAGATGTAACAAAATAAATGATGTTTTTTTCTTTTTTGTAAAGTTATAAAAGTTTCCAAAAGTGAAAATAATCTGATACATAATATAGAAAAATATTAATCATTGCTTTTAGAAACACACAATGCAGATGAAACCTGACCAACCTGTCCCAACACTGTCCCAGTTTGCGAGTATTGCTGCACAGTTAATGATGCCATTAACCATTCATTTCTAGTGACAGTAATTCATAGTTTTATACATAATATTATATGTTGACTTCTTCTCCCACAGCACCAATACATCCAATATCAACCAATCCAAATGTTTGGTTTGGAAGTAGAAAAAAAAAAAAAGTTCCCTAATCTAAAATTATTATTTCTTGACAAATGGAATCCATTATCAACCGATTCATGAATATTTGTCCAGTCCAGCAATGACAAGCTACACTTTCTCATCTAGGGGAAATAGAATTGTTCAAATTGTGTTTGAGAGAAGGCTCACACACTGGAGGCGGCCCATAATGCAATACACCAATTTTTTTCCTATTTTTTGCAGTTCCAATTTATTGAAGTAACAGAGCAGAAAATGCAGTGACAGCTGTAGCACTTTATTGCGAATTAGTACATACGTTCAGCAGAGAGAGACAGAGAGAAAAGGAGAGAGAGAGAGGGGACTCATTGTATTTCTGTAATTGCCACGGGCTCTGAAAATGGGCTCGCAATAGTACTGGAGCAATTACATATTGAAGACAGAAGATGACAGGATATACTTTGAACATCAGATCACATTTACACTGGGATTTGACCCCCCTCCTCAAAACAGAGCTAAGAGGAGAGGTACTATGACAATGACAGCCATACATGCTCACGACTCTGTGAGGCCGCTGGATGATTATAATTATTGTGTCTGACGTTTGACCCGGTATTGATGGTGTGGCTGCTGCATGTTTCTCCCTCCGTGTTTCAACCACAGATGTGTTTAACAGGCTGACACCATTTCTCGCACGAGGTCAGTGCAGGCGAACGGAGAAATGAACGCTTGCCAAATGCTGTCAAACTTCCATAAATGCCCACACTCTAACTTGTCACCATAACGCCTTTGTTGGGACAGTATGGGGTGTCCAGTTTGGGTTACAGTATGTACGTAGGGAAGGTTCATGAAGTCCGCTGATATCTCTAGAGATAATAGCATAGGTTGAAATCTGAAGATGGTAACAAGCTACACACAATGAGGAAACCTCTTTGTTATCAGCAATAATTTCTTTAAATTAAATTAAATTAATGCCATTTTGATATATTATATTATATTATATTATTAATTTTAATATATAATTTATTTACAATTTCTAAATAAAATTGTCCCTGGAAGTTAAAATTACTTAAAGTGTGTCATTTCTAGCAACAACAAATGGAAATGTTAAAAAATAATTGCTTAACATCATTAATGTGATTTGATGTAAAACTTACTGCTTAAAAATGCAATCAATAACTTATTTCTAATGTGATTTACTTTGCTACTGTGGTCCCGGGTTCGAAATTAATGCAGGACTGTCTCAAAAATTCAAACAAAATTCAAGATATGATTGCAGAAACGTTCTTGTATGAGATCTTGGTTTTTATATAATATAGTATATAATTAAGCAATTTTAAAAGAGTAAGAGAGCTGTTTTCACAAATATGAGCACGATTGCAAATGTGATCTTGTTTGATTAAACAATAGTTTGAAATCAATAAGTTAA
The DNA here is from genome assembly GCF_018812025.1 of Megalobrama amblycephala. Lineage (NCBI taxonomy): Eukaryota > Metazoa > Chordata > Actinopteri > Cypriniformes > Xenocyprididae > Megalobrama > Megalobrama amblycephala. The sequence continues at coordinate 31,232,020 of NC_063051.1, forward strand.
TATTAAGTGACAAATTTTAAATACAATTTTAGACTGAAGTTTTCGTTACTAAACGAATCAGCTGCTTTGAAGAAATCGGTTGAGTAAATGATTCAGTGACTCACTCATTAAGAGTTTTGATTTCAGTTTCACATTTAAAAGTACACTATCATTTTATTTTTCCATAACATTTTTTACATTCAAAATGTTATTTTTTAAACATTAATCTTTACATTATTTATGCAGGTGTAATTGTACCAATTCAGATGAAACATCAGTGCCACCTCTGCAACACAATGATTAATTTTATTGTAAGTGATTTGATTGAACTTGTTATTCTAATTCTATTTATTGATTAAATATAAGACATTCCTCAGACCGAAGATGTGGATCTTTTAGATGAATTTGAGGAGCGCTGGTCTGGTCTTGGTCTTGATTCGGTCTCACCCTGCTTTGGTCTTGTCTTGGTTTCAACCCCACAAATCTTGACTTGCTCTCGACACACACTGGTCTTGGTCTTGACTTGGTCCTGTTTTAGGTGGTCTTGACTACAACATTATCCCAAACACCTCCTCTCATCTGCCATTGGTTGGAAAAAAAGATTGCCCCATCCCAAACGCATGCCATTTGTTGAGCTGGTGTAGCTGTGTCAAGGCCCCGATATATTTCAAATGAAATCGAAGAATGATCTGGTGTGATGTCATTTCGAAAAAAATCAGGCCAAAACGAAGTTCGTTTGGAAGTTTGAAATCGATTTATTAACTATAAGTGCCTTTGCAACTACATGTCAACTAACTCTCAATAATTTTGCAACTACATGTCAACTCTCATTAGAGTATTAGATTAGGGTTAGGATTTGCAGAATAACTTGACATGTACTTACAAAGTCTGTAGAATATCTGTTGGGAGCATCAAAATAAAGTTTAAGCAGATATTAAGCAGGCAGTTTACTAATACTCTATTGACATGTAGTTGCAAAGTTACTTATAGTTAGTAGAATGTCTAAAGTGGACTATTGAAATAAAGTGTTACCAGCTTGCCAAAGCAAACTTTCCGGAAAAGTTCACTCCAACTGGTAAACACCTTCAAACTATTAGTCCTTGGTGATTATGTAATAGGTAGGTTTGCTCTGAGGCTCCACCTTCTTTGATCTGGAAATATCCTTCGGTTCATTTCTTCTGTTCAGTCCATCGAGGTCAGACATAAGTAAAAACACTGCAGAGCTGCTTTATAGTAGAAATTGTAGTTGTAATTCTAATTGAAACCAAAATTGAGTTTTTTTATGTTTAATAATGTAGAGGTGCTTGCTTTAAAGCAATATATTGTATAAAGTGATATGTAAATAAAATGACTGACAGTGCTAATTGCAGAGCTCATGCAAACACATCGCTACGATCAGATGCTTTCTTCACTGCTTTTTTCTCACCGCTGTCATTTTTGTTGTGCATTTATTTTGTTATTGAGGGGAAATTGCACAACACATTTGCATATTTACATAAATACACTCCCAGCAGCATTGGGATGTTCGATAACAGCTAAAAAGTTAGTTCAAACTAACTTAGCGCAGAATGGAAAAGTCAGGTTTGTGTATACTGGGGCCTTCAGGCTGGTCAGGGTTCTCAAACAAACAGTGAAATGCTTTGATAACCATAGTTATTACACTTTTTGGGCAGAAAATCAACCCTAAAAGTGTCTTTCTTATAGTTGTCTTTGCATATTACGCTGGGATACAATAAAAAGTCACATGCTTCACCTTTAAGGAAGACATTATTATACCTTACTTGCATATATGCATTTGTAGATAATTACTGAAACTGTTTGTTAGAGGTAGAGTAGAGGAATGAATTTGCAGGTGTGCAGACCTGATAAGTTATAAGCATTGCAGTACATTTCAGTTTCCCCATACCTGATGGCAGCTAAATAAAACAATAAATACAAGTACAGTTAGCCTAACACAGGTTAGACTCATCAAGATTGTCCGTACTCGTGTGACAGACCACATTATTAAGCTTTAACACAGCCACTGTTCACACCCCTCCATCTCATTCGCAAGAGACAATCCATAGATTGTGCATTTCGATTTGTTACACTGCCTTCCCAAATGCATGTTCATTTCCTGTTGTTATTAGTTTGTCATGTTGCATGAATTGATAACATGACGCAGCTTGTCCGCCGCCGCTCATCTCCTGCATTGTGATGGGGGGTCAACGGCATGAACGACAAGCAAATGCAGTGAATAGAAGAGATGTTATTCAGCCATTACAGTCATTTTCCCTTTGTGGAAAAAAAAAACTAATAAGGTAGAAAAACACTCTTTTGGGCTTTACTTCAATTCAGACCTCCATTTCTCACATTATCTTCTTCTTCTTTTTTTCCCCCTGCCAGGTTATAGCTCAAGCCTCAATCTGGAGAAAATTAGGTGCAATTGTGCAGAGTATTTGTTAACAAGGTAGTAAATTATTGGTTTTATAACAACAGCAGTAGGTTTACTATCCTTAATTATAGGAAGCTGACACTGAAAAAATGTACAGAGATGGAAGATAGCACTGTACTCATACAGTGAAGCTTTGATGTATTCATCATGACAGTGGCTTTTCTCTTTGAATAAGTGTGTTTTACCGCAACATAAAAAGGATTCGAGCAGAACACTTATCACCTTTTACCGAGAGGAGACAGTCTGCTGTCAATAATCCTCAAACCACCCATGCTCAGTCTGAAACCGCACCTATGGCGAACACATTAAAGAGTAACAAAGCTCTCCTGTCAAGACGTAATACTTGTGTCCGACAGATCATCTCTTATTGACAGACGGGGAAATACAGCCAGATTTTGTGTGTGCGTGTTTAAGAAACCGAGAGCCAGAGTCAAAAAAAAAGGGGAGAGCTCACTTCATTTGCATGGCTCGTTTAGCTGGTGAACCTAATCATGGATTTTCCACGCCGCACGTGCAGTGTCTTTTTTTCCCCACTCAAATGCCTGAGCTCCAGCAGAGCGAGTGCAGGAATCCTCTTAGTGGAAGCCCACCTTCTCCATATACTCTGATGCTGATGTGTGTGTGTGTGTGTGTGTGTGTGTGAGGGAGAAAGAGTATATGAATTATACAATGGATCTAAAAGGTATTTGAACACCTAAAAAAGTACAAACTGTGTGAACACTTTCTGGTTATCATGCTTAAAATGTCCATGGTTAACTTCCCGGGGTCGGTGGTTGTATCTTACCAGTGCGAAAGAGACTCTACATACAGATAAGAGTTACATTAAATATCTTCTTTTATTTGTGTACACTCACAGTAAAAACACAATGTTGTGCTTTTTGCTAAATAAAGAAAACTAACATGATTAGCGATCTGCCATCTCTTGAAATCAGGGGTGGGGAATGTTGATCCTGGAGGGTCATATACCCGCGGGCACATTTTTGCGAGACACAAAATTACGTACCGGCGTGTACGTCTCGCTGCAGTTTCCGACAGGAACGAATGCTAGAGGCCGGTAAAACGTCAATAGGCACTTTTGCTCATTTTCACACACGGTTTCGATGACGGCCGGGGACGGATCATGGATGAATAAAGACTCATTTTTGCGTCTCCTCGCACAATATGATGTTACGACTTCAAAACGCTTCTTACCGGAGTGCCCGATTTGTAAACGAATGTACTTTGGACTTGTGTCGCTCGACGCGTTTCGCTTTTTTTGGCCGTAACCAAGCTTGCTCGGTAGCTCAGCCGATACGGACTTATGACGAGGAGTCGACTCCCCCGCCTGGGTACGAATCCCGCGAAAGGCGACTGACGGCAAAACAAGAGAGCTCAAAGAGAGATCTAACCGAGCTGTAAAACGGTACACGATCGCGGACGCTTCTTACGTCACGTTTGCTTTTGTTAAGGTTTAGGCATAGCGTCGGTGGGAAGTTATGTTAAAACGCAACAGAGCACAAATGTCAAGTCGAGAACCGCGGCGATTCGTCTAAAAAGCAACGACATAAAAATGTTACCGCATTCACCCGATTATCTGCTCCGGCAAAAAAAAAAAAAAAAAAAATGAACACGCTTTTAGCGCCACTCAGTGGACATTTCGGAGCGAAAATGCAGCGATATGTACTCATTGGTACGTATTTCGTGCCCACAGGTACATTTTCGTCATGAGACCAGGTTGCATTAAACACACCTGAAGCTAATCAAGGTCTCCAGGATTACTAAAGTTACAGGCAGGTGAGTGTTTTTTTCAGGGTTGGAGCTAAACTCTGCAGGACAATGGCCCTCCAGGATCGACATTGCCCACACCAGCTCTAAATGAAGTCCACTCTGATATTCCTCAGAAAATGAACTGTAACTTAGAGAATACTTATCACACAAACATATGTCCAAAGAAACGTTGACAGGTTTTAATGTGAATGAGTGAAATTGTACGCATTCATCGAAATCACTATGGGACCAGCTGGTTAAAAAATTATTTTAAAAAAAGCTAAGAAAAGCTTTGGCATTATTTCAATATTTATCATCAAATGCAATTAAACATATTTTTAAATGTGACCAAATAAGTGACGTAATAATGATTGATAATAATAAGAACCGTTATTTAAGCGGAACTCAGTAAGATTTGCGAAGCTCCCCCTACAGGTTCCTTCAGTGAATCACACTGTCGTAAATACTCCAAGCGCAGCTCTGGACTACAACGACTACAACGCTCACCAGCGCAGTAGTTTTGAAAATACAGTACAAGAAATCTCGATGGAGGTGGGTAATTTTCATAATTGTCTTATAAAATCATAATATATACATTGTTTTTGAATTACCGTAAAGCATTTTGTCACTCTCGCGTGAACGTGAACATGAGGCGAGATTGTGTCGGGTCGGTGCAGCTCAACTTGCAAGTGCTGTTTTCTGGCGTAGACGTGCCAGAGGGGGTTAGTGCACGCCTCAAACACACCACTACAAGTCAATTAACCATCGTAAGGACTTAGAAAACTATTTATGAAGGTAAAAAAGTTACTTAGTTCTGCTTTAATTACTGAACACCAAAAATAACTGATAATAACTGAGCACCAAATCAGCATATTAGAATGATTTCTGGATCATTTTCTGTAATAATTTTTGTGTGGTTCAGGTATATACGTTATGGGGACAAAATGTCCCCACACAAATGGCAATATCCAAAATACTTGTCCTTGTGCGGACATTTTTTGGCCCCCATGAAGAAAACAACCTATAAATCAAACAGAATGATGTTTTTGGAAATGTACAAATGCAGAAAGTTCTTTGTGATGGGTAGGTTTAGAATAAAAAATCATTATGTCTATGGAATGTCCCCATAAACCATGAAATCTCATGTATTTATGTGTGTGCGTGCGTGCGTGTGTGTGTGATAGGCGTTTAGAGCCACCTCTCCGTGGGGACTGACCTTCCCCAGTACATGGCAGCCTCCATTAATACAGGTTTAATTAAACTGAGCCCGTCCGGGCGTCTCCCGCTGCCTGCGTTGCCCCGCAGGGGAGCAAACACAGTCAGCCCTCCATTACACACTAACAGGACCAGACACACACACACATACATCCACACAAATACTCCAATACAAACCGATTTTTGAAATTAAAAGATGGGAAAAGTTATGCTGGAGTCCAATTCATTTCCTAAACATTAACAGTACAGATCAGGCCAAACAGAGGTTTTGGTGTGTGCCGGAGAAGTCGATTGAGTGTCAAGCCAGGTTTCGTCTGTAATGGAACGTGCCTTCGGTGGCCATATCTAATCAGCCATATCTAATCAACAAATTACAGTGATGTATGTGGTCTGCAAATTCTGTGACTAATAAAGTACAGTGTATTTAACATGTTTAAAGTGTCCCCCAATGCGCCTCCTCTGTCTCCTTGATTAATGTAAATGTAATTAAGCACCATGCTAATTAATCCATAAATAATGACAAGGTGCACATTTATGCAAAGATAACGGCACACCTAAATGAAGTGATACGTAGACATATCTTCAACATCTCTCCAACAATAGAACCTTTGACATGGTTAGAATCTACAACCAGCAAAATGGCTGTAAATTGGAATCTGAAATTCTAGTGACTTGTTTCTTCATCATCATATTTTGATGTCATTCTCATGTCTCTGAATAAGCTGCATCATCTTTTCTAAAACAAGAGTGTTAAATGATGCAAACAACAGCGCTTTGACAGAGTGAATCTGAGAAAACTCACAAGGTGACGCCAGTGTTTCTCTCACAAGAATAAATCTGAAAAATGCCATCTCTGATTTGTTTTACCCCACAACAACATAATAACCTAAACATACCGTATCTTGAATTAAACAGGAGGTGTTTGTGTGAGGTTGAACTGTAAATCCATGCACACTGTCGCTAAACAGTAACACAGATACAAGTGTGATGAAAGCTGTTAGGTAAGTTTCAGTGGCCACATTTCAGCCTCAGAGCTTGACATTTGTAATGTTGCCTGTCAGCTGCAACATCTTTTGTGTTCTAAGCAGAGAAATATGCACAATAAATAGATTCCAGCTTGTTTAGTCAATCCAGCATTCACACTTGTCGCTTCCACCTCCTGATATGTGAATAACACGTATGTTTCTCTGATTAATGACACCTGGACTGTAGCTGACGGTGCACATGTGGCAGTGACAAATGCAGGTATGCATTGCCATAGTGATGGCATAAACACTGCCTTTAGCTGGAACTGCAGCCACAACACGTTTATCAACAGCATGAGAGGGGGGAAGAGGATCTGTAAATAGACTTCCATTCAACACGATAGGACCACCCCAAAAGACAATAAAAATGTGGATCCACTGGGTCTGTTCTGAGCACTAGAATTCAATGGCCTGATCACAACGAATATACAGCAATCCAGCAATTTGTGGAATACTTAGATATTAGCAGATACTTCCATCCAAAATAGTATTGTGCAATTAGCCATTTTAATTCCTTTTATTTATTTATTTTTGAGCATTTTGTCAAGCAGAAGTGCCAAAATGAGGTGTTTTTGTTGTTGTTTTACTTTGCACTGATGCCAGACTTACCATTTATTCTTATGTAATCATTTGTGTGTGTCCATCAAGTTAAAAAAATTAAATAAAATAATAATAATAATAAAAAAATGCATACACTATAATTTAAAATCTTATGGTCAGTAAAATTTTCCAGCCCTACTTTATATTAGGAGTCTTAAACTACTACCAACATTTAAATTAATCATTTGATGCAATGCACTTATTGTGTACATACATGTTTTACATTGTACTTATATTTTAAACAAATACCTGCATGTAATTACAGCTGTAATTAATATCTGTAATTACATTTATAATTACACTGTTCCTGTCCCTTCACTTACACCTTTACCCACTCTTAAACCTACCCATACTACCAAACCTGTCCCTAATCTTACCCATATCCCACCTCAATAGCAGCAAATGTGTGATGCAATACAATATGAACATTAAATTGTTCAAATTGACAGTAAATATTTTTACATTGTTAAAAAATCTATTTCAAATAAATGCTGTTCTTTGAATTTTGTATTCATCAAAGAATCCTGAAAAAATTGTCAGTGTAGTGGCTGTAGTAAGCTCACAACACAGGAGATTCACTTATATTGTAATAAAGAAACACTTTATTACAATAACTCTACAATAACTAACTCTCCGGAGATGTATGTCCTGATTTTGTCTGAAGTTAGACGCGTTCCTGGGTCAACATATTTAGTTGATCCTGGAACAAAATTCCTGTCTGAAAATGTAGTCTTAACCATATAACTACCCCTAAACCTAACCCTACACATAAGTTATCACTAAAATCAGAGGGAAATTATTGGTGAAAAACACTGATGTAGAAGCACCTAACCCTGGTTGTAAGCCTAAACTTGACATAAACTGTAAACTTGTCCCTCAATTCTGATTAGTTGTTTGGAATGTTGTTCCAGGAACAATAAATATGATGATCCAGGGACATGTTGCACTTGGTGAAATCTGGTTCTGCCTCAGGGGATATCACAGAAAAACACAATCAAATAAACTCAAACAAGACTGAGCAATGAACAAAGGAAACTAAGTGCTTAAATACACAAAGAGTAATCAACAGAACTAAGAACAGGTGAGGAACTAATGAATAACCATGGAAACTAACAAGAAAACAGATCTCAGGCAAATCTGAACAGGGAAAAGAATTAAAACAAAACCAAAAGTGCAGGACAAAGGAGTAGATGATGGCAGGAGGAGCCAAGTGGGGACCCAGAGCAAAGCCAGGACAAAGGCCCACGGTGGAATCGAGGGAGGAAGGAGCCAAGGTGGAGACTTGGCAGGTGGAACCAGGGGGATGACAGACTGAGACAGTGCCGATGGAGGTGGAGAACCAGGCAGAGCCGATGAGGCTGGATGAATCAGGGTGCTGGAGGACTGAGGCTGAGCCGTAGGGAAGGCAGAGCCAAATGGAGCCAAAGGGGTGGAGGGACAAAACGCAGCTGAAGGTCCTAGAAGTCTGCGGCATAGGCATTGCAACGACTGACCAAGGTGGAGCCAGAAGGACGAGGGAGCCCGGTGGAGCCATGAGGACGATTTCCCCAGGTGGAACAGAGGGAGGGAGGAACGGCCAGTTGTGGAGCTACTGGCCTGACAGTGGAAACTGTTGATTTTGGCCTCGGTGCTTGAGGTCCAAGGCTATTGGCCCCACCCGGCACATTGTTAGTCCTGGCTAGCACTAGCCCGACAGTGGAAAAGTGGCTATTAGACTGAGAATTTGCAGTTTGGTCTGAATTAACCAATAACCCACTAATTTCCTAAGTCAAAAAGCCAAATGCTTAGATATTTAAGACCCAAAATGACGGAAGCAAGCAAAATAAAAAGAATGTTATCTTAATGATTCAAACCAATAATTGTTTGAATAATAAGTTCAACTGATTCATTTAAAATAATGAAAGGAATGATTTGATCATGAATTGGACAACACAGTGCCAACAGAGAAACATGTGATCTCAATGTGTGATTAAACCTGCAACCCTGAAGTATCCCATATATTTAACTATTAGGCAGTAACAATGCAAGTGCATGAGGTGGAAACATAAAAAAGTAGTGCCCACTTTGAGCACTGAACCACACCACCACATTTGAAAATTGGAAAAGTGGATCTCGAAATTAGGTGACCACGAGAGAAACCTCATAGATCAAGGCTGCTATCGCATGAAGATGCCATTAAATGGCTCACAATACAACAGCTTGAACCTAATGTCTAATTTTCAGCAGATACTAATTCTCATCTGAACTGGAATTACTCATCTTGGCCTTATTCCAGCAGGCCTTTTCACCAAATAACACACAAAAAACTTGTGCCTCTTTAAAACAGCAATTAAAAAAACAGCACCAATGTAAGCTTATCCCTGTTTAAGTCCCATGCATTGCTGAAAAAGCCTGCTCACTTGTTAAAAGCGGCCTGTGATCACAGTTGAAATGATGTAAATGTATGTTTTAAACAATGCACTTCTGTAAGACCGTTAAGAGGGCCGCTTCGCCTCTGTTCCGGGGGCAATTCGATAAATCCAAAGCTGTTATTCAATTAAATATTTACAACTGGAATTCAATTAAGTAATAATGATGGATTCAGAGGGAGGCTGAAACATGTTCTCTTCACTTACACTGCCATCCAGTGACATTTTCAATTTAATAACTGTCTTTCTTTTTTCCTCTATATGCCACTCAACATATTATTTATTTTGTCGGAGTAGCAGCCTGCTGGTGATCAGCACACCAATCAGCTGTTGCAACAGCTCAACAATGAACCGTTCCGTATGAAAAGGTGAAATAAGTCATGTTAACTAGCAAGATCTTCAAGTGGGAGCAGGGAACAATGATTATCTTGAATCATTCTTCTTCCTCTTGTGGTCTAACATGTTAGCCAGCACTTTCATTCTTTATAAAAGTATCTATCAGGCTGGATGTTGAAGTGATGGAGAGACTGCGGTGAGTATGACTGGACAGGAATGCCAATAGCCTCATTACTTGGCACGGCACATTGTAACTGGAAATTGCTTCTTTCAGGTTTTGTTTGCTCTGGCAATTACAATAAACTCTCTGCTTGACACGTTGTTTGCACAGATGTAGAGCATTAATAAACATGAGCGCTAATCTGAATTATTGAACCGCTCCCCATAATTCCGACAATGGATTTCCTGACTCCGATGGACGTAGGGATGAGCGAAGGGAGATGGGCTGACTCTCCGGGACTGAACTGAGGTACAGGGCCTTATCGCATGTGAAATCCTTTTATTGGATGTGCAGGCGTGGAACGCGGCCCCCCTCAGGTATTCCCCAAGTTTCAGAGCCTCCGCTGCGCTCGACCCTTTCAGCTATCGCACATATACACATTCCCAGACATACACACAACACACACACACACTCTCTCTACCACTTGCAAACTCACTCAAGAGAGTGACATTTGTTCTCCAGTTGCCTGTCAAAAGAGGAGAGCACTGTCTCTGAGTTAACAAGGTAGAGGTTACAGACCAGGTGAATTTAAGAGAGCAAGGATTTCACTTCCCGAGAACATTTTTATGAACACCCAACATGTCCCTTACTGCCAGAAGTGACAGTTCTGGAACTTGATGACTGATGTTGCGACCGCAAGTAAAAAAGCACTTTTTCAGATTTTAATTTGATACTCTAGCTACAGTGGCATGAAAAAGTATGTGAACCCCTTGCAGAATCTGTGAAAATGAGAATTATTTTCATAAAATAAGAGGGATAATAAAAAATGCATGCTATTTTTTGTTTAGTACTGTCCTGAGTAAGATGTTTTACATAACATATGTTTGCATTTAGTTCACAAGACAAAACAATAGCTGAATTTATTAAAATAGCCCCATTCATAAGTATGTGAACCATTGATTCTCAATACTGTGTGTGGTTACCTGATGATCCACGACTGTTTTTATGTTTTGTGATGGTTGTTCATGAGTCTCTTGTTTGTCCTGAGCAGTTAAACTGAGCTCTGTTCTTCAGAAAAATCCTCCAGCTCCTGCAGATTCATCAGTTTTCAAGCATTTTTGCATATTTGAACCCTTTCCAGCAGTGACTGTAGGATTTTGAGATTCATCTTTTCACACTGAGGACAATTGAGGGACTCAAACTCAACTATTAAAAAAGGTTCAAACATTCACTGATGCTCCAGAAGAAAACACGATGCATTAAGAGTCGGGGTGTGAAAACTTTTGAACAGGATGAAGATTAAATATCATTGTTTTTCATTTAGTACTGCCTTTCGGAACCAACAGAAGATACTTGCATGTTTCCCGCCAGAAAAATTAAGTACAATTTACCTTGATATTTGAATTCAAAAGTTTTCACCCCTGGCTCTTAATGCATCGTGTTTCCTTCTGGAGCATCAGTGAATGTTTGAACCTTTTTTAATAGTTGAGTTTGAGTCCCTTGTTTGAGTTTGAGTTCCAAACACTCAAGACTCACATTTGATTTCATTGAAGTTTCCTCATTCTACCAATCTTTAAATGAAATTAACAAGGATGGATAGATTCTGAAGTATCAATGTTTGATGATGTTATATTAAGAGGACTGATCCTATGTGTTTTAAGTAGTGATTTTATTATTTGTTTACCATGAAAATTAATGTGTTAAAGAACAGCTCTCTTTCAAACAGAGATGTGGCAGAAATAGAGAAACATTTTTTTCTTCTTCTTCAGACAAAATAAAGCTAGAGCTAAAACATTTTTTATAATTTGGTTTATGTGAAAATTATTTAATCTAAGTTTTAATAATATGTTTATTTAAATTGACACTTTCAATAATGATGACTTTCAATAATTATAGTGGCTATAATTACTCTTAATTAAAAAAAATAAATAAATCAATATGCCTTAATTAAAATGCTATTTAAGCTATTCCAGTTGAAAGGTGCCCATAACTATGGAAGAGGATTAGGGCCAAGCAATAATAAAAAAATAAAACCATCTCAAGATTAAAGTTGTTAAATTTCGAGAAAAAACTCATTAAATTTCGAGAAAAAAGTCGAGATAAAATGTTGAGAATAAACACATTAAATTATGAGAATAAAGTCAATAAATTACGAGAAAAAAGTTGTTAAATTATGAGAACAAATTCGTAATTTAATGAATTTGTTCTCGTAATTTAACGACTTTTTTCTCATAATTTAATGACTTTATTCTCATAATTTAATGTGTTTATTCTCAACATTTTATCTCGACTTTTTTCTCGAAATTTAACAAGTTTTTTCTCGTAATTTAACAAGTTTATTCTCAACATTTTATCTCGACTTTTTTCTCGAAATTTAACGAGTTTTTTCTCGTAATTTAACGAGTTTATTCTCAACAATTTAATTTTGACTTTTTTCTCGAAATTTAACGAGTTTTTTTTCTCGAAATTTAACGACTTTAATCTCGAGATGGTTTTATTTTTTTTATTATTGCTTGGCCCTAATCCTCTTTCATACATAACATCTCTAAAACCAGTCTGGTAAATTAAAATTAGACCAGCAACGATATGTCCCCACAAGGATTGCAATACCAAAAATCTTTGACCTTGTGAGGACATTTTATGCTTATAAATCATACTAAATTATGTTTTTTGAAAATGTAAAAATGCAGTAAGTGTAAAAAGTTTTCTGTGAGGGTTGTGTTTAGGGTTAGGAAATAGTACATACAGTTTGTACAGTATAAATAACTAACTAAATATCATGGAAAACATGGAAACCCAATGTGTGCGTGTCTGCGTGTGTGTGTGTGTGTGCTTTTTTGTGATTTATGAGGATGCAAGTTTGTATAATGACATGGTTATTACACTGGTATTACGACGTAAACATGAAATATGAGGACATTTCATGAGTCCTCATATTTAAAATAGCTTTAAAAACATGCTTAAAATGTAAAAACGCAGAATGTTTTATGTGATGGGTAGGTTTTGGTGTAGAGGGAGAGAATGTACAGTTTGTACAGTATAAAAACCATTACGCCTAAGGAATGTCCTCAAACCTGTGTGTGTGTGTGTGTGTGTGTGTGTGTGTGTGTGTGTGTGTGTCTTCCCCTCAACATCTGTAATACGGTACAGAGAGAGAAGGGAGAGAAAGAAAGAGCTTAAGTGTTACAATGCACATCTGCTTGACAGTAAATTACTACACAGGGAGGATTCGAGTAATTCCATTACAATATCAGTATAGTACCTGCAAAACAGCAACCAGCCACAGGCCTGCGATATCATTGCTTTACATGTACATCATGTTCTATTTTCAATTTATCTTTTCATTATTTCATGATATATTTTTCATTTTCCTCATATTTGCTTTTCATTTTATCTGATATTGCTGTGGGTTTGACATGTGATTGAACAAATGTCTGTTGGTATGCAGAATTGTTCTGCCAACTTTTAGACATTGTTTGAATCTGTATTTCAAGATTTCGAAGCAGACATTTGCTTTCAAAGAAAGCGTTCCGTCCAGCTGTCATGTGACCCACATAGTGACAGTAATCTGGAAGGCACTAAATAATATCCTCTCTAACTAGCAAGAATAGGCACGATATTGCATGTCTAATGACATGAGTTCAGCGCAGCAGTCTCTCTCTCACTCACTTTTTCTTCCCTTCATCTCTCTATTCCCATCCCTCTCTCCTGTTCTTCTGTTGTAGTAATTGTAAGAGCCTGTTCAGGAGTCACAATGCCTAACAGTAATCAAAGTACTGACAAAAGGCTTCTTTCATTCTTTGCCTGGTTTTGTGTATGTTATTATATGTTTCCATTTCACCAGCATGTCTTAAAGTCGAGAAGCGCCGTGCCGTAATTTCACATTGAATAAGATACCACTGATCAAAGTCGCCAGGAGTCTGTTTGATACCTTAGAATAGCCAGCCCTCCCTCTGTTATGCCTTTTGAACATCTTAGGCCTCTTAAGAAGAGAGAATGAGAGAATGAGAGAGAGAGAGAGAGAGAGAGAGAGAGGACACAGTCTTCTCCTGCATTCCTCTTGTAGATATTCCCTCTGCTATCCAGATAGTAAGCTGAATCCTCAGTGTTCACTTTAATATCAGAAACAGAGAGACTAAAGGCCTGTTCACATCTATTCTGATGTGACTAAATTATTAAATTATGGTTGTCAATCGATAAACATTTTAAGTGCATGTATATCACAACAAAATCACATGTCAAAATTTCCACAAGCCAAAGATATTACGTTATTGTGGCAGACTAGTAAATCATTGAAGTGTTTGCACGTTTTTATTTATTTTAGTATTATTTTTAATTGTTGGCTTGCATGTTCAAGTGTGAGATGGAAGTCTTTGGCCAATCTCTATATTATTTATTTATTTATTTATTTATTTGTTTGTTTGTTTATTTATATTTTATTCTTTTTGTGGGTTTTTTGTGTTTTTTTTTTTTTTTTTTTGCACCAATCTCTCATGGTTAAAATTGACTTTAGAGTAAAAAAACAAAAAACAAACAAACAAAAAAAAACAAACATGGTGGATGACGAGAAAAAAGAAATGGCTTTTTAAATTGCCTTCTGATTTGGTATATCAAATCAGTTTCTTTTCTTTTTTTTTTTTTTTTTTTTTTATTAACAACGGACCTGAACCATTTTTGTTTTTTGTTTTTCTTGTTTACACTTTTCAATTTTGGACTTTATGTGTTGCACGGAACATTGAAAAATAAATTTATTAAGAAATAAACATAGAATCTTAATAATGATGAACAGAAAAGGACATTTTGCATATGAAATTATATTAATGTATTGGTAAAGATGCTGAGTTAAAAATAACCCAAGTTGGGTTAAAAATGGACAAACCCAGTGGTTGGGTTAAATGTTAGACCAACATGCTGGGTAGTTTTATTTAACCCAACTATAGTTTAAAAATTACTGTATTGCTTGATTAAAATGAACCCAAAATAGGTTGGAAATTAAAAATCAGACACATAATTACTAGAGGCAACAATAATAATCAAAAGGTGAACATTCATTACTTAATTCATAATTTATGTTCATTTATTAAACATATTAATAAATGTTAATTCCCAACATATTTTGGGTCCATTTTAAGCGAGCAATATAGTACGTTTTAAACAATATTTTGAGTGTAACTAACTAAATATGCTTACACTAGCCTAAAGGTCGTCTGTCATGCATCCTTTCATTATTATATAAACTTGTTTCCTGTTCAAATGGATAGGTAGCATCTTAAGTATTAAACTCTCCTCTGTTCTGCATTTTTTTTAATTTTATTTTATTATTATTTTATTTCATTTTTTTTATTTTATTTCATTTTTTTTTTTATTTCATTTTTTCATTTCATTTCATTTTTTCATTTCATTTTATTTTATGTTATTTTATGTTATTTTATGGATGTTTCCCCATGGTTGGAGATTTCACCACCGTGGAATTATCAGGTTCTGTCTGCATTCTGAGCAGAGATATTGAGCTTAAAAGATTTTTGCATTCTATTATAGATAGATCCTTTTTATTTTCTAAAAAAAAAAAAAAAAAATCCCAAAATGTCCACAACTTCAAAAAACATCACATAATGTAAATAAGTTGTCACAGAACCAGAATATGCGAATTCAATAAATGAATTCAATTTTGACAAAAATGTCAGATAGAATCTTATAATTGCAAGGTGGCGATTAAGTGTGCTCCGTCAACATTTCTCACTTGTTGTGACAACTAACCTCTGCCACTCCCACACCAGACACACGTCAAAGCAGCCAGAGCAACATTTCTTTATTTACGAATATGAGGAGACATGCACTGGTGAGTGACGCATGTACAAGATTTCCCGCAGAAACCATTCCAACAGGTCTATGATTCATCATATGATGTACTCACTATTTAAATTTTGTTAAATTAAAAAAAAGTTAGAATAAATAAATACCATTTATTATAAGAAACATTCTTAAACTTTTTATTTATATGTGTATTTATATGTATTATATATATATATATATATATATATATATATATATATATATACTGTGTATGTGTCACACATGGTTGCAACAAATGATGAGGTAGGATCTAAGTGCAGCAAGTATAAAGTTTATTTAACAAAAACGCCTTGAAAGGAAACACTCTTGACTAGGGAAAAACAAACAGAAAAACCAGGGATACACAACAGAGAACTGACAACTGAACTGAACAAACACAGGGCTTAAATACACACAACTGAGGAGCTAATTAACGAGACACAGCTGAACTCAAACACTAATCAAATCAGAAACCATAGTAACAAACAAGTGGCGGGAAACTGAGAACAAAGAAGAACATGTGACTAATGAAAAACAAACTCTCAACATGAACTACTAAACAGAACAAAACACAACTCAAAATATGTGGGTGTGGGTGGAATTCAGCAATGGTGTGTAACGCAGTGACTAGCCACTTTGCTGGGTTGAATTTTGTATATAGTGTTGTCAAAAATATACATTTTTCGATACATATCGATAAAATATCTGAAATGCTTCCAATACCTGCCTCCCCTCACTCATTCGTTTCATTTGCTCTGGATGAATATTGTTTTAGGGCTTGAATTCGGAATTGCTTGTACTGCATATAATTTATTACAGATTTTGTTCTCACACCTAAAGTGCGGCACAAAAAGCCACCTCTCAGTACTAAATTAAGCTGTTTTTCACTGCTTATTGTGCTTAAACAGTCAAATACATGCAAAATAATGTCAAAATACTGTTCAAGTAAACACAGTCAGTTATGTTTTAAGTGAACGCAAACAGTTGAGAAAGAAAACACAAAGTGACAGTGTCTTAAAGTGACAGCAGCCTAATATACCTGCTGCCAAATTATGAGATAATATTACAAATATCTATATAGCAGTTTTTCCCCATGGTATCAATGTCAAAATTGTGGCCGGTGAAAATGCTGAGTGGCAAGGAAAACCACCAGCCACAGCATATACATATACACTCACTAGTCTCTAAACACCAGTCAAATTCAGTGATAATTTCATCATTACAAACCAAGTGACAAAGTGCATACTGACATAGCCCTACAACATAAAGCGTAACCAATCAAAAATGGACAAAAACATTGTATTGCATCATGACCGCTTTTGTATTTGCTAATGTTGAGTAATATTGATAAGACTGTAATCAAGCCATTAGTCTGGATTAGCCTCAACAGACCTGCATGACCTCTTTTAGAGTATATTGTCTGTGCGATCATGGGTACAGAGCATTATTATGGCTCTCTTTATTGAATCAGACACTGGATTCAGTTTGTCAACAGTACCCGTGTTTACTCTAGTGCGGGCAGCACTGGCTCATTACTCTCGTATGGATTTTTCTTCCTTTTTTGTTTACTGTGTAACTTAATACGTACATTAGAAGTTATTTGTCTGCACCTGGCTCAGTCATCGCTTCACCATGTGACTCTGAAAGATTCTCATTACAGTAATGAGAGACTTTCTGCTGATGCGCAAAACATGTCAAAACAGGCAAACAGAAGAGTAAACAACATGAGAAACTGTAAACAGAATGTCCATCGTTAAAAAGCAAATAATAGTTTCACCTGTTTCTAGAACAATTATGTCGCAATTACTCGGTAATTGACACAGATGCAGTGTGTAGTTAAGTGGAGGTATTTTTCTTTCTTTTTTGCAGTAACGTATATGTAATGTATTTTCATCTATAATTCATTTCAATGTAGTGAAAGATTAATGGCAGGAGTAGTTTTAGATATGCACTGAGTGCAGCAGGTAACACCAGCTAATCTATTAAAAACAAACATTTATGCCCTATGAAAGCATTAGAGGAACATCCCATGTTTTTGTGTTGGAAGTTTTAGATGAAGTGTTAGACTGAAGTTCCGAATCGGATTTCGGAGGTGCTGGATCCAGATCTGGCTTGTTCCGGCACAAATTAAGCCCTAAATGAAAGAAAATGAGGTTTGGAATTATATGAAGGTAAATAATGACAGAGCTGTAATCAATGATTTTTGGGTAAACTTCTCCTTTTTCTTCTTCTTATTATTATAGTAAAATCATGTGGTTCCAGACTAGGTAGCCCCTATCTTATTTCCTTTGTAGCATTTTTGTTTGTTTGTTTGTTTGTTTGTTTGTGTGTTTTGCTAGAAAATGACCAAATCACACAAATCGTGGTTTAAACTCTCATTAATCCCAAATTTGTGTAACAGGGTCACACAAATTGCAAACCTCATATAAAATGAATGTACAACAAAACAGCTCATATAATATTTATATAAAAATCACTCCTGAGTCTTTTTTGAAGGCCAAGCACCTCTTTACACTGACAATTTGTTCAATAAGGGGGGAAAAAATGTAGTCCCTTGGAAAGTGCCAAATTAACTGCTGATGCAATAAATAAATAAATAAATAAATAAATTTTAAAAAGCACAGTTCAACTACTTCCCCCCCAAAAAAGGAGATTTCCCCAATGAGCAGCGCAGAGTCTGAAGACACAGCACATAAGTCATCAGGGAGGAGGTAATTTATTTTCCCTGCGTTTAATATGTTACAGCCCAATGCTTGTGTGTCTGTGGCGTGCGAGCTGCTTGGCACAGGCCGCTTTCGTAGCCGGCTGCCTCCTCCACCGATACCTGTGGTGTTCTTCATGGTTCAGGGGCTCCTAATTTAAATAGGAAGTTGCACATATTTCACAGAAACACTGGGAGCTGAGGAGCGGGGTGAGGTAGGGGGTGCTTTAAAACAGGATGGGGCAGATGATGTACTACTGCATGACGTTTGGATGATCCCTCCCGAACGTGCCGGAGAGGGTCACGGATCAGAGCAGGCAGAGGTGTAGCGTGGCTACAAATGGCAAGACATGCTGGTAGCCGGCAGGAGCGTGCTGATGGGCCATAGCCTGCTCGGAGTGCTCATTGAAGCACTGGGAGATATGACGGTAATTCACTCACCATGCACCCAAACGAGTTCTTCCTCTAGTTATACTGGAGTCAGAGCCTTCCACTGCGACCGTCCGATAATATGCAGGATTTAAAAATGCTGCAACCTTCACAAAAAATAAAATAATAACCATAAATCAATGAATGTAAAGTTTCACCTATTTTCCAACACAATGTTTCAGAATAATATAAAAATACTTGTCTTGCATAGTAGAACGAGTATGTTTCAATTTTTATTTGGTATTTATTATTTTTTTTATTTTTGTGGTGTAGTGCACAGATACTGACCAGAATAAATATTTATATTTCCACAACTAATGGTTTAAGGGAACGTTTACACAACGATGTACTAAAAACTGAAAAGTTTTTCCTTTGCGTTTTTCGCGTACAGGCAACAAGGTTATCAAAACGATCCCTGTTCACATGAACCTGTGTAAATGCCTAAAAATGCTGTATTCTGCTGCCAGACCAGTAGTTATATGTCACTTTGTGAAGAAACACTACACTCCTACAGACTGAACACGTAATATGCATATGCATGACGTCACCGTTTTCACAAATCCACACTCTAAAAAATGTTGGCTTAAAAACAACCCAAGTTGGGTTAAATATGGACAAACCCAGCAGGTTGGGTTAAAGGGCACCTATTATGCCCTCTTTCACAAGATATAATATAAGTCTCTGGTCTGGTCAAGTTTCAGCTTAAAATACCCCACAAATTTGCCCCTATTTGGGGGTGAGCAAAAACATGCCTTTTACTATATTACTATATTGCTGGCTAAAAAAATAAATCCAAAATTGGTTGAAAAAAATGGCTGGGTGAAAACAACCCAATCCCTGGGTTTGCCCATATTTAACCCAGCATTTTTTAGAGTGCACATTTTTGTAGTTTACACAGAGACGATAACTGTATTGTTTTCAAAAACTTTGCATTTTCAGGCCCCCAAAACGCCGTTGTCATGTAAATGAACGGTCAAAACGCATAAAATGTTTTGTTTTTAGTTGAAAAGACTGTTGTGTAAACGGCCCCTAAGACAAGGAGCAATTTGGTTACAACTTTCCCCAGTTTTAACTCTACCCTAGGACAGTGTAGCACTCATTTCCAAATGTGCTAATTTAGACATTAGGCTTAATTTTCATTGAAATGTAGTGGCTGCACTGTTTAAAATATTTGTATGCATGTGTATCAGTTCAGTATTTTTGTGACTTTATGCTCTTAACCTGTTAACCAATGCACTGATTCATTCTTTGTTTAAATTAGTTCAAAGTTACTGTTAGATTTTATGTAATTACCTTGACAAACTATACATCATTAAAAAGATATTAAAAGTATTTGACCTCTATTTTATTCTGAGAAACTTATAATGACAGTTATGTCTTAATTTGTGTCAGGAGTTATGGAAATGAAAAAAGAAGTCAATACCTTTAATATGAATTATGTGCATCAGCAGCATCCACTGAGCATCCAAAAAACTCCTGTATGGTCGTCATGAAAATGCTTGACAAAACAACGTCCCTCAGGGCTTTCAGAACAAAATTGTGCAGATTTGAAGAAAAATTGATAGATTCTCATAGTCTTGATAGATGCACATTTAGTCCACAAATTGGTATTTTCATAACAATAGTGTATATTTATAATGCAATGTTAATCAGAATACCCTTTATCAATGTCATTTTCAACCATGGCACCACATATTATCATATATAACTGTTCCTGCTGAGCAGCTTAAAAGTTTGCCAGATTTTGTCAGTGAACTTGCATGCTATCACCGAGAAAGAAACGTTAATTTGAAGAAGACATATCAGCAATTACAACAGGCATGTTTTGTTTTTAAGATCGGATAGGAAAAATGACTTATACATAATAAAGCGTGCTCCACAAAAAGTCTTTACTGAATATATTTTTAAGGAACATATACGCTTGCACGCAAAGAGAGGATGTCGTTGTGCGAATGGATGATGAAAGTTCGAACTTGCATGAGAAGTGAAATAATCACAGCGTTACAACTGCACTCGGTCTGCACATGGTCAAAATGAGATCAAAACCTCTCACGTTATACAGATATCAAATTGAAGCCTCAAACTAAACTCTAATTTCATTATCAGCCCCCTCTGTTGTGAGCTAATATTGCACTTTCAAGTTTAGCCGTTTCATTTGAAGCAACTGCACCTAAAATCATTTAAAGGTCCTTTACTCTGGGCTAAAATAGCACAGTAACCCAATCAATAGATTACACCTTGCCTCATGTGGCACAGATAATCTATTCAGAGCTGTATCTCGCTGGGCTCTCTGCTCAGACCAATATTTATCTGAGCTCAGAATCAGCATCATCTCTTATACTGAACGCACACACACACATATACAAATACACCAACTATGTCTGACCAAGCTAGTAATGACCTATGACACTTGACCTCTGACATTGTGACCTGTTGTCTGATGGCCTATCGACTATGTCTGGGCTTTACCGGGTAATTGCTGGGTTGTAATTGCATTACATTTTTATTTAGCCAGTAATATGGATGGTTTTTCAAAAGATGCTTTGTCTGCCACGTTTTCTTTTTGTGTTATTTTCTTGTCCAACCGATTCAAAATGTTAGTTTTTGGTAGTATTCTGATACTAAAGCAGAAATACTAAATCTGACAGAAAAGTAATCAGGCATGTCTCAGCCTTCCCCTCAAGGACCCCTTTGGTGGGACTTACAATTTTCCATTAGGCACAGAGGGCTCGGTTCCCGTTGCTATGTTTCCGGGCTCATTGACTGCGTAACCATGGGGAAATGAGAGACAAAGCCTTGCGTCTTTTTGGCGGGAGTTGTCATGGGAAACTCTAGGTTCAGGTCAATGATTAGCAGATTTGAAATGAACTTCGTAAACTGAAAAAGTGGATGAAGGAATCTGTGAAGCATGCTACAAATTCATCTATCATTTAGTTGTTATTTTTGAAGCAGTTTCAGATTGATTAAAATAGAATGGTGTTGTTTTCTGAATGCTGGGTGGATTATTTATTTACTTTGTGTGCTTCTGTGTAATTGCACACACTTTGTGTACATAAAGATTTTAATCATCTTTAATCTCTCTCCGTATCACTGCAACATGAAATAGCATAAAACTTAATAACTAACAGAAAACATTTCCATACCACTATTAATAAATATGAAAACAGAACTTCCAGAAGGAGAATTAGAAAAGATTACGTTTTGTTGAATCTCTCAACTTGACATGAAGATGCGAAACCTTTTTGCCGTGGTATTAAAACTGAAACAGGGTTTCTTTGATGTTGGCCACTGATGCTGCTGTGAAAGACTTCAAAACCTTAGCGTAAATTGAGTTTGTTGTGTATACAAGCACCTGCCAGATTTAATATTGAACGGATGATCCAAAATGGATTTTTGATCCCCAGTAAAATGAGGAAAGATGTCTGAAACAACAGAAATAGGGAGGGGAAATCTACAGCCCTCCAAAGCTGAGATTTCTGCTCCCAGGTGAAAAATATATATCTTCTCGTCCTTCTGTGTTTCTTTTTGATGGGCAGGTTTCCATGTAAAGAAAAAACCTATAGGTCTGACCTTCTTACTACTTTGCCTGTGGCTATTCACAGATTGCATGTTTTTTTGTGTGTGTCTCATCCTTCGGGGGTGATCCGAATCAAACCGGCATAAATATTGAAGTGCATTTTTCCTGCTCCTTTGGACCTCTTACTAATGCACTATTCTGTCTGTTTACATTAGCTGTTAAATTGCCCTCTCTATACTATATAAATTATATCAGTATTAGTTTAAAAGTAACATAAAATATGTTTGTTGTACTGAATGATGAGTCACAATCAATCTACTTTAAAAATGCAATCACTTTTTTTTTTAACAATTTTTTTATTATAGGTAGTACAAGTTACTAAATATGATGAGTTTGCATATACTAAATAAAAAAATATGCTATCTACTGATGTTTTTATTATCATTTAAGCACTTAATTTAAGATCAAATCACATATCAGTGATGTTTACATAATTATGTATAAATACTTAGTGTGTGTGTGTGAAATAAAAATGAAATAAAAAGTAGAAAGTCTTTGGAGATGTCTCTGGACATCAGGCAGCCATCTCAGATGGAGCCACGCCAAGGGTACACAAAAATGAAAATGACTTCATTATGCAAGAGTGCATATAACTCTGATTCGGCATGGCTAAGTCTAACTATCCCTGAATAAAGCAGAGTTTGGGATTTAGAGAAATCAGTCAAAGGTCACTCACTGTAAATCCTGACACTTAAAAGTGTAAAAATGCATTTATCCTATGGTGAAAAGACCCCTAAGTTTGAACCAATTCCAGTGTTTGTTTATATAAACGACATATATTATTGGACATTAATTAAATGGCCACTCAGCAGCGATGAAACAGTACTCAAAAACTCTCTCCAGTGTGTCAAAATGGACAGTCCATTAGACAAATAGTATGAAATGACTGAAGAGCCACATGCGTTGATGAGAGGACTGACGAAGAGCCATATTGTCACTGTCGGAAGCTTGACAAACACATTATGAGAATAAACTCTTGGACTGGATCCATTTTTTCCATTCAGTTGTTGAAACAGTTCACACAAACAAATGCTCAGAGTAAAGGGAGGTCACGCAGATGTCAGTTCAACAAGCTGCCGTATACTGGATAGTCAGAATGTCTGGTTTTGGGCAATTTTATTGAATTAAAAATATATGGGATACTGTGTAGTATCCTACAATAACCAGTCACCTCAGTCACACAAAGAAAACACTGCTGTAGCTACTGTATGCATGAAAATGTTGCTGATTATCTTTGGATATGTTGTGTTGTATACAGTAAATTGTATATATATATATATATATATATATATATATATATATATATATATATATATATATATATATATATATATATATATATATATATAACATATATAAGCCTCTAAATTATCAACACAACCAAAATGTCACAGAAAAACCTGTATACAATCATGCCTTCTGTTTCTGTTGTCCGATTGATAGATTATACTTTTTATAATTTTTAGCAAGTAAAAAGCCTTTAGGTATAATTCTAAAAATGGTGTTCATGTCTTTCTGCTGTAACATCTTTACTGAGTTTTATAAAGTAAAAGTAAGGATATGGTTTATATTGTTAGCAATATTTCAAGATGAACACTTACAGGACTGAAGCAACACTGTAGTGCATTGCATTATAAAAACTACAGAGCTTTGATTTCAAAACTAAGCATTTAAATATAATCTTACTAAGACATATTATTAGGAAATATATGTAGAGTGACAACTGATATTTATATGCATTTTTATTTCTGCTATACTGTTATAAAGATCTCATTGATTTATATGCAAGCTATACGAGCTTATCAGCTATCATAAATATCAGCAACTGCACCAATTTGTATATTTTTGCTCAGTTTGGGCCTCTGAATAAAACCGAGGTGTTATTTTATTTTCTTATATCATACTATATTATCCATTAAAGCATATGATCAAAGAAAAAGAACACATGCAAAATGTTTATAGATGTCGTAAATAGCCTGTTGATTTTTCAGAATATTTAAAATGCCAAAAATGTTGTTTCTCACTCTGATCTGATCCAAGTACTCCTGACAATACAAACTGCCCCTTTAAAACAATGTCTCATACTTAAGTACAGTGATTGAAATTGCAGACCTGACTGAAATATTGACAGGAAAACATGCTGCTGGGAATAAATGGACCCGAGAGTTGTTTTTCAGCCATTGTAAACAGGGTTACCATCGGCAGCTCACAAAGGAAAGCAGATACAAACAGTGTGCTCTGAACAGGCTGCGTGAAGATTGAAATCTCCTTTAATGAACTGCCGTAGTTGAAATTGTCAGCTACAGCTGGGCTAAAGCAGGAGAGAGCTAGACAAATAAAGAAGCTGAGTGTCTCTCAGTACACACTACCACAATTCCGATCGGATTTACATAATTATCAAGCTTAGTCAAGATATAAGACACAATATAGGAAGATTTACACTAAAAGGTACAAGCAAACAAAGCATATCCCTCACGAGGACCGAAAGCAAATGCGACTTGCATCAAAACCCTGTAATTTTTCTGACACATCGACACCTTTCAACAGGGTATAATTTTTCACAAGATAGAACTGGGAGTTTGTTTCCTGACGACCTACAGCTGCAATCAGTTCAATCAAACACTTTGCCTTTATTAGGAGTCCAAAGATGTCCTGAAAACAACCCTGAATGATGTGTTTAGAGGGCAATTAATGGCACCTGACTGTTTCAGTGAGGGACAAGCAATTCCTGCCGCAATCCATCTGAAGTAATTATGCCACGGGGCTGAAAGAGCCATTTCTTCTCTCCCCACCCCTCACGCAAGCAGACAGAGGAGGCTGCCGTGATGGAGCAAGGCAGGACAAAGCCAAGCGTCCTCTCCAAATGATCCACTACCGTGTTTAACGGCCACTTTTCTACTTTGTAATATTAATGAAGTTCCCCACTTGGCATCCTCCACCTGTGCTCCTGAAGAGGATGAGAGGAAAAGGCAAATGGCGTGGAGAAAAAAAAAAAAAAAAAATGTTGTGATACATTTTTCTTTCCAAAATATTTGGTGTCAGCTATTCATCAGGAGAAGCCAGTAAATCATGGATGTACGAGTGAAGATCGAAAGCAATTACCATTAGGGCAGTGGTGGTGCGCACGGGCTCCCCGTGCCCTGTGTCTGAATCTCAATGCTCTTCAAAGTGTGTGCGCGCACTTTAAGCGTGCGATCGATATGGCCAAGCGGTTAGCGTCCAAGAACTCCCTTCAAGTGCTTTCGTACAGCGCAGCCCCGAAACCCTTCCTCCGCCAAAAAATGTCAATTCGTTTCAGCGTCGA
The DNA here is from genome assembly GCF_018812025.1 of Megalobrama amblycephala. Taxonomy (NCBI): domain Eukaryota; kingdom Metazoa; phylum Chordata; class Actinopteri; order Cypriniformes; family Xenocyprididae; genus Megalobrama; species Megalobrama amblycephala. The sequence goes on from NC_063051.1 coordinate 31,257,766, forward strand.
CTGTTCTGTGGAAAAAATTGTTCTCGTGAAACATTATTGACATACTTTAACCTGCATTTCCAGCATCCAAGGCGAGGAAAGTCAATTCTCATTTGGAGACAACGGTGACGCTTTTCCCCAGTGCAAGGATTACGGAGGCCAGTGGTAGGGGTTGTAGGGTCGAAGGTCACAAGGCTACTGCTGGCCCAAGGTCAAGGTGACAGTGGGATATCAGACCTGCCCTCATCTGCTTCGGTAGCCTTGTAGCCAATCAATACCATTAAAAAGTCTGACTGATCTATTGGCCCTGCCCCTCCTCTTCCTCCCTCTGTGTCTCCTTTGAAATCATTCATTTCTCCCCTCATGTTCCTCTGACTATGTAACAGGTCTCATCTAGATAGAACCCTGGTATAGATGGACAGCTGCGGCAAGATCCGTCCTGTATTGTTTGAACAATGTTTTATTAAGCCTCTGCTCTCTTTAATATTTACATTGGTGCATTTGAGGGTCTGAGGCTGCATGAAGCAATTACACACATGACCAAGTCGATAGCCACAGAAATAGCGAAGGCCTTTATCATTGCGGCAAAAAGAATATTAGCAAATTCTCTGGCACTGCCACAGATGTATTTTGCATTTCAATTAAACGGGGGGAAAATACTGGTCTTTTCTTCAAAGTCTATGTCAATCGTTACAGCAGCATAAAGCATGGAGGGCAAGTTGGGTCACAGTACATTGTGATGGCATACTGAATTAAACAAGCGGGGAGTTCAGACACAAAAATCTACATTGGTAGCCTTCATCTTCTGGTGCGTGGTACATATTAAGTACAACTTCATCTCAGGCCTCACCTGCACTGTGGAATTACAGTGTAAGTAAATCTGACATCTTATAACATAAATAATAACATTATATACCTGTCAGGGAAACATTTAACTGTATAATCTTAAATATTTAACCTAATTATCTATACAACAAAATTTGGTATTGTTTTTTGTACAGAATGATGTGTTCCAAAACCACTGCTTCGTTCACCTGATGTGCGTCTGCAGGGTTTCATCAATGGTTCAAGGTGCAAGCTTCCAGGGTCAGTGGAGATATGGAGACTGTGGGTACCTATTGAGATAACGTGATTGATCATGGGATTGACACTAATATTAATATGATGATGTTTGCCATGTTTTTGTTGCATATGGAGGTGGAAGCTGTGCTTCAAGGACATCAAAGGTGAAAACCGGGTTACACTTAATTTTGAGGTGCTGTTGTTACAGTGTAATTACACAATAAGTACTGAGTATATAAATTAACTACATGTACTTACTATATGATTAAAGTTTGGGTTTGGTTTAGGGTTAGTGCTTATAATTATGCATAATATGATGTTATTACCACAGTAAGTACATGTAACTTGTGTAACTACGTCACCTCAAAAAAGGTGTTACCGAAAATGGTGTCAGCCGTACGACATTGAGGCACAGATGACAGCTCCCATACACTGTAAAAAAAATTGTTGGGTTAACTTAAAGTAGGTTACATGGTTGCCTTAAAATTTTGAGTTTATTGAAACTAAAATTTTGAGTTATTACAATGAAGGCGATTGGTTTAATCAACAGAAACACAAAATATTATGTTATCTGAACTAAGTTGATTTGACAAAAGAAAAAAAAAAATGTGGTAACAAAAAATGAAAATATTTTGGTAATACTTTATTTTACAGTGTCATTGTTGCATATGTTACATGTAGTTACTATAGTAATAACTATAAATTATGCATAGTTACACACAACTAACCCTAAACCAAACCAAACTATAGTAAGTACATGTAGTTGCTTAATATTACTCAGTACTTAAATGTATAATTACAGTTTAACAAAGACACCTTAAAATAAAGGGTTACACTTTACCAAATAAAGTATAACCAATATTTTTTTACAGTGTAGGTACATGTATCAGACAGGAAAAGTTTATAGAAAGGGAGGAAGATGGTGTTGGTAAACATATGCAATATATGGCCAGTGATAAATGTCGACACATTTTTATGAGCTTGCAAAGCACATCATACAGTTTTCTCCATACAACATCTGGACTAATAAAATGAAATTCATTGACTGCAAAAGTCATGCCACCAGGGTTATGCAACAGGGTTGTTCCTGAATTTGAATTAAATTTCGAATGTAAGGAATGAGAATTAAAGTGAATTGAAAATGTATATACTGTGACTGTTCTAACCAGAAAGCTAAGTAAAGACCAACTTTGTTTTTAAAGTTGTTTATCTTTCTATTATTATTATTATTGTTATTATTAAAATATGGTTTAATTTAGCTAATGTATTTCATTATATTTAATAAATTAACTTGTGGACCAGGGTGGAGGTACATATGATTTCCCAGATTGCATTACTTGTGTCTTTGATTTACAGTGAAGTTAATTCAATTTCCTGTGAGTTTGGCCAATTCAAATCCAAACTCATAAATTGAAAGGGAGCCATTTATTCCATTTTGAACCCATTTTTCATATATTTTATGCAGTTATTCAAAGTTATTATTATTTAAAGTGGGAACACTTCTCACTCCCAACTCGTCACATACTGACGCTTGGTCAGGACCTCTCTGTGTCATTTTTTTTATTCACAGGTACCCCTTTAACATAATTTTTCGATGCGCAGGGTACTCCATTGCTTTCAATTGTTTGCCTTATGCATCAGATCAACATGCATTTAATTCTTTCTATTTTATAGAAGTGATTTGCAAATGTTTGTATTACAATAATTATTGATGTAAATAAATCTTAAAATCTTAAAAGTAATGTCTGTTTGTCCAGTATACTGTGTAAAGCGCAAGTATGTTCAGTTTAGGTGTCATTTTGTGGCTGTCTTGCAGGTGACTGCACAAGTCTATCTCACTCTACAATTACTCCAGAGCATTCATAGATCTACGACGGTTTTCAAGTACTGCTTAAGTTACGATGCTTTTGGGAAACAGTCTGTAATTCTAAGATGATCCATGCGATCATTTCTACGAGTTATTTAGGCTTACAGTTCTTATGGGAAATGCAGCCCAGAAGGTTTTGTTGGTTAAATAAGTGAGCGACCTGGATTGATACTTCAGCTTCAAAAAGAATTATGTGTCCATAACACATGACACATTTCCCAACAGAGTGAAATATTTAGCTCCCTCTTCTTCAGGACTTCAGGGAGTGTTGAGGGTTGAGTGTGTGTTGCTTTGATAATCAAATTGCTGTGCTCCTCCAAAACACATTACAGAAAGTAATTGCATGAGTAGAGGTAGAAGTTAGTTTCTCCTGTGTGCTGACAGTGCTGCAAGCGTGGACCGGAACCGGCCTGTGACAACAGATACGAGATTGTTTGTGTGTCGGAGTGTGAGTGTATGCATGTGAGTTGGTTTGACAGGGAATTCGAGACAGCACAACGTGGCTCTGAGGGATGTGGCACCCTTTGTGACCCGTCATTTATCAGACAATAAACAGCAAGTCACGTGATCACAACCCTTGCATTCCTATTGGCCTCTTAAGCTGATTAGTATGCAGGTGACAGTGCGTGGCCTCAGCCCCCCATGTTCACTCCATGGAGCCTCCATCACAATGAATTATCGGCGTTAGCGGTGATCAATTCGAGCAGGCCACTTCCTCAGCACCAGACGGGGGCAAGAGGCATGAAGAGTGGGTGGAAAGTTGAAGATTTTAGAGTAGAACATTTTCTGCAAAAGCATCACAGAAACGGATGGATACGGAGAGAGCAAGACGGAGACGGAATGGGTGAGAGGGTGGGGAAAGACACCAGATGTGCTCCGTTTTGGAGCGACTCATTGGATGGCGACAGCCAAGCGTGGCGTGTAGCCTGAGGTGCTAACAGTAAATATTACAATATCACAAGATTCTGCCTGCAAACACCATTTTGTGGTCTCTGAGTCAATTCCCTTTTCCCCCCTGGTGCTGCGCGTTGATGGAACTAACTCTGCTAGAAAGAAAATATATATGCCATACACATATTTCAAAAGTAACATGCACAGAGAGTTTCTTTGCTGCACATTAGAGTCAACTTAAGTCATGATGGAACTGAGAGTAAATCAACAAGCCACCATAAGGACAGAGATAGGACTTTTAAGGCTTTCTGAGGAATAATGGCATTGCCGGGATTCATGGGATTGCATTTGGCTTCCTGTGGCGTCAGGGCTTTTTTTGTCATTTGGCAAAGAGCAGTGATGTCGTCCCACCATGGGTGCCCGGCAGATGGGCTTCTGTGTAGAGAAATGAGCCGGGAGCAACCTCTATCGCTTCTGCTCTCTCTCTGCCTTTTTCACTCTCTCTGCCTATCTCGCTCGCTCCCTGAGCCCCCTCCCTTTTTCATGTCCTGGGGCTGCTGTATCTCTTCTCTGAGCTGTGACAGTGGGAGCTCTGTGGGAGGTGAGTTGGTCGAGCCAGCCCTAGATGCAGGAGCCCATCTCAGGCTTGTGCTACCGGAAAATCTGCCTCTTCACGCTCTACCGAGTACACACGCTCGCTCTGATGAGAAAGCGGCACGGCTAAATCTTTTGGTGGAAAAACATATACCTTGTGGTGCTGCCCAGAACTTGCCAGAGGTCCTTTCACAGCAGTGTGTGGGTTCAGTCTCCAGTCTAGCCATAGGTGTGGCACACACCCCTCGCGGCCTTTCAGTTAAGCGTGTCTTTCTCAATTCTCCCCCAAATATCCACTGCGAGTCTCATGTCATGCATGCGCAGACCACCTCCGCTGTAACAGCATCTGTACCAGATTTCCACATGGATGCTATAACCAGAAAATCCATATATTCAAACTGTTGTTTTTTGGGTTGTCCAAAACAATATGTGGATTAAAGAGCACAGCTACTTCAGTTTCAATGGATATAGAGCCAATGGTTGCATTTCAGTTTACAGTACGTTCTCTTACATGTACTTACAGTGTAGAAAGTGCTTGTAATATAAGGTAACTATATGGGTTAAGGTTAGGTTTAGGGGTAGGGGTAGGTTCAGGGTAGTACCTAGCTATTACCCAGTTCATTGTAATTACTATAATAAGTACATAGTATGTACATGGGGAACAGGACTGTAAAATAAAGTGCTACCAAGCCAATATGGTATAACATTATGGCCATGATAGGTTTAATATTTCAGTCCTTTGGCAACTCCACTAGATTTCTAATAATTTCCCAGTACAAACAGATCCACAAAGTCACTATTCCTATTTTACCATAAATGTAGAAGTCCCCAGTACCATTTATAGGCTTGTCACCAAGTCAAGTAAAATCTGTTTCAAGTACAACATTATCTGTGGTTGTAATACAAACAGAACTTAAGTTAAAACTCAAGAACCTGAGAACCTGGTGTACATTATGCATAATTACAGGTAACTAACCCTAACACAACTCTATGGTAAGTACATGTAGTTAATTAATATTACTCAGTTACTAGAGTAATTGCAATGTAACTATGTCACCTTAAAATAAAGTGTAACCTAAAAGTGTAATGTAAAATGACAAAAATATAAAATATAGTTTTCTTGTGATGTTTTGTTTTAATCATATTTAGTCATTCGTCATGCCTATTTGGCATAATTATTTGTAAGTTTGCACATCCTTAATGTTAATGGCTGTTTTCTTCTTTCTTTTTGTCTATTTGCACTATTTGCAATGTATATATCACACAGTTGTAGTATCTCTCCTGCAATTGTTTCAATAATTCATTATTTGTAACCTCAAAAAAATCTAGCTTGGGATGTTTTCTCTGACAGTCACGTAGTCAGTATAAATCAAGACTTCCACCAACACTCGTAGCTGCACTCTTCACTACAACAGCACAGTCACCTCAAGAGTACATTCTAGAAAAAAAAAAACGAAAAGTGTCTCAAAGGTTTAATGCTGAGCCATCACACTCAAACACAATTTCAGTCCTCCCTCTCTCATTCTTTCTCATACTCAAGTTGCAAATAGTATTCCGTGATGCTGTTTCCTTTTAGGTGCCTTACCTGCTCTTTATTCATTCTTTTAATGTTTTTTTTTTTCTTTTTTTTTCATAGATGAAGGGAAGAGTTTACAGGCACAGTTTGTTTCAAAGTCAAACCTGTCTTCAAAATCCCGGTCGAGCCCCCAAATTTTTCCTGGTCCTTTCTTAATTGATGATTCATGATGTTTTAATGCGATCAGTGTCCAAAGCAATCGTGGAGATAAGTGGTTGGGGAAGAAGGGTCTTTGGAAACGAGACGCCCAGGGTCCTGAGGTCAACCTGTTAAAGTTTCATTTCAGGAAATAAGACCGAAGTCAGCAGTCTCTCTTCAGCAGTGTCAGGCGACTATGGCAGCTTATCAAATTCCCACGCCTTCTGCTTTAAATTACAAATCACTCCCACTGCAGAACTCTTCTTTATTACTCCACAAAGTGCTTATGCTTCAGTACAAATAATGGTTTGATTACTTTGTTAAAAATTAATCTAATGAATCAAATTCCTGTTGAATTTGCACTGGGATCACAATGAATCTAAAACGCATGTAGGAGCCATACCTTAAATTCTATACTCCGCTGACATTTATAAATCGATCTCTTTTGGGTAGTATGCAATATTTAGCACCTAACGCATGCATTTTATACGTACATCCGCATACACAATTTCCTGACTTACTGGACTTTGACAAAGACAAGGACAAAACATGCATTGCTATGCAGATCCTGACTCTCATACCCATGACATGGGACTCATTATTCAACATGCAAGCACTTTCTCCAGTATCTAATCTACTCTCTGACACATATTCATGAGCAGTAACACAATTCTGTGAGCATTTACACTAGCATATGGTCATTTAAGTGTCATTACATGCTGGTTACATTACAAAAGTAAATGTTTCCAGTGCGTAATCAGGTTTGTCTTAATTTATGCAATTCAAGTAGTGCACTGCTAACAATGTTTATATGTGTTTATAATGGAATGCTTGAAATTCATACACCTGGACTGTGTATGTGTGTTATGGTTATACAGTATGTACATTAACAGGCACCATGTTCCCACTGGAGGGAGGACTCTTTTATAATGCCTCAATATATGTGCACACACTCCCTCTTGCTCTCTTTTTCTGTCTCTCCTCTCTAAAAAATGCCCTGGGAGATCTATCAGGCCCACAATGGTGCGACAGCACTGAGGTGTGAAAAAGTAGCCAAAGCAGAACAATTGTGCTGCGATTAAGCCTCAGTTACAGTTCATTCCCGCCTCTCTGCCTCTATCTGGAAAATTCAATAGAGTAACCTTAAGAATTTAATTGATGCTGCCAACAGGATTACAAAGCCGGGGCTCGATGGAGGCCAGGGACAGCTGATTAGCAACAGGGTAATTGTTAATTGATTGATGTATCCCCTTACCTCTCTCCATGGGCCTTTTATAAAGTGTTTTGTTTGCAGCCGGGCAGCTCAGTACAGCTGGACAGCACATTACCATACATCTTCCTTTCCCTGCTTCTCCAGACTCTGAGAGAGCAGGGCAGGACAAAAGACGGCAGAGAGACAGGAGTGGAGGTCGGTCGTGAGGGCTGTCCAGTGCCCCATGACTCAACAAACAAAGGCAACTGACAATCCACTGCAACAGGGTTACCAGCACCTTCCCTCTCCTGTGAAGTCCTACTTCTGTGGTAGAGAGGCATTTCATTTAACCAGTGTTTTTCAGGATCTATTTCCTTTTGAATTTGCTGAAAATTTATAAGAATGCCAAACGATCCAACATTTCGTCTCATTTCGTCTCATTTGACCCATTCTTTCACTCTCATTGGCGTGTTTTCTCATTCTAAGTCTCTGTAACATGTTCATCAAAGGATTACATGCTAACTTGGCAGCCTGCACCAAATAGTAAAGCAAAGGATCTTATAAGTATATATATAAATAACCTAACCTCAGGCTTATTATAGGAATTTCTTTGTTTATTTATTTCACTTTCACAATACACTGGCGTAGGACAGACACAATAAAGCCCATCTGATTCATGAAAGTGAAATTGGTTGGGGAATGTTATGTTGTTCTGTGTGCTTTCTCATTTCAATGGGATGTAGCCAAGCTTAGGTTAGTTAAGTCCAGCTCAACATATCACATTGTAGTCTAGTCTAGCCCTGTCAAGTCCAACCCTCCCCAACCGTGCAATATTTATTCCTGCGAGTTCTCCTAAACACCCCCAGTACCAGCCGTGCCTCGAGGGGATCAATGGATGCTTAATAATGAAGAATTTATTCTGGCTTCCTGCTGGAGTTATTGTATTCAGGCTTGATTAAAGGAGATGTTGCCAGAGAAGCAGTTTTCCAAATGAAAGGCTTGAAAACTTTATAACCTCGTTGGGAAAGATTTTTTTTCAAACTCGTGGTCCCTCCCTGTGGCACTGCAGCTAGTTTGTTACTGCAGCTTTTTCCTTTACCATGGAAGTTATAAGTAAAGCTAGATTAATAGACCTATAATCTGTTTTTATCTTTTCAAACCTGTTTATAGTAAAACAAAACGTGTCAGGGTTGGACTAAAGATAGTCCTCCCGTAACGGCAAAGAGTGGCCTAATTTCACAGTTATATTAATAAAACGCAGCTTGTACTGTATGGTCATGGGGGACATGTTTTCAATGGTGCTCTAATTGAAACAGTGGCCGCAGACAGCTTGTTTCTGCACTTGCTTGCAATGAACCATATCTGATTCGTCATTAAGTAATTATAAATGCTAATGCAAATAAAGCACCTTTCAAATGGAGCACCCCTTACGAGAAAATTAATCAGTGCTGACGACAGGGCTGAGGCTGGCAGCTTACGGACAGTCACTCTAGTCCTTACATGCTGCTATGAAAGAGGAGACGGATCTTAATGATCTCTGGAGGATTCCATCATACAAGAATTAAAAAAAAAAAAAAAATAAGGGTCTCTTTCTTGTTCTCCCTCTCTTTCTTCCCACCACCCACTCTTACGCTTTCCAGTTCTTTCGCTCTAACCCCCATACCCACCCCCCTTTTCATATGCACTTTGGGTTTTTATTGCATTAATAAGTAAGTGGATGAACTGCAGAGAAGTCTCTCTTCTGAAGAACAAGCAAAAGCATTTTGTAGCAATTACAGAACGATGAAGATTTAGATATTAGAAGCTGATGGCCCATTAAAGGGTAATTGACCACCCCCCAACCTTCCACCACTCTCTTCCCCTGCTTTAGAACAATTCAAACTAAAATCTTAAGCAGAAAAAAAAGGAATTGATTAGCAATTATGGCAATGTCTTGACTAGAACAGCCAAACTTTTCTCTAAATGATCTGCTGCATATCATTTAGCCACTTTAGCGTGACATTACAGTATATACAATGACAAAACTCTCGCACAAGATGCAGTAACATTTGGTATTTGTTTCTCTATTAATTTCCTAACAATGTATTATTATCATTCTTATTTATTGATTTTAATTTTATTTTTAGAAATAAAGTTCCAGAGGAAACTTCTTTTATACCTTAGAAGTCAGTGGGCTAGTTAAAACAAAATCAAAACCCTTATTCAACCCATTATTCATCTATTAGGTGCTTTCTTAATCAAAGTAGATGAAATAGGTGTGCAGTGTGCTATGAAATGTGCAACATAGGCTGTGCCTCTACCTATATTTTTTCATACCTCTAAAAAAAGACATATACATGTGTTTACTTGCTCAATAGTACATTATGACATGAAAACATTTTACCGTTGTGCATTTTTTTTTTTTTTTTGTAAACTAATACATTTTTACATTAAACTTGCTCGGTGGGTCACCTGGAACAGCTTTACCTTTGTGTTGCGGTGTGTTTAAGTACAAGTTGTGTGAAACGCAAGCCATGATAAAAGAGCATAAAGACTTGTTGAAGCTAGCTAAGATGACATGGTGTTTTAGCAAATGTATATTTATCTCACATTTGCTTTTGCTAACACTATCAATTAGGTTTAGGGTAGGAATTTGTGTAGGTGGTTCATTATTTTAAAATGTGATAGAGCATTAACGTTTTAGCAGCACTCGCATCCGGACATTTCATTTCCAAACTGATGAGATATGTGCAACAAAATAACAAAATAAAAAATTGCCAGAATCATGTTTAATGGTATGGATAACATTTTTAGGGCCACTCACTGGTCATTTCACTTTGAAAGTGTCACAAAACACACAAGAAGCAACACAATGTCATTTTGCAGAAATGCTGCCACAGGCACGTTTTTTAAATGAGCTTGGGATGGAAATGTTTGTAAAATGTGTACTACATTCAGCATGTTTTTAAATTAAGCAGAAAATACAAATTCCAGTTGTTTTATGTTTTTTTGAAGTATGTCAGAACTGCAGAATCTAGATATACTCAGAAGAAATTACAATATATATATTTAAGTAGCTGCAATATTGCTAATCAATATCTGTTTGTAGTAGTGTGTGTGAATATGTTTGTACATGTATATGTTCAATGTGTGGTGTACACGTGTAATTAAGGTGACAGAAACAAACATGCACACACAAACGTGTGTGTGTGTGTACGCACTAAGGCTGCATCGATCACACTGCATAATGACTCTTCTTATCAAGCCTAGAGCTATAAGCCATCTTTCTCTCTCCTTTTTCCACACCATTGTCAAAATGGTTGTGCACAATCCAAAAGAGGCACTGAGTACTCTTCTCCTCCTGATCTGAGAGTTACATAAAACCTTAAGTTCTTTCCGTCTACCTGAGATCTAATATGTCCTTTTCTGTCTTGTTTTTGGAGGTTAAGTTACATCTCTGTGGATCAAGTGTGTCAGGGACCTGTCCTTCAGAGCAACACAGTTAAGGCAAGGAAGAAAAATATCAGTGGTGTGTGTTTGTGTAGTAAAAACTCCTCAAAGGCACTGAACTTGCTCTTACAATGAGTCAGTAAAATGGTGGCACTGAGGTGGTTGAGTAACCTTCAGCATCTCCGACCTGCCGTCCACTGGATATCAGGATCTCTGTCTAGACTGAAGAGTAAAGTAGGGCAGAGGCATGTTACCAGGAGCTGGACTCTTGACACACATGCATTTGTTTTTGCATCTTTGTTGGGGTTGTTACGGATTTTTTTTTTTAATTAATCATAACTAACTTTTTTTTTTTTCCTTGCAGGATTAACATTTATATGCGTTGAAAACTAAATGTCCCCAACATTTGGGCCAAAGTTAGTGTGTCTGAGAATTAAAAACGAAACTAGACAGTTGTCTAAATATATAACCTAAGTATCAAGGAATCCAAATTAGATTTTACCTATAGTACCAGAGAATTATACATACAATCACGTTGGAGAAAAATGATGTAATGAATACTGTCACCTTTGCCATCTCTCTGAAATTGGTCCGAGATCCTCCTGGCCATGATTAAAGCATATTAAAAGGCATTGTGTCTGTCTGGTTACTGCTGCGCAGCAGGTTAATGGAACACTAAAGATCTTAATCCTAAGTGATAGTGTTCATAGGGGGTGAGACGTCATCAGACTCGAAGCAAGTTGTCGCCAGTAGATACGCTAGAGTTTGTAAGTGTCGATTAGGAGACGCTACACTTAGTTCAACTTAAGTCAGGCGCATTGGGGAATTTCAACCACAATTTGACGAGCCAGCCAGGAGGTGATTCATTTCACAAAGACGGGCCAGTGTGGTTGTGATCTCAGGGAAAAATCTTGCAATGACCAGCAAAATGGTTGGAGAATGTAACATCTGGGTCCAAGCCTCTCACCTTAAACTACACCAACCAGTCTCAGCAACCCCACAGGGCTTTCCATTGACATTATGATTTTTATACTGAGATAATAATATTTGCTATCTCCTTACCCTTACCCTGCCACTAAAATGGATCTCCACAATAGACTGTAAATACCAGAATGCATTTAATGGGACTTTTATGTTTCATATTCCAAATCTGTATATACCATATTTTTAATGTTTATAAAAAACATGAGGTATCAGAATAATTTCAAATTATTTATTCACCACCAGTCATTTTCCTCACTAAAAACCTATGTGATACTGTATTTCCTATTCACAATACTCAGGGTGCATGGAATTGTGGGATTGTTTGTTTTGAATAACAAAACATTTTAAAGACCACTTCTTAAAAACACTCCTTTTTATTACTTTCATTAAAACAAGTACATAATTAAGATATAGCATAAGTATACAGCCCTCAGAGCACCAAAATATGAACTCATTTAAGGTGCAACGTTTCTGCTCTGAATGTTTATTTAGTATTGCGCAGGGGTTACTCATTAGTTGGGCTATCGTATGAAAGAGAGATGGATTTGGCAGTGAAGAACAAACCCCTGCTGCTCCGGAAACATCGTTTGCTGGACACATCAATTTGTTCCTCTGCTACAGAGAGCTGGGAGCAATTGGCAACGTTCCAGTTCTCTTCTCCCCCCCTTCTCTCTCTTCCCCTCTCTCTCCCCCTTTCTCTCTCTCATCTACATATCTTTGTTATCAGGTTGGTTTTTGTGCGAGCGTTCGGCGGGGTTATCGTACCATCTGGACTGAGGCTCCTCGCCGCCTCTCACAAATTAAAACCCAACCTGTAAAATCAGCAAAAGAAACAATAAGCACCTTTAATCTCACACTCCCTTCACCTGCTTTTCAAAAGGAAAAGAAAGGCCCTTTATTAATTAGACTGGCATCAAGCGGCCGTACATAAAACAATGTCGCTCTCTTTTTATTCTCCTCTCCCATATAATGACTTCAGGACTGATGGAAAGGCCTCTTTGAAGATGACATTCAAATCCTGACATTTGAATTATTTTGTGTGTATCAGAGAGTCAGGCCTTTGTCAGGCCTGTCGTGGTGGTGTGTGTATGCAATGGCAGGCTATCTCTTTGTAAACCACTGCTGACTGGGATTGTTTATACACCTGGGGGACTTGGGATTGTTTTGTTTTTGTAAGCGTTCATATCATGTGAATTTTATGACATGCTAAACTTTAACAGCTACTATTTTGGGAAAACAACAACAAAATATCTTGTTCAAGTGGGAAATTTCTACTTGAAAACTTTGGTCATAACGAATGAACAGATGAGTTTAAAATTTAAGGAAGCAACTGAACTCAAGTTTTTTAAGTTATATATGTATGTAACTTATATATGTATATAACTTAAAAAACTTGAATATAACTGCCTTAAACTTTAAAATTTAAGGCAGCAAATTATATTTATTTATATTATTATTTATTATTTATTATATTTAAAAAATCAAGTTGAATCTCATATAACTTATATAAACATACTGATTATTTTTTTTATGTGTGTGTGAAAAAATTAATCTGTTCATTCATTATGAATGTATATATTTATATACTGATACTACATGATAAACTGTATTTTTATATAATAATGATTTTTGGTAACACTTTATTTTGCAGCGTCCTTGTTACACGTTACATGTTATAACTACAGTAATAACTGTAAATTATGTATAATTACATGAATTAACCCTAACCATACCCTAATTCTAACCCATCCCTATAGTAAATATACATGTAGTTAATTAATATTATACTTAAATGTACATTTAATTACACTGTAACAAGGAAGTGTAACCTGATTTTTTTTTTTTTTTATCATTTAGAACATTTATGCTGCCTGGACAAGGACTAAGGTCCTAAACTGTGTTTCCACATGAAATTCGGCCTCAAAATTGGGTAACCTTCAGGAGTCAAAATATACTTATTCTCTGTAAAATATGCATCAGGAAGATTTATTGTCTATCGGTAAGTGACTTGCAATGCTCAACACAAGCCACCTTTGTGAGATTTTTTTCCTTTTTGCCTGTCAAAGTTATGATCTAAAATCAGAATAATCCATCATGTTGTCGTGTAAAGAATTATGAAATGCTCTTAGGGAGAGCATATTCTTCAAAGAGAGGTAAACCGACATTTAACAAAGGCATTTTAAAGTCAGCATTAACTAGATTGCAAGGTCTGCAGAAAAGGAGAGTAGGGGAAAAAATAGTAGAGCAAAGCAAAAACACATGTCCCTTCATCTGTGAACTGTATAAACCACTGGTAAAATGTCGATTCAAAACATGTTAAGACAATTGGTATATGTATGTACTGTATGTACAGTATGTATGCATGTGTGGCAAAATGTATCTCTATCTGTCTATCTATCTATCTATCTATCTATCTATCTATCTATCTATCTATCTATCTATCTATCTATCTATCTATCTATCTATCTATCTATCTATCTATCTATCTATCTATCTATCTATCTATCTATCTATCTATCTATCTATCATCTATGCATAGGGATGGTGTAGATAATTATTAGATGATTACTTGTCAGAAAATCCTCCTATTTAGATTAACTTGGAATAACTGAATGTTAGTATTATTATGTGGAATATATGGTATGCCACTATATTAATCATTTATACTGATGATAAGGAACAGAAAAGCACTGTTAAAGTCCTAAATATATAGTCAATGATACAAATGTGTTTGTTGAAGGAGAAGAGAATAAAGATAGCTTTAAGGGGTACAAGGAGGCTAGGGGACAGGAACAGAAGAGAAAAGATCACTGTAAAATGGGTCTTGCATTCACAAAAGTGGGTTCACGGCCCTTGACCTCACAGGGAAGTGGAATCAGCATGCGCTAAGTGCATCGTCTTGTAGGTTTCAGCCAGGGTTTCAGCAGGAGCTTGGGCCCATACTGTGCTGAGGGAACTCTGGTGTATCCGCTTGAATTTAAACTCTGTGGAGAGGAAAAGAGCGGCAACCCTGCTAAGCTCAGTAACCAGAGGATGGTTTCTGAACATGGTCAGTGGCTGTGCCACGAACTTGAATGGTTGTTCATCTTGACCTATTTTTGTGGTCTAGCTACTATGTCTTTTATTAAAGACTTCCTGTAGGCCTATCTTGCAATGCTATATACATATCTAACATTCTTAGATATGCAAAAGGTTTACAATGTCCTATTCAGTTACAGCATAAATAATATTTTGGATAAAACCATGAAGATTGAGAGAAAGGTGCATTTGTGTGCCTGCTTTGGGTTTAAGGGACAGAGCAGGGGTCAAAGGGCAAGCCCTTGGCCGTTAACTTCCTTAGTGACAGTTTCATGGTGAGGTAAGCCTCCTCATATTGCTCTTTTGTCATGGCAACAACTGAACTCAATTGAACTGAAATTCCATTAACAGAGTAAAGTTGGCAGAGAGCCAATTGTTTGAAAGCAGACTGACCTCACGGCAACTCTGGTCAACACCTTCAACAATTCATGTGATAAATAGCATTGGCAGACAGTGAGTTGTTTGTTTGTTTGTTCTCTCTGGACTAATGTCCTCCAAAGGAACAGTCATCTGCTGTCATTGTGGTGTCACAGAAGACATATGCTATCCATCCTCAAGGTGCATCTAAACAGACAACAGAAACTGAAGTGAGGACACAAAGGCACTTAATGCCAAATATCTATCTATCTATCTATCTATCTATCTATCTATCTATCTATCTATCTATCTATCTATCTATCTATCTATCTATCTATCTATCTATCTATCTATCTATCTATCTATCTATCTATCCATGGTATATGAAACTCATTAATATGTGACAAAATTAACTGTAACATTAAAAGATTTGAGATCAGAAAGACTAAATCTTAATATCAGATTTAATGCAGGAAATCAGAGTGTTACAATCACTCCTCTTAATGATATGAACCTTTTTATACGTCAAATAAGAGCACTCCTCAAAGTAATATTCTAATTGCTTTAATACATATTTTACAGAATCCTTTTTTACATTTATTTGGTATTAATTCTTTTAGCTGTCAGTAACAATAAATGTTTGAAATACAATTCTAAGTGAGATGCACATTATAATTTTAATCCTTTTAACTCAAATATGTTAAGAATTATCTTGGTACTGAAAAATATATGTTGTTATTATGCATTTTAAAGATTAAATGCTTCAGTTTAGTCATATTAGTCATAGAATTGCCAGACCCCATAGCCATGATGAAATCCTTTAAAGCATCTGTCATTCATGCTAATGTTCAAACGGCCTAGAGATAAAAGAGATATCAGATTAATATAATCAAACTTTAGACAGCAGAATAAAAATATTTCCCAAAATCCAATCATAATTATATATCAAAATCTGATTTCTGAGATGGTCACACTCTTTTTTCTACAGACAGAATGACAATTTTTTTTACAGAGTATATATATATATGGGCTGCAAAGCATTTTGAATGGGTCGGGTTGAGATGGAAACAAATAATAAATATGACCACAACATCTAGTGCCTTTAACTAAAAATCTTGCTCTTTATATATAAAAAAAGTGAGCATTACTATAGTAAACAGCAGCTGAGAGTTTCAATATCTGACATTGCCAGGCAATGTGTATTGTCCTCTAGTGTTATATTATCAAAATGAATAATTATATTTTAGTCGCAGGAACAGTTCAGTGATGATGATTTATATAATGATCAATATGTAATATACAATCATATTAAATTGAAAGAGTAAATAACAAGGTGAATGAAAAAATATTTTCAATCAATGTCTCAAACATTTTACTTTATGATACTACACTTTAAAAAATGTTGAGTTAAAAGTAACCCAAGTTTGGTTGAAAATGGACAAACCAGAATTAGGTTGTTTTAACCCAGCGGTTGGGTTAAATGTTTAATGTTTGGGTTGGGTTAAATGTTTAAACTGTTTAAAATAAATGTTAAACTCAACTTTTATTTAAAAATTACTGTATTACTTGCTTAAAATGAACCCAAAGTAAGTTGGAAATTAACATGTATTAATCATTTCAATAATTAATAATTAAACAATAAACATTTATTAAATTGCTTAAATGTTCACCTTTTGATTATTATTCTTACCTCTAGTAATTATATGTCTGATTTTTAATTTCCAACATATTTTGTGTTCATTTTAAGCCAGACATATAGTTATTTTTAAACAATAGTTGAGTTAAATAAAACTACCCAGCAAACATTTAACCCAACCGCTGGGTTAAAACAACCCAATCGCTGGATTTGTCCATTTTCAACCCAACTTTTTAACCCAGCATTTTTTAGAGTGTACTTTATGATACATTAATGTAGCTTCTTTTTTTTTTTTTTTAGCTTGTCATGATACTGGTGTGAGAAAAAAACAATCCAATTAGAATGAATTAACTTGTGTATTTATTTTACCCAGATCTGCAAAACAAGGTGATGCAGATGTGCACATTTTAATGTGTGATACCCCAGACATCTTTTCTGGTCCCTGAACTGTATGTATTCACAGAGGTCTCCTTTTAGCATCTTTTATTCAAATGAAGTTGAAGTTGAAGTTCTAAAAGCACACAGCAGCTTTTAGGCTTATTTTCTTTCTAAAATACCCAAACCTAATTGGAAAGTTAATTCTCCTTAATGGAATAAATCAGTGTCTTTAGCAACTGGGATTTGTTTTTCTTCACACTAAGCCAGGATACTGTATCGACTCTATCCATTGTTTGCATCACATAAGTTAAATAACCAATCAAACAAAAGAACGTTGAGGCAACTCCTTGTGATAGCTTCATATCTGATGTGGTTAGATTAAGTGCTACAACAGGATCAACAGGGCAAGGAAAAAAAAAAAATAATGTTGATAGTTTTTTATGACCTTTGACTTTTTAAGAATGCCAAAGTAGGTGTGGGCATGGCCTAACTTGACATATTGGTTTTGAGGCATATGGTGATCACTCTACTCCTGCCCCATTACATGTCTCTTTGAACTCTAAGAGGAATCATGATAAAAACCATAAATTTAGTTTTAATGACAAACAAGTAAAACTTCACACATTTTAGCTCACTTGATTCTGTTGTTTGTTTTTTTGTTTTTTTTATTTGCTCTGTCCTGAGTAAAATGGGAGAAGACCAGCAGATGTGGCTGCTTGTAACTCACCGCAACATGATTGTTTCCAGCATGTTGCTGCTTGCTCACACACATGCTCGCACTCACACACTAATTCCTCAAGACCCCTTCGACCCCCCATGTGTGAGACAAATTTAACATGTTAGATTGAATTTTCATGTTTTTAAACGGCCAGACATGTCTGCGTTACAAGGCAGACGAGTGCTTGCTGCAAACCGCTGTAAAGAAACTGTGTCCAGGACGTTTTTTTGCCTGCAATCGACTCTCAAAGCTCCCGCAAGGGTAAACAATCTGTCTTTTCAAAAGCTGAGCTGTTATGCTACATTTATAGCACCTTCGACCCCTCATTAAAAGTCATTATAGGATAAAAGGCTCTTGTGTAGTTTTACAATGTATGGCTTTATGAATGATTAGCGGTCTCATACAGAGCTGACCACTGGGATCATTACAGGCTTAGAGTTTCGGCACTTAAATCTCACTCTCCATCCCTGTTGTGCCGCTAACAGGATAATTTGCCATAACGCTGAAACATACGTTTTGCCGGTATAACTTTATGAGGCAGGTTAATCAGATAAAGATTTAAGCCTGAGCTCAGTTAATCAGAAACAGTGCTAACCTCGTTGCCACCACTGCGTTCCCTCTGCAATCCAATGTGGGAATCGAAAGGCAAGTCAAAGGGTAAGTTTGAAATTAGCGTGGTTTTATCTGATGTCGCTGACCTGCACAGGTGCTCTCTACTTCCTCCCTTCAACCCACTTCCTGTTTTAAGTCCACATACTCACCCTAGCGGAATGCTTTCAGCAAATACTAGCAGTAAAAAAAAAAAAAAAAAAAAAATCTTTCCCATGTATGAGGTGATAGTATAAGTGAAGGTCTGAGGAGAGCTGGGTGTTGTTTTGTAGGCCGCTACGCCTTGGCCCCCCACTGCTGTGCCTGTCACATGTAATTAAACATTTGGCCTCCACAATTACTCAGCAGAGTACACATGCCAGCGTTCAGCAGCCCTGAATATGCATTTCAAAGCTTCAGCGTTCCCCTAAAGTGCTGAACTGACAGGAGCAGAGAGGAGATGCCTGAAGGGAGGGACAGAAGCAGAAAGAGAGAGAAAGCGAGAGAGCGAGACCGTAGGAGAGGGGAACAGAGGGCATATGCTGGCAGGTTTGGAAGGAATGATTAAAAGAGGGCTGGGATTGGGAGGGCATGATTTTTGTGATGTCAGCAGGGTCTAGAGTGAAGCCACATGGTGAAAGAGGGGCGAGGAATCGCAACATCAAAACAATCTTTAAACTGTCACCGGGCCTTACGCGCTCACCCACTCACGTATACACACATCAACGCCTCAAGTGCATCTACTCACTTATACCTTAACCACTTATACCACGTACGTATAGATACACACGCTCCTGCTCTAATGAGATCCACAGACATGCTGTCTCGGCTCACCGGGAAGACGTGCTTGCGTAAACATTCGGCGCCGTGTGTCCGTGGGTTATAAGGTCTTTAATTGGATGCTGCCAACGACTGGGAATTTTCACTTTCCCTTTAAGAAGAGTTTTACTGTCCTGAAACTGGGAGATTTGTGTTGATGTTACCTGTACTGCAGTAATATTGATTTATCTGCCCTTATTTATTTTCCACCTACTTTTACAGAGATTTGACTGCTCGGGGTCTCGCTGTCACACCTCTCCTCCTGCCCCGGCTGTGTTTGTTTCTCTGTAGCTTTGCTCGACGGTTTTCTCAGTTTAGCCATACAAATGCAGAACTGTCACTTTCATTCAGCTCGTAAAATCTAACAGGAAGAGAATTTTGGCAACTTCCTGGGAGACGCACACACACTTGTTTCCCTGACTTTATAGGCGGGAGACTAACGTTATGTATAGTAAGGACGTGAATGAAGGAAAAATAGACACTTCTGCCTTGTCTTTGTACTTTATTTACTCCCTAAAGGGTGCATATTAGTACCTAAAAGATGAAAGATCTAAGGATTCTCAATAGCAACCTGTTTGTGTAAGAGAGCAACGGTGTTGTTTATTTTCTTTTTCTTTTTTTAATTCATTTCTAATTACTTAATCATAATCATTTATAGTTTAATCATTTTATTGATCAATTTTTTTTTTTTTTTTTTATTATATTACTTATCATTTTACTTATTTTTCTTGCAATGCTTGCATCTTATGCATCTTATATTTGTCTTCAAAAGTAAGAGATTTCATGTGTTTCTATTTTGAGGTTTTTAATGTCACATTGTCACAAGCAGTAATTTTCCTATTGCTTTTGCCTTGGTATATTAACACTTGTTTGTACTGGTCAGATGAAGTACAGAATGAAGTTCCTGCTTTCTGCTCTTCCTTGGCTTCCTCTGTCAACCTCTCAAGAATGTTAATACAGTTTTGGGTACCAGACAAAATACACTTTTGTTAACTGACTTTGGGTATCAAGCAAAACTCTACTGACAGTTTTGTACACCAGACAAAATGGATGTACAGTATATAATATTCCTGCTGTCGAGATCCGATCTAAGGGTACGTTTACACGATAACAATGTACTAAAATGGGAACGTTTTTTCTTTGCATTTTTCTCTTACAGACAACAATGTTGTCGAAACAGTCCCCGTTCACACACGGATCTGCGAAAATGACTAAAAATGCAGTATTATGCATGCCAGGCCAGTAGTTGAAGATGCCGCTTTGTAAAGAAACACTACATGCCCTGAACACATAATATGGATGTGCATGACGACACAGTGTTTCCTAAATTTACGTTTTAGTGATTTACACTGAGACTATAGCGGTATCGCTTTCAAAAACCTGCACTTTGCAAAAGTTTGCATTTTCAGGCCCCCAAAATTTTGCTGACGTGTAAATGAATGGCCAAAACGCATAAAATGGTGTTGTGAAAATAGCCCCTTAGACATATTAGTACCTAAATGGTACATATTAGTACCTTATAAAAGGGTACCGCCCCAGAGACAGCATTTGTACCTTTTTTTGAGAGTGTGGAACTTCTGAATCCTCGTTCATTCTCTGCTGCATTCTTGTGGCGCTGCCGAAAGCACCTGCCATTTTTCTGCACTGGGCCTCTTGCCCTCTTCTATGCCACAGGGGCTCCTGGTACTTTAGTGAGCGCCTGTTCTGGAGGGGTATTGTGCTGCGTGTCGATGGCATGGCCAATGTACTGCCAGCTGGCATGCGGAAGAAACCAACAATGCCACACTCTATGCACAACGGCCCACTCGGGACAACTGTGTTATTAGATAACATCAATGCCAAACAGCCAATGCTGGAGGTTTATGCACATAATCAGATATATCAGACATTGATATCATATTTGTTCACATAAAGATGTGTAACCTGTATGCATAGAACAGTTTAATATACAAACCCGATTCCAAAAAAGATGGGACACTGTACAAATTGTTAATAAAAAAAGGAATGCAATAATTTACAAATCTCATAAACTTATATTTTATTCACAATAGAAAATAGATAAATGTTGAAAGTGAGACATTTTGAAATGTCAAATATTGGCTCATTTTGGATTTCATGAGAGCTACACATTCCAAAAAACAGGGACAGGTAGCAATAAGAGGCCGGAAAAGTTAAAAGTACACACAGTATAAGGAACAGCTGGAAGACCAATTTGCAACTTATTAGGTCAATTGGCAACATGATTGGGTATAAAAAGAGCCTCTCAGAGTGGCAGTGTCTCTCAGAAGTCAAGATGGGCAGAGGATCACCAATTCCCCCAATGCAGCGGCCAAAAATAGTGGAGCAATATCAGAAAGGAGTTTCTCAGAGAAAAATTGCAAAGAGTTTGAAGTTATCATCATCTACAGTGCATAATATCATCCAAAGATTCAGAGAATGTGGAACAATCTCTGTGCGTAAGGGTCAAGGCCGGAAAACCATACTGGATGCCCGTGATCTTCGGGCCCTTAGACAGCACTGCATCACATACAGGAATGCTACTGTAATGGAAATCACAACATGAGCTCAGGAATACTTCCAGAAAACATCGTCGGTGAATACAATCCACTGTGCCATTCGCCGTTGCCGGCTAAAACTCTATAGGTCAAAAAAGAAGCCATATCTAAACATGATAAATCAAAATTTGAAGTTCTTTTTGGAAAACTGGGACGCCATGTCATCCGGACTAAAGAGGACAAGGACAACCCAAGTTGTTATCAGCGCTCAGTTCAGAAGCCTGCATCTCTGATGGTATGGGGTTGCATGAGTGCATGTGGCATGGGCAGCTTACACATCTGGAAAGGCACCATCAATGCTGAAAGGTATATCCAAGTTCTAGAACAACATATGCTCCTATCCAGACGTCGTCTCTTTCAGGGAAGACCTTGCATTTTCCAACATGACAATGCCAGACCACATACTGCATCAATTGCAACATCATGGCTGCGTAGAAGAAGGATCCGGGTACTGAAATGGCCAGCCTGCAGTCCAGATCTTTCACCCATAGAAAACATTTGGCACATCATAAAGAGGAAGATGCGACAAAGAAGACCTAAGACAGTTGAGCAACTAGAAGAATGGGACAACATTCCTATTCCTAAACTTGAGCAACTTGTCTCCTCAGTCCCAAGACGTTTGCAGACTGTTATAAAAAAAAAGAGGGGATGCCACACAGTGGTAAACATGGCCTTGTCCCAACTTTTTTGAGATGTGTTGATGCCATGAAATTTAAAATCAACTTATTTGTCCCTTAAAATCATACATTTTCTCAGTTTAAACATTTGATATGTCATCTATGTTGTATTCTGAATAAAATATTGAAATTTGAAACTTCCACATCATTGCATTCTGTTTTTATTCACAATTTGTACAGTGTCCCAACTTTTTTGGAATCGACTTTGCAGTTACTGCCCTTAAATTTTACACTAGTTGCAATTATATGTAATATTTCAAGCTTTATAAAATGAGTAGCAATCCCTGCCAACTGTTATTACAGGGAAAGATCAGCAGTAAGTGAAAATTCTATCATGTCATTCCAAATGCATTTATTAACACTTCTCCAATGGAACAATAGTGAGGAAGGGCTGTCAAGCTCTAAAACGAACATAACAAAAAAATAAAATTAGAAAAGTTGCCTTTGCAACTAACTGAAATAAATAAGATGAAGTACTAATAAAATTAAGAAATAAAATAAATAAAATAAAAATAAGAGATAATTCAAAATATCAATAAATATTATGGTAACACTTTATAATAACTGCACACTATGAAGCATTAGTTAAGCATTAGTTAATAGTTATTTCATCACTTATAAAGCATTAATAGACATTAGTAAGTAGTTTATAAATACACCTATAATTGCTTTATTCTTGATTTATAAGCATATCTATAATGTGTTTAATAATTGTATTTTCATACTTTATTAATAATCAATTTATTATTTCTAAATTAAGTATTACATTATTTACAAACCAGTTATTTAGGAGTTGTCAGTAGTTCATTTAGTAAGTGTAAGTAAATGATTAATAAACTATTTAAACATTAATTTATACATCTTATTATTTAGACACATAGTAATAGTTACTTAGTGTGTTAGTAAATGTTTTATTAACACATATTCCTACTGCAATTCATGATTAATTCAGGTAGTTATAAAACATTTAGAAGTAGTCAGTTAACTATTTTTGTGAGCTCATCTAAAGTGAGGCACTATTTATGCTTTGTAAAGCTTTTATAAATGAGATTTAAAGGTTCAGTGATCTTCTGCACTGCTGTTCTCTAATGTTTTAAAGTTAGTACCGAGGTAGTTTTGACACTAGGAATATGTTAATAAAGCATTTATTAACACACTGAGTAACTAATACTATATGTCTAAATAATAAGATGCATAAATGTACATTTAAATATTTTATTAATCATTTACTTACACTTCCTAAATGATCTTATGAACCACTGACAACTCCTAAATTACTGGTTTGTGAATAATGTAGTACATAATTTAGAAATGATAAATTGATCATTAATAAAGTATGAAAATACAATTATTAAACTCATTATAGATATGCTTATAAATCAAGAACAAAGCATTTATAGCTGTATTTATAAATGGCTTACTAATGTCTATTAATGTTTTATAAATGATGAATTAACTATTTACTAATGCTTAACTAATGCTTCATAGCGTGAGTTATTCTAAAGTGTTACCAATATGATAATAGTATAAGATAGCCATATAATATCTTCATTTGATAATAATTGTTATTCAATAATTATAATTATTAATTTTATTAATTACAATCCAATCTGCTTGCAATGACCTCATTCTCTATAGGGCCCAGCTGATTGGTTCCTGCTGTATCAGTAGCCACACAGGTTAGCTTGCTGCTTAACCTTCAAATACTTGGTCAGCATTTGCTGTAGCAGTGCAGCGCGCTTTCAGAAACCCTCCACCTTCCCCAGCTCCACCTGTATAGATCTGCCATTAGTAATTCATGTATATTGTACAGCAGCAGCATGTCTTACTTGCTCACAGCAGTGTGTTGTGTGCCCGTACTTGCTCTACACAGCAGCAGCAGCATTGCAGATCTATTCCACCAAGATCAAACATATCATCAACATTTTCATATCCATTACCACACCAAACACTCACAGAACTACTGTAGATTTAAGGTGCTTTATTGTATCTTTTGACATTTTAAAGAATCTATTTGAAAATTGTTACATTGTTTATGTTCCATTGGAAAAAAAAGTACAGGTTTGGAATCTCATGTGAGTGAGTAAATAGTTTTTAGAGTTTTTATTTTGGGCAAACTATCCTTTTAACATACCCAGTCAACCTACAATGGAAATCCTACAGAAAGGATGGCTAATTTATACAGGCCAGCAGAGAAAGTGACATTGATCATTAAGGAACTAGGCCTACATTTCCATGCATAAAACAATTTAAGCAAAAGTTGAACATGTATGACTACAGTTATATGTCTTGTCTTGTGGTTTGTACAGAACTAGCATCACCTCCTTGATCGCTCTCTGCTTCTCATCATTCTCTCATCACTCCTCATCTTCTTCAGTGTCTTCCTCCCTCAGCTTCATTTCTGCAGGCTCAGCATCTGTCCACGGCTTTGAAGTTCCGTAACACTGCAACAAAATGAATTATTCCTACAATCAAATCTGGGTTAATTAGATAACAGAAGAGTGCCTGCTCAGAAACAAAGTGAATGAATAAAGGTTCTGGAGTGAGATTGTGTGTGCTTATCAAAACATTAAGAAATGGTTAAAATAATATTTTCACCTAAAACTCTGTTGCTGTTAAATCTTACAAAAATGCTGGGTTAAAAACAACCCATGTTGGGTTGAAAATGGACAAACCCAGTGGTTGGGTTAAAAGTTGGGTTAAACCTGCTGGACCAGGGATGGGCAACTTCAGTCCTTATATGGGCAATTAAACAGCCTATTAAATCCAAAGGGTAATACCACCCAAACAAAATATGAACTTAAAAAGGGTGAACACACCATCACTGATAATGCACAACTTGCTAATGAATTCAATAATTTTTTCATACAGTCTGTTAACAACCTAGCATCAAGCTTTCCATGTTGTAATGATATAGGCCTAACAAAAGTAGACCTGCTTGAAGGTCAAGATAACTCATTCCAGCTCAGGGAGGTTGGTCAGACAGCTGTTTTGAAAGCTATACAGGACCTAAACACCACCTTCTCAAAAGATATTTTTAATTTGGATACAGCTTTTCTTAAAAAATATAGCAGCATTCTGGTCCAGCCTCTCACCAATCTTATTAATATCTCCATTAAATCTGGGCAATTCCCAGATGGGTGGAAAAATGCTCTAGTAATACCGATTTTTAAATCAGGAGATGACAAAATGTCTTGTAATTATAGACCTATCAGTCTTCTCCCAGTTTTGTCTAAAGTTTTAGAGAAGATTGTTTCAGAACAACTTATGCACCATCTTGAGACAAATCAGTATCTGAGCCCTTTGCAATTTGGATTCAGGCATAACCATTCCACAGAATCCGCAATCTGTCTATTAACTGAAAATATCAAACAATCACTTGACCAGGGAAATGTAGCTGGTGCTGTGTTTCTAGATTTAAAAAAAGCATTCGATACAGTAAATCACAATATATTAATTTCTAAATTAGCTAAGTTCAATTTATCCCAAAAAACATTGTCCTGGTTTGAATCATATTTAAAGGGCCGTGAACAGTGTGTTGTGATTAATAGTGTGAGATCCACTTTTCTTAAAATTAAAACAGGTATTCCTCAGGGCACGGTCTTGGGACCTATACTCTTCAGTCTATATATTAATGACTTACCGGATGTAGTATGTCCAGATATAGGTCTACTGATGTATGCAGATGACACAGTGGTGTATGCATCTGCTGATACATGTATCTCTGTGGCTGACAAACTTAATACTAATTTAGAAAGAATATCATCTTGGCTGGCCTCATCTTGTTTAACTTTAAATACTAAAAAAACAAACTCTGTCTGCTTTTCTATTCAAAAACTACCCCTAACACAACATTTGAATATAAAAATTAATGGGGAACTTATCGAACAAGTACCTGAAGTGAAGTATCTTGGAGTAAATATTGATTATCAGTTGAATTTTAAAAGTCATATTAAGAAAATCTGTAAAACTATTAGGGCCAATTTAGGCTGTTTTATGATGATAAGAAACTGTCTGACTCTTGACTGTGCTTTTATTTTTTTAAATTCGATGATTCTTTCACATATATCTTATGGTTTAACCACATGGTCCCAAGCTCATCAGTCATCAGTTAAAATCATAGAGTGTCTTTACAATCGAGCTTTGAAAGTTCTGGACAAGAAGAGAATAAGGTACCATCACTGCCAAATTCAAAGTAAATATAAGATTCTAAGCTTTGTTAATTTTATTTCTCTGCATTTGGTTAAACTGGTCTTCAAATGCTTAAATGATGCTGCTCCACTACCGCTTTGCAAAATAATAACAAGACAGCAAAGTACTAGATCCACCAGATCTGCTTCTAAAGTCAATTGTAACATCCCTTTTCGTAGAACATCATTTGCCCAGGTTGCTGTTTCAGTGAAAGGGGCAAAATTATGGAATGCTCTGCCAGATCATTTGAAATGTATCCCGACATTGGCCACCTTCAAAAAAAAAATCAAACTGTGGTTAATTCAGGAACAATGGTGTTCTCATATTTAGTCCTTTGACTTTGCCCTTTCTGTATACTTTTAATCCTCCTTTATTATTTTCCATTAGATTACATTTTTATCTTTACTCTTCCCTGGTTTTTATTAATGTTGATGTTGATGTTAAACTGTATTGTTTTTTTTTTTTTTTTTTTGTTTTTTCTTGAAAAAGCCCTACTAGGGACAAGTGTTGTAAATTAGCTTTAAGCTAAAAACATTATGATACATGCATCAGATGACTGTCAAAGTTTATCTATGTTATTTGTATCTGTCCCTATTTAAATAAACTTACTTACTTACAGTCCTGGAGGGCCACTGCCCAGCAGAGTTTAGCTCCAACCCTAATCAAACACACCTGAACCAGCTAATCAAGGTCTTTAGGATTAGTAGAAAATTATAGGCAAGTGAGTTTTTATCAGGGATGGAGAGAAACTCTGCAGGACACTGGCCCTCCAGGACCGGAGTTGCCCATCCCTGTGCTGGACAGTTTTATTTAACCCAACTATAGTTTAAAAATGACTATATGGTTGACTTAAAATGAACACAAAATAGGTTGGAAATTAAAAATCAGACACATAATTACTAGAGGCAACAATAATAATCAAAAGGTTAACATTTATTAATAAGCAATTTAATAAATGTTTATTGTTTAATTATTATTCTTTAAACTTATTATTAAATGTTCATTTATTAAACATATTAATAATGTTAATTTCCAACCTATTTTGGGTTCATTTTAAGCAAGAAATACAGTAATTTTTAATAGTTTATTTTAATAGCTTTTAATCATTTTTTAATAATTGAGTTCAGTAAAACTACCCAGCAGGTTGACCAAACATTTAACCCAACTGCTGGGTTTGTCTTGGGTTGTTTTTAACCAAGCATTTTTAAAGTGTCATTTATATCAAATTAATTGATTTTAATAAGTCAGAGGAACACAAATACAACAAAAACATTATATAACAATAATGAGCTGATCATTTTATAATGTATACTGTATGAATCTGAATCTCAGTGTGCAGAGAAGTTCTGTTAAAGAGGCCAAATAATTAATGTAACCTAATGATGTGATTTTAACAGAGGGGGAAACCTGCCAAAATCTGAGGGCAGTTCCTGATCTTTAGCAGAAGTGGCATTTTGATAAATTACACACACTGGCAGAATTAGCATACAAGTAATCAGGCCGTCCAAACAGGAGAGGAATATTAACTTTTTAAAGTGTTTGTTTGTCTTGCCATCATGGCAGCTCATCTGAAGTGGGAAGTTTGTTAATGGTTCATAAGACCCTCCCATGGGACCACATTACCCAGAAGGAGTCTCTATGTAAGCAGTGAGTGCCAGCACTCATTCCTCTACACCGTTCAAATAAATAGATGTTCGCCAGAGCATTTGACTGTGAGTAATCCACGTTTTTGCAGAAGCTCGAATTTTATTAGTTGGAAAAACAGCGAGTCGGGTTTTGTGACGAAACAGGATAATGAAACCGTACTAACTACGGCTTCTGACCACACACTGGACAGGAAAGGGAAATCACTCTTAATCAGGTGTTGCCATTAATCTTGTTTGCTTTAGACTTTCACCCTTCATTTAACATGACCCGGTGCACAGGGAGAAAATGAACGCTCCAACCTGACCGGTGACACCAGCTTGATGAATGATACAAAAACACAGGCTGCCATGTGCAGCACGGCTAACAGCGCTAGCTATCACCAGACCAGTCTGACAAACGTGCTCTTGGTCCGGACAGACATCTGGCCGTTTTGGGGGTGAGTGGTGCTCTTTCGGGGTCAGCGCTCAGGGCCTGTGAATGCCCCTGTGTGAGTCCCAATAGCTGAATATTTAGCTTTTTCTTTTCCTGTGTGGAGTTTTTGGGGTGCTTGGGGCAGAGGCCTTCACACCTGTCAGTGTTTTGTGACTGTTTATTAGCAGTGAAAAGACTCGGCTAACACCCACCACCTTTAGCATTGACCTCTCACGTGAAGTATCACGCCGTTTTCTAGGGTCAAGACTCCTCGGAAGTACAAGAAGGCTAACCCTGATGTAATCTGGTGTCTTTAATTTAAAATCACAATAAGCCACTTATTGCATGGCTACTCACTAAATACATGGATTGAAATGTGAGTTAAAATTATTATAATTTTACCTGCATTTTATCTATTTGATCAAAAATTACAATTCTGTCATAATTTTCTCACCCTCATGTTATTCCAAACACTTTAATTCGTCTCTAATTCAAGGCTTTAATTCATCTTTGAAATCTTTCTGTCTCTTAATCGAACATCAATTTCACCAAATCCCCAACATGAATCGGTTTAATCCAAGTCTTCTGAAGAAACAAAATTGTTTTATACGATGAACAGATAGAATTTTATTAATTTGTACGTACGTAGAGCACATCAAATATGGTAAATGGAACCAGTGAGGTTTGTTCTCATGTGTCATGCAAGCCCGTTTAATCTTCCACAAGGACCAGTGAGGTTTGTTTTCGTTGCATCAAGCAAGAAAGTGCAATGGAGCTGCCATATTTGATGTGTTCTATCATAGGGAAAAATAGCTCTTTGACTGAATATGATTCAGTCATGGATAGTGGTTCCACATGATTGAAACAAGTAAAACCAAACAGAATCAAACATGTACAACTAACTAGAATCAATGGTGTTCATTTAACTTGAATGAATGCTTTTAGCTAAACTTAAATAAATGGTTTTCATTTAAACTGACGTTCAAATAATCCTACAATTAATGCTGTTTAGTCCTGTGAGTAACATAATAAACGAAATAGAACATTAAACATTAACAAGCCTCTCCATTTTCTCATCCTGCTAAAAAATGCATAAAATAACCTTTTTTAACATTTCTCCCAATTCAGCCCATTTGCAAAGTATGATGGGAAGTGAAAGTCCTGTTTGATTGGGTTACTTGATTGAAACATATTTTTCAAAATGAAAACATCAAGTCAAGAGTAACCGTTTCAAGTCAATTTAACATGAAACAATCACATTTGAACCAGAAACCTGATACAATGGTGTTAGATCAAAATGAATTGCTTAAATAAAATAAATTGCTTTTTTTGTGTGTGTTTTTGTGAGTGAAAGCCTAAATTAAATCTGTTCATCACATAAAGTGATTAAACTGATTAGACAATGGATTTTTTTATGATGTTTAAGATTTTACAATGGCTTTATCAACTTTTTGAAGCATCAAGGTTTTGGTGGAACAGACTTTCGATGGAGGTTTTTAAAAATGTCTTTGTGTTTCAAAGATGAACAAAAGTCTCCCACTTTTCATTAAGTGGTCTTAACTACATTCATCTTAAATTAATAATTTGATACAATGCACTTATGGTGTACATACAGTGGCATGAAAAAGTATGTGAACCCTTTGCAGAATCTGTGAAAATGAGAATTATTTTAATAAAATAAGAGGGATAATAAAAAAAATGCATGTTATTTTTTGTTTAGTACTGAGTAAGATATTTCACATAAACGATGTTTGCATTTAGTTCACAAGACAAAACAATAGCTGAATTTATTAAAATAGCCCCATTCATAAGTATGTGAACCATTGATTCTCAATACTGTGTGTGGTTACCTGATGATCCATGACTGTTTTTATGTTTTGTGATGGTTATTCATGAGTCTCTTGTTTGTCCTGAGCAGTTAAACTGAGCTCTGTTCTTCAGAAAAATCCTCCAGCTCCTGCAGATTCTTCAGTTTTCAAGCATTTTTGCATATTTGAACCCTTTCCAGCAGTGACTGTAGGATTTTGAGATCTGTGTTTTCATACTGAGGACAACTGAGGGACTCAAACACAACTATTAAAAAAGGTTCAAACATTCACTGATGCTCCAGAAGGAAACACGATGCATTAAGAGTCGGGGTGTGAAAACTTTTGAACAGGATGAAGATGTCACAATTTTTCTTATTTTGTTTAAATATCATTGTTTTTCATTTAGTACTGCCTTTCGGAACCAACAGAAGATACTTGCATGTTTCCCGGCTGAAAAATTAAGTACAATTTACCTTGATATTTGAATTCAAAAGTTTTCACCCCCCGACTCTTAATGCATCGTGTTTCCTTCTGGAGCATCAGTGAATGTTTGAACCTTTTTTAATAGTTGTGTTTGAGTCCCTCAATTGTCCTCAATTGTCCTCAGTGTACTTATATTTTAAAAAATACCTGCATGTAATTACATCTGTAATTAATTTCTGTATCTACATTTATAATTACTCTGTTGACCCCTCACTTACACCTTCACCCACCCTTTTTTTTCTACAATCAATAACTGAGCTGCAAGATGCCAAGTCCACTCTGTGATACGAGAGCCATAAGGGGCTTTCGTACCGAATAGTTAGGAACTCAGTTATAGGAACTAGCCACTAGGATAGTTCCCCAAGAACTAATTTCTCCACCAGGCCATGTTCTTGGTTGCATTCGCACCGGGAATAGGAACTCTGAAGCAGCCGACAGTGTGTGCAGCATTTACAAATGCTAAAAGCTGTGTTTGTAAATGCACAATTTACATGACTGAAAGAGCAAAAAGTGCGGCTAAGAGACGAAATCTCCTATGACAACTTTCAGTATTACATTTCATCGAGGCAGAGAAAAGAACACAACCCTCTAGACAACAAGTAAATGCCGTTATCGCTGTTGTCCATGTTCGTGAAGTAAATATGTTTACAGGACTTTTTAAAAATGCCAGGTGCCGGTGTTTGACATGCGTTTGACCAATCAACATACTCTTACGTCACTGACAGTTCCTATAGTGCTGGTTTAGACCCTACTCTGAAGTAGGAGATAATTTAGTTCCCAAAAAGGAGTTCCTACTGTAGAAGTTCCTAGTTCCTGCGGTGCGAACACGGCAAAATCTGGGTACTGAAAAGGTTCCTCCGGTGCAAAAGCCTCTATAAAAGTTGTGCCAGTTTCAGTTACCCACATGAGCATTGCTGTGGATGAAGGATGACACATCAGAATCGAGTAGAGAGTCGTGTAATAATCACACATCATTTGACCAATATTTATCAGTGCTTTGCATCTCGTTTTCCATTGAGGAATGTCTATTAAAATAACTCAACAACGCTGATGTCCCGCTGTCGAGAAGCACATCCAGTTGACTCGAGTGACTCGGAATGTTTCAGTTTGTCGTACGAAAGCAACGGACGGCATCATTCCCTTCAGGAATTCTCCCACAGATCACTGTCCATATCAATGAACCGCCAACACAAATAAAGTACTTTTGAATGAACTATCTGCTCACTGTCTGAATGAAAGGCTTTAATCTCTTTGCTTCGATTCTCCTCCCTGCATCTCTTCATCATGCCTGCTTTCTTCTCCCCTTATTTCTGTCCCTCCCTCCTCTCTTTCACATTTCCCCTCTCCCCACGCCTTTGCAACCGTCAGTCTCATTGAGAAAAAGCTCTTTTTTTCCCCTGGTACGGAGCGAGAGGGCCGCGCCGGAGAAACCCGTCCACCGGCGGCCACCCAGGCCTCCCGGCTCCTCTCGCACTCTCTTCAACTGCTGTTTCTGGAGCTTAAGATTTTTTTGGCAGGTAGAAGATTAGTAAAGAGCTCTTGGCAACAAAGCATTCAATCACTTCCAAGTAGCGTGGTATCAAATGCGCCCTCCGCCCTCCTCACTTTGGGAGAGCAAGTCTTTCTTCTCGTCTACGCTACTCTTTTTTCCTGGTTGAGCCGAGTGGCCTTTGAAAAGAGTCTCCTCTGTTCCTGCGTCTCTTGTCAATCGGAGAGAGGCAGGAAATGAGCCTGCTTTGTAGGATTAATTAATAACAGAGGTTGGTCAACGCATGAGAGGGGATGTAATTGCTACTCTGTGGAAGGAGAGGAAAGGAAAAGTTTGGGTTGCAGTTTTTTGAGGAGGGGGCTTCTGAGGAGGGGAAGGAGCTTTGAACTGAAGGGCCTGTGTGCTCCTGGATTAAAGCGAGATGCGAGTGGGGGGGCCTTTGAAGTCTGAAGAGAGGTCTAGGAGAAGAAATAAAGTTGGGAGGTATAAATTCTGGCTGGCAACATCAAAAGCTCTTATCACCCACTCTCACCTGTTGACACCCAGGGGTGAAGACTCTAGATACTGCACCACAGCTGCAGGAAGCTGCACGTGGGCTACTTATGTACACCTCTCGCTCTCACCCTCTGTCTCTGTCTGCCTTTTTTTCCATCCATCGCTTCGTATCCGTCGCTGTGTCTGTCCGTGCTGGTCATCTCGTTTTAATGCGAGTTCCAGTTGGGTTCAAAACAGTTACTTTTTAAATGCAATCGGAAAATTAGAACGGATTTGTATAAAGTTGATTTTGCATTCTGGGTCAGTGTTATTTTAGTATCATTAAGTTAACACTTTGAATTAGACTTTATTTTATTAACATTTTTATATTTAATTTATTTCAGTTAATTTTTATTTTATTTCATTTTTAATGGTTTTTAGTTAACAATAATAACCCTTTTTGGGTAATCAAAATAGCATTCTCTGGCCTGTAAACCCATCTAATTTGGGTCAATGGCTGGTATGTGTATTCTTTTACTCTTGTAGCTATGATAATAGAAGAAAATTTGATTTAATTATACAATATTCAGTGTCAGACCTTCTGAATAAACTCATAAAACACCAATTAATATCTTTTAGTTTTGAATAGCAACTCAATTAGACAGCTGTACTGTGTTTTACTTTGCCATCAAAGTTGCAATGTGCTGCTGTAGTGTGTAATTACAATATGCTGAGGTTAAATGAAAATTGAAGGAAAAGATTTGCATTCCTAACTACAGACAAATTATGGTTTACCTTTGCCTGGTATGCAGGGGTCAGATAATTTGTAATACGCAGATGAATTGTTTTTAATTGGATTTAAAAAAACATCTTGCAATTGGATAAGTAAGTGGAATTATTTTGAATAAAGATATATTGCAGGTTAAAGGTTGAAGGGGTAACTGTGGTCACAGACAAAAAATAAAATAAAATAAAAAGTACATTTTTGAACAGTAAATGTTTTGATGGCTTTTTTTCAGTTATATGTTATATAAATTGCAATAATCATTAACCGCTTGGATTTATTAGTTCTACATTGCATGCTTTAATTTGTTTAAGAAAGAGTTTCAATCTTTGTTTGTTTGTTTTGAAAATAATTATGCACTCTAAAAAAATGCTGGGTTACAAACAACCCAAGTTGGGTTGAAAATGGACAAACCCAGCGGTTGGGTTAAATGTTTGCCCAACCTGCTGGGTAGTTTTATTTAACCCAACTATTGTTTAAAAATGACTATATGGCTGGCTTGAAATGAATCCAAAATAGGTTGGAAATTAAAAATCAGACACATAATTACTAGAGGCAACGATAATAATCAAAAGGTGAACATTCATTAATAAGCAATTTAATAAATGTTTATTGTTTCATTATTATTAATTTA
This sequence comes from Megalobrama amblycephala, assembly GCF_018812025.1. Lineage (NCBI taxonomy): Eukaryota > Metazoa > Chordata > Actinopteri > Cypriniformes > Xenocyprididae > Megalobrama > Megalobrama amblycephala. Next base: position 31,292,205 of record NC_063051.1, read on the forward strand.
TTAAACATATTAATACATGTTAATTTCCAACATACTTTGGGTTTATTTTAAGCAAGCAATATAGTAATTTTTTAACAGTAGTTGAGTTATATTTTATTCCATTTTCAACCCAACTTGAGTTGTTTTTAACCCAGCATTTTTTAGAGTGTGTAAAAATCTCTTGAATATTGCATAATTGTATAGAATCGATAGCTCGCTCTTCTTGCATGTAATGTTCATTATACACAAGTTTTATGCATTTAAGAGTTTATATCAAATCCAGAATCTTCATTTTGTTTCCAAGTTTACTCCTCATCGAAGCATTGCTCTAAGTGCATTGTTTAATGGAATCTCATTTCTGATGCCACAGGCAGCCTATAGATCGCTCACATCCCGGGTTTAAGCGCAAATAACACATTTCACAATATATTTTTATGACTATATGAAATCTCCTAAGTCCTCAGCTGATATATCATGTAGTTTTCTCATCACAAACTCACAACTCATAGCTGTGGGTCAAAAGGGTCTTGGCTCTGTTATTTGTAAATGTCAGTGAGTTGTTGCGTTCCTCAGAGCAGTCATTATCCCCTTGAGCTCAGTGTGTTTTTTCCCCACGTTCTCCATTTCTCAGCTCATCTGTCCCTCTCTTGGAGGATTTACTGTACACCGTGTCACGCTGCTCTCAATACTGATATATGGAGGTGTGCAACCCGTGTACAGATTTATCCCTTATGGACATGCAGTGCGGATACACAGTGCTGTCATTTCAAAGCGCTGATGTGTTTGTGCGCGTGAGGTACGTCTCTTGACATATTTACAGTTACTGTGGCGCTATAGGATGTGGAAAAGACAACACACTCTCATGGCAATTATTTTACGTTTTGGTGAATAGGTGGCTAAGCACGTACGATCTGCTTGCTCCCCAATCACGGTTATGTTTAGGGATGGGGTTGGGGTGGACCGTCGTGGTTACTTTTTACTTATTCACATCTTACAAATTCATCCGAAACGGCCACCTTGTAACATATTAAGTTTTCCCGTGGAATCAGGTTGGAAAAGACACCAACCGTCTAGCAAATGTTGTTAGCGGCATCAGAGGTGAAGTTTGTCTCTACTGTTTGTTTCAAAGCATGAACACCCGCCGATTTCCTAGATGACGGTCCCCTCTCGGGACAGCCAGGCAAATAAACTCTGCCAAAAGCAGCAAGCGAGAAAATCAAATGAACACCCCAGATAAAAACCCGGGACCAAATTAGTGCCGCAAACATACGCAGGCTAATGAATTGTAAGTGAACGAGATAAAGAAAAAAAATCAAAGATGAGGCGCAGACGCAGTTTCATGCATAACTATCGGAGCGAGGCGCTCACTCATGGAGATCAGCCAGATTTCTTATACGACACATCTCCGGATCGCAGAAAACCTTGATTTTATGCAACGGCAGATAAAATTCAACAATCCTTGAGGCGCTCTTGTGCAACACTTTGCCCATGTCTGGAGGCCCGTAATTGTGCACACACATCAATTATGGATCGGCCTTAGCTTTCAGCCGCTCTGCCCTCCAATCAGACGCCCACCCTGCCGGTCTCCCTGGGCGCTTTTTGGAGCGGTTTGATTACAGGTGTTGTACAGGCGGCCTTGTTAGGCCTGGTTGAGGGAATCCTCTCTCCTGTCCGGACGAGGGGCGAGGGGTGGGGGACGCGGGAGGAGGGGGACGTCTGGGGCTGACGGAGTCGGCCATCACATCCAGCTAACAATTTCTGTCAGGTCCCGAGAGGCCGGCTAATGAGGCCCGCCGACACGGCCGGAGGCAAGAGCCCCGCGCCGAGCCACTGGAGTGAGAAGCGAGATCGGCACCTAGCAGCCTTGCAATAATTAATCGGACCCTTCTCTCTCTCTCTCCCTTTCACCCTCACTTGCTTTTTTCTCCCCCTTTTCTCTCCATCTCTTACTCATGTCTATTCATTGGCACTCAAACGGCTCCCTCTTTTCTATAACCGTCAGCCCTTCCCATTGTCGGCGGCTCTTTCCTTTCAAGCCCTGGGCCTGTCTCGTCCCCCGATTGGCCGTACAGATGTGCTAATGAAGGCGGGAGAGTGGAGGTATGTCTGAATCTGAGCCATTCACCGGGCTTTTTAAAGAGACGAGATGGAGGAACAGTGGCTGTGACAATGGCCGTGTGCTCTCGTACTCACCGATCACAGCCTGTTAGAGAGAGACACAAACGGGCCGAGCTGGCAGACTCACGCTGGCTCATAAAGCAGCCTCCTCCTGAGCCCTTTTGCGGATTTCTCTCTATGTATCCCTGATTCTCTCTCCGAGTAAGTGTCTCCCAAAATGCTGAGTCAGCCTGAGGCAACGTGTGACCTGTGCACCGCAAAGGTGAGACACTGTTTTCTCATTGGTTTAAGACAAATATGTCCAGAAGCAATATTTTCCTCCCCTTACATGTCTGTTTTCTTGTCACGGTTTTCTCTCTCTCTTCATCCATCTCTCTCTCTCTGTCATTCTTGGGGTTTTTTTTCCTTCTGGTCAGACATCAGCTGAGTTCCATCACCTACATACAGCCACAGCTCAGTCAGTTAAGATTCAGAGAGAGAGACTGGATCATCGGGAGTCAAGAGGTCAGAGTTTAAGGTCAAGTGTGTAACCCACCTAGACACAGCAGATGGGCCTTGACCTCAAGGAAACGTATTTTCCGTGAGGTCTGTGTTTACACTAGATTAATATTTCATCTCGTTCTGACATGCCTTCGTGTCGAAACGCTACAAAGCAGAGCAACAAAGCAAAGGAAAAGAAATAAGTTGACATCAGGTTTAATAGATATATCAACGCTATAACTGCGTGATGGGATCTACCATCCCGTCCCTCTAGGGGCAATCTTCTCACATCAGTAAGACTTCAGAAATCATATTTTTCTGTTTCATTATTTTTTGTGTGCTTTGCTTTGAATGAAATAAGAATGCTAAAACATGCATTTGTTTTCAGAGATTGGTTCCCTCAAATAACCATTATGAGAGGGTTTGTTTATCTCAAGAGTCTTAAAATAAAGTATAATTACTATTTATTTTTACTTTTGGTAACACTGTGTCCTTGTTACATATGTTACATGTAGTAATAACTATAAATTATGCATAATTACATGCAACTAACCCTAAACTAAACCCTACATGAATTATTAGTCAGTACTTAAATGCATAATTATGCTGTAACAAGGACACATTAAAATAAAGTGTAACCTTACATTTCATTTAAAATTACAGTGTGTATAAAAATGTGAAAACAGCGTGCTTCGTGTTTTAATTAAAGGAACTTAGAGTCTTTGATGACATTGTTTCAAAAGCAGAAAAGACACGTAATTCAAAAAGGTTTGAAGAAGAACTAGATCTGGACAACTAGAGAAACCAGTGCAACTTTTCCCAATGTTCAGATAATACGTTTTTGTAGACGTTTAGTTAGTACTATATAATTAATACAAATTTAAACCAATCAAAAGGACAAAATTTACAGATTTTTTATTTACAGATTATTATTATTATTATTATTATGTTCTCTTTCTTCATTTGTTACTTAATTTGTTAGTCACATCATTTGGTTAATATAATAAAAAAGAAAATTTGATATAAACCTCATGTTATGCAGCATATTATTGCATCAGTTTGATCATGTATCAATACTGTTAAATCTGAGATCAAATATTAACATTGGCGGGGGTTTTTTGCGACAAAGAGTGACAGCTCTATAATTGTGTTTGTTTACTATGGCATCATAATAATGAGGTTAGCTGCTTTTTAAACATTTAAACAGAGATAATTGAATGTTTGGAGTGATACCTTCTCAGGCAGGAATAGCTTTCGTTTTTATTTCTGTCTGCGGGAGGGACATTTAATTCACCTCTCGGAATGAGAACAAAGCGATACAACCAATACTGAGCACTTCTACAAACTGTAGAAAATAAATTTTTGGCAGTTGTTTAATCAAAATGTATCTCTTTTTTTTTTTTTTTTTAAATCCTGTTTTCTCCTCATTTGAGGACATTAAATGAATAGAAATGCACATTTCTTTTTAAATGATCTAATTATTTTCATGTTCATTCCGTATTTGTGGGCTTTCTGAGTACCCACAGAGGAAATACATTAATAATCAAGGAGATCTTGATTTTTGTAACTGTTATTTGGATGCAATCTCATAGGGGGTTTTGCATGTCTCCCTCCATAATGTTTATTGAATGTGTGTTTGTTGGCGAAAAGAGAGCGAGTAGCACTGTACTGTGTGTTTATGTGCATGTGCTTGAGAGTGTTCGCAAAGCGGGTGACATTGGCGGGGGAGGGGTGGTCCCACTGGTCGGCCATACGCTCCTCTGTCTCTGAGTTTCAGCCTGAATGGACAGAGCTCATTTGCATGTGGCAGTGATTTGGCTGGAGGCCTGCGTCTCCTGCCGGGCCCGAGCATGAGGGACACCGGAGGGGGGTGCTGGGGTAGGTGATTTTCCAGAGAGGACGAGTCATATTCACAAAACACCTCTAATCAGCCAGTTCCACACACACACACCAACAATTTTGAGCTACAAATTAGGATTCTTTATATTAGTTAACTAAACATTTTTTCAGTGTGATGTACGTGTGTATTTGTGCATCTACTTGTCCACAAATTGTCCTGCCATGTAAATATTGTACAATTTGGTGAGGTACTACTGACCCCTATGGGCAAGATTTACTCTCCAGGTTGGATTTTATTTCAGGTTCTAGTGTTTGACAGTTCATTAAAAGGAAAATTCACCCAAAACAGAAAATTCTGTAATCATGTATGTCATTCTTTCTTCTGCAGAACAGAAAGAAGAATGTTTCAGCCATTTTTGTCACAGGGGTACAAAACAGCACCAGACCCTGCTGACTCGTTGTATGGACAAAAATACACATAGAATTTTTACAATATATCTACTTTTGAGTCCCACAAAAATAGACATCTTAGACTCAAAAAAATGCTGGGTTAAAAACAACCCAAGTTGGGTTGAAAATGGACAAACCCAGCAATTAGGTTGTTTTAACCCAGCGGTTGGCTTAAATGTTTGCCCAACCTGCTGGGTAGTTTTATTTAACTAAACTATTAAAAATTACTGTATTGCTTGCTTAAAATGAACCCAAATGTTGGAAATTAATATTTATTAATATGTTTAATAAATTAACATTTATTATAGGTTTAATGAATAATAATTAAACAATAAATATTTATTAAATTGTTTATTAATAAATGTTCACCTTTTGATTATTATTGTTGCCTCTAGTAATTATGTGTCTGATTTTTAATTTCCAACCTATTTTGGGTTATTTTAAGCCAGCAATATAGTCATTTTTAAACAATAGTTGAGTTGTGCCTTTTTGTTAAACTATAAAAAATCTTACCTAAACATTCAATTCAATGCAATTGACACCAAACTAACACATTTACATTTCCAAGACAGTTTCATCACATAACCAGCTCCCGTGTTTAGCTTTTCTAACATAGTAAACTTGCTTAGTAGCTCACCTGGTACAGCAATGCACTTGCGATGCAAAAAGCACATGTACGAGTACCATGAAACACAAGTCTTGATAAAAAAAGCTCAAAGAATTGTAGAATCAAGCTAAAATGGCAGATTCACATTAATCTGTTTAGAATAAAACTGAATGCGCTTTTAAAGGATTAGTTCACTTCAGAATTAAAATTTCCTGATAATTTGCTCACCCCCATGTCATCCAACATGTTCATGTCTTTCTTTCTTCAGTCAAAAACAAATGAAGGTTTTTGAGGAAATCATTCCAGGATTTTTCTCCATATAGTGGACTTCACTGGGGTTCAACGGGTTGAAGGTCCAAATGTCAGTTTCAGTGCAGCTTCAAAGAGCTCTACATGATCCCAGACGAGGAATAAGAGTCTTATCTAGAGATCTTATCTAAAGAAAATAAAAAAGAATATATACTTTTTAATCACAAATGCTCATCTTGCACTGCTCTGTGATGCTCCACACATTACATAATCACGTTGGAAAGGTCATGCGTGACATAGGCAGAAGTGCAGATCCAGTGTCTACAAAGCGAACTTGCAAAGACTAAGTCAAACGGCCTTTACATAAAAAGGTAAAATAATGATGTCGGATGGTTTTGAAGTTGGAGGAGAAAATGAGAGTTTTTTGCCCTACCGCAGTATTTCCGCCTATGTCACGCGTGACCTTTCAATGTGATTGTGTAATGTGTGGCACATCTCAGAGCATTTGTGCTTAAAAATTATATATATATATTTTTTTTTTTTCTTTTTTGGCATATCGTTTCTCTAAATAAGACTCTTATTCCTGGTCTGGGATCGTGTAGAGCTCTTTGAAGCTGCACTGAAACTGACATTTGGACCTTCAACCCGTTGAACCCCAGTGAAGTCCACTATATGGAGAAAAATCCTGGAACGTTTTCCTCAAAAACCTTAATTTCTTTTCCACTGAAGAAAGAAAGACATGAGCATCTTGGATGACATGGGCGTGAGTAAATTATCAGGAACATTTAATTCAGAAGTGAACTAATCCTTTAACACCACTCTCTGGACGTTTCACTTTGAAAGTGTTGCGAAACATTCAAGAAGCAGCTTAATTTCATTTTGCAGAAATGTCAGCATGTATTTCCGATGATTCCGATGGGTTGCAAAAGAAGTGCATGCAGGTTTGTAAACAACATGAGGGTGAGTAAATTCATTTTCTTTTCTCTTTCCCCCCTTTTTCCCCCTTTAAACAACAAACCTGCCAATAAGGCTAATCGGGTCTGGCTAAGTCCCAGCGTTACAGTAGCTCAGTTCTCTAGCAGCTCGACTCCCAGCCTGAGAGACACAACAGCAGTAGACGCTGTCTGCGGCCCAGACCTAGGCAGCTGTGCTACAGAGAAGTGTCATCAGCTCCTTTCAAAAGGCCACTGACAGCCATGGGAGAGATTCAGACAGACTCACTGTCAGTTCCCCCTACTCTGCTTCCCCCTTTATTCTCTGAGCAGTGTTTTAGCACATTCTCATGGCGGGTAAAAAGGGTACAGAGAGAGAGAGAGATAGAGAAGGAGTGACAGCAATAGCATCTTTGCAGCACAGCCAAGCTCCTTACTCCATCCACACAGAGGTCCCCAAAGGAGCTTCAACCTGGCAACATAATCCATTTTACTGTCCACAAACAAAAGAGAGAGGGAGCCCAGGACAGATTCTGTAACTCTCTCTCTCTGACTGCAGAAATCCCAGAGGGTTTGAGTGACAGGCGCTGTTGTCGTGGCTGCGGTGACAGCTGGTGAGGGCTCTCTGTGAAAGAGAGTGGCCTGCACTCTTGTCCTCTGCACTGGGCGCCACAGCGAGGGGCATTGTGCCAGCTGGGCTCCACCGGCCCAAACATGCCCAAACAGGTAGCATCTCAACTGTACGCTACCGGTCAAAAGTTTAAATCTGTCACATCATTAAACATTTTAATGTTTTTGAAAGAAGTTTCTTATGCTCACCAAGGCTGTGTTTATTTGATAAAAAAAATACAGTATTGTGAAACATTGTTACAATTTAAAAACAACTGCTTTCTATTTTATTTTAAAATGTCATTTATTTTTGTGATGTCAAAGCTGAATTCTCAGCAGCCATTATTTCAGTGTCAAGTGATCCTTCAGAAATCATTCTAATATGCTGATTAGGTGCTCAGTTATTAGCATTTATTATTGATGCTCAATTATTAATATTAGTTATTATTATTAATAATCAATGTTGAAAACAGTTTTTGTTGCTTGATATTTTTGTGGAAACAATTATACATTTTTTTTTATTAATTGAAAGCTCGAAAGAAAGAATTTTTATTTGAAATAGAAATCTTTTGTAACATTAAAAATGTCTTTACTGTCACTTTTGATCAATTTTAATGCATCCTGGCTGAAAAAAAAGTATTCAACTGTTTTCATCACTGATGATAATATTGTGTTTCTTGAGCACCAAATCAGCGTATCAGAATAATTCCTGAAGGATCATGTGACACTGAAAACTGGAGTAATGTAAATTCAGCTTTGCCATCACAGGAATAAATTACATTTTAAAGTATATTAAAATAGAAGGCAGTTATTTTTAATTGTAATATTATTTCACAATTTTACTGTTTTTACTGTACACTGTAAAAAAAATAAATGTTACATTTACATTAAAAAACATCAGCTGTGATGGAAATTTACTGTAAAAATACGGTAGCAACATTTGAGGTTTTACAGATTTAATTTAAATTTACAGTAAAATACCGTATTTCATTAACTGATACAATGTTAATTTACCAATCTACGGAAAGTACTAATATCTGTTTTGTATCTTTTTAAAGGGTTAGTTGACCCAAAAATGAAAATTATGTTCATTAACGACTCACCCTCATGTCGTTCCACACCCGTAAGACCTCCGTTCATCTTCAGAACACAGTTTAAGATATTTTAGATTTAGTCCGAGAGTCCCTCCATTGAAATTAAGATATTCCATGTCCAGAAAGTAATAAAAACATTCAAAGTAGTCCATGTGACATCAGTGGGTTAGTTAGAATTTGTTGAAGCATCTAAAATACATTTTGGTCCAAAAATAACAAAAACTATGACTTTATTCAGCATTGTATTCTCTTCTGGGTCTGTTGTCAACCCGCGATCACGACTCCGCTTCTTCTTCTTTCCTGTTTTACGGTGGTTGGCATCCAGCTTATTGGTGCATTACCGCCCCCTTCAGCTCCGGAGTGTAGTTCACGACTCTGCAGTGACACTGCTGATGTAAGACGCTGCTGACATGTTATCTGGTGCGCCCGAGCTTCGTTTACAGTCTGAGGGAGTCTTTGCAAACATGTCTAAGGATTTCAACACAGAGGAAGACTTGCATTTTTTTGCTCAGCCATATTTATTTGAACCCAAATACACGGACGAAGAACTAAGAGCGATGGAAGAAGCTCCTACACAGCAGCAACCGCTGTCACAAGCAGCGTCACTGCGGAGTCGTGAACGCGGATTGACAACAGACCCGGAAAAGAAGACAATGCTGAATAAAGTCGTAGTTTTTGTTATTTTTGGACCAAAATGTATTTTCGATGCTTCAACAAATTCTAACTAACCCACTGATGTCACATGGACTACTTTGATGATGTTTTTATTACCTTTCTGGACATGGACAGTATACCATACATACATTTTCAATGGAGGGACAGAAAGCTCTCGGACTAAATCTAAAATATCTTAAACTGTGTTCTGAAGATGAACAGAGGTCTTACGGGTTTGGAACGACATGAGGGTGAGTCATTAATGACATAATTTTCATTTTTGGGTGAACTAACCCTTTAATACACTGACAACCACCAAACACCAAATCACATCAGACAATACTAATATATAGAAGGTGCACAGTGTCATTCAAGCAAACACTAAATGCCATCATGGTAACTCACATGACATAACAAAAATGGAGTGTCTGTTTACACTAAGTATAAATAGTGTCCCTTGTTGGCAAATGCTATTAAACACTAGCTCCGCCCACCAATGTCTGGTTGGGCCACTCAAGTTTTAAAAAAGACAACAGGATTTCAACGTCTTAAGTGGCAAGTAAGTAGGGAGTAAGGCTCGTAGACCTGGCATTTAACACGATCAACATGGATTTGAATCCGCCTTTTGCCGAGCTCGCATTTATTTTCAATAAAAATTTAAATAATGTTCTAAAAGTGGACATAAACTGCAAACGAGTGTTTAATAATATTAAAAGTGTTTATTGGGTAGGATTAGGGGAAGGTGTAGGAGGGTTTTTATTCTCCCAATAAGGCAGCATCTATTTAATAATTTTAATAAATATAATCATTTACACTCTATGATATTATTGCATCCTGTTAATGTACAAAAATCCTGAGGTGCAAATAGTATCTGCCAATATATAAGTATAGACAGCATCTAATTACTATCTACTCTTATTGCAAAAAATTGATACTTTTACATGGTGTAAAAATAATATATCCCTAATTTCAAGAAAATGCTGCTATTGTCACTTAGTGTAAATAGCCGCTGCCTAAAAAAAAAAAAAAAAAAGATAAAAATTAATTTAACAATATTAGATGTTAACAACATTAACAACATAAAACCCTAATTTACATAACATAATAAGAAACATAGTTATTTCAACAAAAATCATCAAATGTGAAGTGTAACGTGGGGAATTCTGGGAATGTCAATTTACTTTTTTTTTTTTTACTGTAAATTAAACAATGACTTGTTTTTTTTTCACTTCCAAAAACTGTACATTTAATGGTATTTTACTGTAAAATTACATTAAATGTACAGTTAGATCTATTACAGTTATTGACCATATATAGTACGAAAACCGTTAACTAATTAACTTTAATTTTTACTGTAGCATTTTTACAGTCTTTTGCCATTAAAAGCACAATATTAGATGTTAACAACATTAACAACATAAAACCCTAATTTACATAACTCTTTAGAAAAAAAAAAAAGAAAAAGTAATAAGAAACATAGTTATTTCAACAAAAATCATCAAATGTGAAGTGTAACGTGGGGAATTCTGGGAATGTCAATTTTACTTTTTTTTTTTTTTACTGTAAATTAAACAATGACTTGTTTTTTTTTCACTTCCAAAAACTGTACATTTAATGGTATTTTACTGTAAAATTACATTAAATGTACAGTTAGATCTATTACAGTTATTGACCATATATAGTATGAAAACCGTTAACTAATTAACTTTAATTTTTACTGTAGCATTTTTACAGTCTTTTACCATTAAAATCACAATATTAGATGTTAACAACATTAACAACATAAAACCCTAATTTACATAACTCTTTAGAAAAAAAAATAAGAAAAAGTAATAAGAAACATAGTTATTTCAACAAAAATCATCAAATGTGAAGTGTAACGTGGGGAATTCTGGGAATGTCAATTTTACTTTTTTTTTTTTTTTACTGTAAATTAAACAATGACTTGTTTTTTTTTTTTCACTTCCAAAAACTGTACATTTAATGGTATTTTACTGTAAAATTACATTAAATGTACAGTTAGATCTATTACAGTTATTGACCATATATAGTACGAAAACCGTTAACTAATTAACTTTAATTTTTACTGTAGCATTTTTACAGTCTTTTACCATTAAAAGCACAATATTAGATGTTAACAACATTAACAACATAAAACCCTAATTTACATAACTCTTTAGAAAAAAACTAAGAAAAAGTAATAAGAAACATAGTTATTTCAACAAAAATCATCAAATGTGAAGTGTAACGTGGGGAATTCTGGGAATGTCAATTAACTTTTTTTTTTTTACTGTAAATTAAACAATTACTTTTTTTTTTTCACTTCCAAAAACTGTACAGGTATTAATGGTATTTTACTGTAAAATTACATTAAATGTACAGTTAGATCTATTACAGTTATTGACCATATATAGTACGGAAACCGTTAACTAATTAACTTTAATTTTTACTGTAGCATTTTTACAGTCTTTTACCATTAATATCACAATATTAGATGTTAACAACATTAACAACATAAAACCCTAATTTACATAACTCTTTAGGAAAAAAATAAGAAAAAGTAATAAGAAACATAGTTATTTCAACAAAAATCATCAAATGGGAAGTGTAACGTGGGGAATTCTGGGAATGTCAATTTACTTTTTTTTCTTTTTTTTTTACTGTAAATTAAACAATCACTTGTTTTTTTTTTCACTTCCAAAAACTGTACATTTAATGGTATTTTACTGTAAAATTACATTAAATCTACAGTTAGATCTATTACAGTTATTGACCGTATATAGTATGGAAACCGTTAACTAATTAACTTTAATTTTTACTGTAGCATTTTTACAGTCTTTTACCATTAAAATCACAATCATTTTTATAGTGCATTTTTGATTAAATAAACCAATCCTTAGTAAGAGACTAAAAACATCAAAAAAATCTAAATGAATTTCAAACTTTTGTGGTGTATGACTGTCTGCTTGCTTTCGGATGAATATAACCATGTTTAACTGATACCTGGTTTAACTTTAAACCAACAATCATCTTTTGCATTGATGTTAGTGTTTGGCACTGCAAATGTCAAGTGAGCGTGTGTGTGTGTGTGTGTGTGTGTGTGTGTGCATGCACAAATGTGTGTGTTTATGCCCCGTCTGGTGCCCCCAGTGCCTGGTGCCCATGACAGGATGTTTCCTCTTTCAGACTGGTTAACGAGGGCCAGCTCCCTGTCCCATATGTGCCCCTCATTACCACCCAGTACTATTACACACACACACACACACTCCTCATGATACTGTCAGTGCAAACCCTTTCAAGTAAAGGCTTGATCACCATCTCTTCTCCCCTCCCTCCATCCTCCAGTCTCTGGTACAAAACAGACGGGTCCTGGCATTATTAATGGCCCACGATGGTGCTGCTGCTGCTGCTGTTGGCTGGTCAGCTGCACAGGCAGTTGTGCCGATAAAATGCTGCTGTGTCAACAGTATAAAAAATGTGATGGGGAGGAGATAACGAGAAGAAAACAAACATTTGAAGAATTAATAAGCACTGCAGGTCAAATGAAGTAGGAGGAAGAGGAGGAAGAAGACCAAAAACCTACAGTGATCCACATGACAAATGTTTGTCATTGAATCATTCACTTCAGTGATTTGTTCAAAAACTCTGATTCATCTAGTAATGAAACAAGTGAAGTGTTTATGAGTGAGTCATTGAATCATTCATTCAATTCATTCAGATTAAATAAACATTTTAAATAGACTTTAACATTTGTCAGAACCTCTATTAAATTACATGTTATTTTGTTTAGTTGTCTGTTCAGAATCGTGGGAGAATCATGATCTCTGTTTGAAACAACAACAACAAAAAATATCCAGAATCGTGCAGCTCTAATCGGAACATTTTGTGCTCTTTTATGCAAGCTGATGGCACTGTTTTTGATAACACTATTTACTGTAATAATATATAATAGAAAAAAATTTCATTGATAAACAAAAATGATTGAAAGCAGTCTATTTTTATTGAAGATTACTGTTATTGTGAGCAGCGGTAGTATTTGTCTGCAAGCTTAACATTTTAACTGAATTATTTTTGATATAGGTATATGGCCAGTTAGTCTCTTTTGCATTTGTGAAGGGCCATTTGACTCACAAATTACTCTGAATTTACTCATATATTTTCGAAAGTTTCATTGTGTGTAAAAAAACTATCATGATTGACAAAAAAAAGTACTTTAAATAAACTTGAATCACCCACGTACATACCACACATCAGCTGCAAATACAGAAACTGCTGTTCCACAACTTCAATTAGCAAAGAGAAATTAACCATTCAGTCTTCTTGTAAATCAGACCCACACAAGTTCATAATAACAGAGCACAGTGTGATTTAGCCAAGAAGAACATGTTCATGGATTGAACATCTTTTGTTAGCCCTGGAACAGCATTTTTATCAAATGATTATGGATCAAAGTTATCCTTTAGGCATTTTTTGAAGTTCGTTTAAAAAGCTTGTGAGAACACCTGCAGAGGCTGATCCCAGATCTGCCATCATACCGAGACTTCTGCAATCAGACTGAAGCTTCAACAACCTGAAACTTTCTTTAATGAATGCAGGGGTTCTTTTCCTTCTTCTCCAAACACCTTAAACCCAAAATCCCACTAAAACTCATTTGTTACCAATTTGCAATCCCGTCAGAAACAAGCCACTTTACCAAAAGCATTATTTAAAAATCATTCATTTGTAATTTTTAATCTGTAGTCCTCTCGTCTGCTCGCTCAACCTCGAAAAAAACGACACCCGTTTGAGCTGCACCCTTGGCAAAAGAGTCCAACGTTTTGCATTTTTAAGCCAGCCAAACAGTTGACAAAACCTCTTGAATAATGAGATTTACCAGATTATTTTAATAACAGAACATTGCGCAAATACTTTTTGCGTGCACGTTCTCAATGCATTGTTTTAAATACATATTCAGCCTTCATTTTTAAACTCTAAAATCACGTTCTTTATATACAAAAACATCTAAATCTCAAAAAGAGAGTGCGTGTTTAATTAAAGAACATAGTTTGATCGGCACACATGCGTTAATAAACAGCGTCAGATGCCTGTGTAAGGTACTGGGTGAGTGTTTGCAATGCAAACAAATAGCTGGTTCTAGTTTGCAGTGTATAAGGTTCAGATTGATCCTGACAGCTCTTCAGGTTTCTGGGCATTAATTAGAGTGCCTGGGGCTGGTGCTGAGAGAGAGAGAGAGAGAGAGAGAGAGAGAGAGAGGCCACCACTGCTCGCCTCACACCACACATTTCTTCTCTGCTCTAGTAATTGCTAGCAGGTGCGTTGCCACCATATGTAAGAGAGAATTCTGCCTCTCGCTCTTTTTGTGATCAGCATGTGGAAATACATACTGTTGCTATTACTGACAGATTCCAAACACCTTTCCAACTGGACTGAGGCTCTCACAGACCAGCGTCAACAACTCCAGTAACAACTCTCTCTCTCTCTCTCTCTCTCTCTCTCTCTCTGTGTGACTGTGTGAGTTACAGAGAACTAGGGCTATTCATTGTTTTATTCTGGAACATTCACACATACTTTGACCTAACTAAACAACCATATCATAGACCAGGGGCTTTCAAACTGGGGTTTTAGGTGGTCTATGTTTAAAAAATATATAAATAAACAGATTTGCTGACTTTTTACAGAATATTATTATTTAAATCATAAATTAATCACAATTTATTGTACTGACATACAAAAAAGATGAAGCGTTGCCTTTTTTCCAGACAATTTTTATAATATTTAGACTTTCACAGTATAAATACATCTTTATGTTTTAAAAAAATGTTTTAAATATTAATTTACAGACTTTTTACAGGATGTTATTATACCATTATACCATCGTTTTCCTGTCTAAAATGGTTGGAAATCATGAAATTTATCATAAATTAATTTATTTTGCTGGCAGATGAGATAGAAAAAAAAGTTTTTTGCCTATTTTTCAAAATACACTCTAAAAAATGTGGGGTTAAAAACAACCCAAGTTGGGTTAAAAATGGACAAACTCAGCAATTGGGTTGTTTTAACCTAGCAGATGGGTTAAATGTTTGCCCAGCCTGCTGGACAGTTTTATTTAACTCAACTATTTTTTAAAAATGACTATATTTGAATGACTATAAAATGACTACATTTATAACTATTGTTTAAAAATGTCTGGCTTAAAATGAACCCAAAATAGGTTGGAAATTAAAAATCAGACACATACACGCTAAAAAATGCTGGGTTAAAAACAACCCAAGTTGGGTTGAAAACGGACAAACCCAGCAATTGGGTTGTTTTAACCCAGCGGTTGGGTTAAATGTTTGCCCAACCTGCTGGGTAGTTTTATTTAACTCAACTATTGTTTAAAAATTACTGTATTGCTTAATTAAAATTAACCCAAATATGTTGGAAATTAAAAATCAGACACATAATTATTACATGTTCTAATGAATAATGCTGGGTTAAACAATGGACAACATTTATCAGGGATTGGGTTTTTAATACCCAGCCATTTTTTTCAACCAATTTTGGACTTATTTTTTTAGACCCAACATTTTTTGTAAATAACCCTAGTGACCCAATATGTGTAACCCAACGGTTGGGTTAATAACAATAACCCAACGTTTTTTTACTGTGCAGCAATATAGTAATATACTGTAGTAAAAGGCATGTTTTTGCTCACTCCCAAATAGGGGGAAATTTGTGGGGTATTTTAAGCTGAAACTTGACCAGACCAGAGACTTATATTACATCTTGTGAAAGATTGGGCATAATAGGTGCCCTTTAACCCAACCGCTTGGTTAAAACAACCCAATCGCTGGGTTTGTCCATATTTCAACCCAACTTGGGTTGTTTTTAACCCAGCATTTTTTAGAGTGTAATTACTAGAGGAAACAATAATAATCAAAAGGTAAATATTTATTAATTGAGCAATTTAATAAATGTTTATTGTTTAATTATTATTAATTAAATAATAATTAAATTAATAAATGTTAATTTCCACCATATTTTGGGTTCATTTTAAGAAAGCAATACAGTCATTTTTAAACAATAGTTGAGCATGCTGGGCAAACATTTAACCCAACCACTGGTTTTGTCCATTTTCAACCCAACTTGGGACTGTTTTTAACCCAGCATTTTTTTTTTGTGTGTGTGTAATATTTTCAACATATTTGTAATGTTCATATTTTTTACAGTATAAATACATTTTTATGCATGAAAATAAATAGTCGCCTTTATATTTTAGGAAGAAGGCTCCTTATATACACCAAAAGATTGTCACATTTGAAAACTCCTGCCATAGACTACCGTTTTCATAAAAACACATTTTTAATATTACTAACTCCAATAAACAAACAAATAAACTGAATGAGTAGCACTGTTAAATATAGAAAACCCCAGGGTTTTCCCACCTGAACCAGACAAATGAATTGCTCAGTTTCATTAGAGAGTGAGAGATGATCCAGAACTTCCTTTCTGACATGAAGACCCCATAAATGCTGTGTGCACAAAGCAGAAAAGCCCTTGCTGCTGTCCAGGATTACCTCTCCCCGATTTAAACTGAATGGAGTGCCACTGCCATTTTAATTAGCGTTATATTCTCTGTTTAATATTAGTGTCTATGAGAGAAGGCTCTGAGCTTGCATTTACAGGGACAAAGTACAGAGAAATCACAGCGTCTGTCAGTGAGAGAAAGAGAGAGTGTGAGAGAAAGACAAGGCCAGATGAACATGGCTGTAATTACAGGCAACAATAGCAGTCAAGCACGTCTATAGATTCATTACCTTTAACAACCCTTCCTTCTCTTTCCTGCCTCTGTTCATCACGTTTCTCTACACATCCACATACAGACCTGCCGCAAACTCTTCTTCAAGACGGCTGGCAGATGGTGTAAAAAAGTTACAATTTAATCTAGTTGTAGCACAAACGCCCAATATGTTACAACTTACACACTAAAACGCACACCAACTCAAACAACATGAGGGTGAGTAAATAATGACCAATTTTATTTTGGGTATTCATTTGATTAAAATGAGCTAATTCTGTCAAACCTATCAATTCTGTAAAATCTACGTTTTACGTTATATAATGTTGATCTATAATGTTATGGCTGATCTTGAATCTTTTAATCATGTCATTTCTCCAAATAAAATGTGTCATTATGTTAACTATTTGTGCATGCCAAGTTAAGGTAAATCTTATATGAATATTCATATTTAAAAGTGAAGGAAATGTGGAACAATGTTCCGTGCTCACCAGACATGAAAAAATATGTTCTAAAAACGTTCTGCTAACGTTACCATTACGTTATGAAAATGTTATTCTGAATGTTCTCTGACTGTTCAAAACATTCTGTTTTTTAAAAAATGTTTTTTTGATAACAACTTTATTTTGATGGTCCCCTTTGGACATTTTGTTGACTATAAGTAACGTTGCACCTACATGTCAACCAACTCTCAGTTAGTATTAGTATTAGTAGACTGCTTAATATCTGTTAACACTTTATTTTGGTGCTCCTCAACAGACATTCTGACTATAAAGCCCCTATGTTGGTCCCAGAAAATTGCCATAAAATTGCCAGAGTGCCTTCTGTGTGAACGCAAACATATCCCGGGATTGATTCCGGGATGGGGACCTATAGTAACATTGCTGGGATCAGTCCCGGAATGCGACCTGTGTGAACAAAAGCCGTAATCAATGCCATAAGGGGTGCGTCCAACCCGATCCCATGGCAATTCATGCGTATTTTATGAGGTGGCTAATTAGCACAAATTCGTATGACCTCACTCATACAAATTAGTATGTTTTTTTGCTAAATTGTACGTATTTTACGAGTTGCCAAATTCGAATGAATTCATACAATGACCTAACCCTGCCCCTAACTCTACCCGTCTCTGAGGTTTAGACAAATCATATGAATTCGCATGAATTAGCCACCTCATAAAATACGTACAGATTGGTCATGAGATAGCATTGGTGTGTTGTAGTGATGACGCTGAAGCTGAGATCGTTCACCAGCTTATGCATCGGTACGTGATGCTCTAGTTTATGATCGAATCAGAAGAAAAAGTGCACAAGCTGTTACGGTTGGTGTTGTAAGGATGAAGCATTCACGGACTTCCACAGAAACCGTAACAGAAGAACAGACCAAAACCGTTGGACTTCCACACTTAAAAGATGGGGATCTTTCTGCAAGCGGTGGCTCCCGCTTCTCCAGTGCCTCTCTACACAATGTCCGCGGCGGAACGACTCATCGGGCTCCTTCAGTATGGGCGTTCGCTGGAGAGGTATGTGGAGGAGTTTGTAGAGCTTGCTTTTCTGACTAACTGGTCAGATGCACGTTTGAACGCCCTGTTTCTGGATGGACTGGATGATGACACTATCCGTTTTGATGAACCTGAAGATTCTTTTTCCTTGAGCGAAACCATTAATCTAATTTTGTATTTAAACGGATCTAATTTCTTTGTTGATGAGGTTCAGGATACGTGTCTATCTTGTCCAGTCCCTCCAGAAACAGAGGTGGCCAGGCCAGTTAGTCAGGCTCCTTCTTCCTCCGCGTACCCCTCCAGTGAATGTTCTCCCTGTATTACACTGGACCCTCACTCCTCCGCTGGGTCCAGAAAGCGGAAGAGGAGGAAGAAAGCCGCTCCAGCCCTATCCGAGCCTGCCGCTCCAGCCATCTCCGGGCCTGCCGCTCCCGTTCCAGTCGGGATTTTAATCACCTATGAGGGGATGGACTGGACACCTCTCCCAGCAGCATCAGCTCCAGCCGCCGCCGCCGAGCCTGCCGCTCCAGTCTCCGCCGCTGAGCCTGCGTCTCCAGTCTCCGCCGCCAAGCCTGCATCTCCATGCTCCGCCGCCCAAAAGCCCACTCCTGCCCACAAAAACACTCCAGGGCGCCCACCCTCGTCACGCCTACCGGGAGGGGAAGGTACTGTCACAGATCCCTTGTCTCCAGAACTCCAATTCCCATGATCCTCCTGTTCTCCACACCTGCACTCACTTCCCTCGTCTTCTCCCCATCATCACTCATCATCATCACCTGGACTTCCTCGTTTGCACTCCCTATATACATGGAC
Organism: Megalobrama amblycephala; assembly: GCF_018812025.1. Lineage (NCBI taxonomy): Eukaryota > Metazoa > Chordata > Actinopteri > Cypriniformes > Xenocyprididae > Megalobrama > Megalobrama amblycephala. The sequence goes on from NC_063051.1 coordinate 31,311,310, forward strand.
TCACTCCCTTCACTCCTTGTCTGTTCTTATATGTTATTCAATGTGTTGATGTTGTGTCTCTTCGTTGTATCATTAAATACTCATTTGCTGTGGAAGTCCGTGAATGCTTCATCCTTACAACACCAACCGTAACACAAGCATGGTTTCTCGAGATAATAATCACAGATCATATGCAAACAAGATGCTGTGGAGACACGTCACACAGATGTCACATGTCTTCACAGGATCTTTACGGGATGTGTGTGAACGCATGCACAGATTCCAGAAAATCACTGCCAGTGTGAATTAACCAAAATCAAATGATCCCGGGACAAATTTCGGGGGAATTTTCCTGGAATCTCTGAAAGGGGCTTATGTAACTTTGCAAGTACATGTCAACTTATTCTACTAACCTACCAGTCTAATACACTAATGAGAGTTAGTTGACATGTAGGTGAATAGCTACTTATAGTCTAAATGTCCAAAGGGGACCATCAAAATAAAGTGTAACACGTTTTTTTCTTGGTTATTCGAACGTTAAGGGAACATTCTATTTTATATATTTTGCAAACATTATGGGGAAAAGTACTTTTGAATGTTTCAAACGCAACCTGATCTCATGGAAAAACGTTTTTGAAAAACAGAAATGAACATTAGAGGCAGTAAAACAGCAAGCACTTTTAATCATTTTCATGCACAGTAATGATTACAGGGTTAGATTATGGATAAATAAAGACTTGTTTTCACGTCTCCTTGCACAATATTATGTTATGATCTCAAAACACTTTTTACCAAAGTGCACGATTTGTAAACAAATACATTTTAGACTTTGCTACTACATTTAACCAGCTCCATGTTTTTCACTTTTCTGACATAACAAGCTTGCTCGGTATAGCTCAGCTGGTACTTAGGATGCGAACCGTGAAACATGACTCACGATAAAAGAGCTCAAAGATGAGAGATCAAAAACAAGCTAAAACAGCATGCTTGTGTTATTAATGACATTTGCTTTTGTTAACACTTTTGGGTAGGTTTAGGTGTAGTGTTAGTAGTAGGCTATGTTGATTTAAAACGAACCTTGCCAAAATATCAGCGAAAACGTTCCTTGTTAGCTGGGAATACCGATAGCTGAGTGGATTACGAAGAAACTCGACTGATAGCACTACACAGACCACAACACCTGAATCAGTGGGAAGCATGTCAAAATTTTAGACTGAAGCAATTAAAGACATTAAAAATTAGAAGTACATTTGGAACTTAAACAGATGTTAATTCAAGCTATAAACAGGGCCTCTGTGTCACCTGTGTGGGAAGACTCAATTTCTTGTACATGACAAAGAGGATGTGGCTATTCTAAAGTGTACAGAAACGCTTTCAATCCCGGGCTTACGGGTACATTGCAAATAGTCACCTTGTGTCTCTAATGTAATGGTACAGATATTCATCAGCATTTTATGTGTGTGGATGAGGTCAGATGTGGTTTACTTCGTGTTTCCAGCCATCTCCATATGAAGCCACTCTATGTTAATGTATCGATCACCTCCCACTCCGGTCCTCTGTGGGTCTTTTACCGCAGCTCATCTGCACCAGCTCCAGGTCTGAGCTGACACTGCTCCCCCTCACTGGCCAGAGGCTTCCCGAGCCACGTTAGCTGTCATGACACTCTGTCTTGCTGTTAAATAAAGATTTATAGCTTTAAAGCATTTATAGCCTGCACTGAGATGCATGTGCATGTATGCTGGAGCATAAAAGCAAGCATACACAAATCTGCCCTCAGGCCTAATGTGATTTACCGAAGTAAGACACGTTCCTGGATCATCATGCTTGTTGGTTCTGGAAAAAGCATCTCTATTAGCCAGTCAGATTTTAAGGCTTCTTCAGACTTCTGCATACAGTCTGGTTCACTTTGCAGCTTAATTTGGTCAAGAAATTTCTAGGTGGGATATCATGGATAGTCCAAGAATGTGTTCAGTTTTAGGAATATTAGAAGTCAGCATTCATTACCCCAAGAAATAATTTCCACTTATCTTTCCTTTTCCAAACAATACACTCTAAAAATGCTGGATTAACAACAACCAAAGTTGGGTTGAAAATGGACAAACCTAAAGTGATTAGGTTGAATGTTTGCCCAACCTGCTGGGTAGTTTTATTTAACTTCACTATTGTTTAAAACTGACTGTATTGCTTGCTTAAAATGAACCCAAAATATGTTGGAAATTATCATTTATTAATAAGTTTAATAAATAAATATTTATTAATACATTTAATGGATAATAATTAAATAGTAAACATTTATTAAATTGCTTATTAATAAATGTTCACCTTTTGATTATTATTGTTTCCTTTAGTAATTATGTCTGGGTTCATTTTAAGCCAACCATATAGTCATTTTTAAAACCATAGTTGAGTTTAATAAAACTGCTCAGCACATTGGGCAAACATTTAACCCAACCACTGGGTTTGTCCATTTTCAACCCAACTTGGGTTGTTTTTAAACCAGCATTTTTTAGTGTAGAAGTGAATTGGGCCAATCCATAAATGCTACAATACTCAATAGTACAGTCAAAAGATGCAAACACTATGCATGTTAACATGATTTTAATTGGAAAAAAATAAATCACTGTCATTTTCTGGGTTAAGTTTTACAATTTGAATTGCCATTACAACAACCTAAAACAACATAAAAGTAATTAGAAACTTTTTCACAAACATTTTCGCAATTTAAGTGCATTTATAAAATTATTGGCTTCATATTTATGCTTTTAAATCCTTCAAAAATTGGCTCCATTCACTTCCACTAAACGTCATTTTTAGCTGTTGTAAGGAGAAGCAGGGATTGATTGATATGTGACCCTGGACCACAAAACCAGTCATAAGGGTCCATTTTTTTAAATTGAGATTTATATATCATCACATGAATAAATAAGCTTTCCATTGATGTATGGTTTGTTAGGACAATATTTGGCCAAGATACAACTATTTGAAAATCTGGAATCTGAGGGTGCAAAAAAAAATCAAAATATTGAGAAAATCGTCTTTAAAGTTGTCCAAATGAAGTCCTTAGCAATGCATATTCACTCACAAAAATACATTTTTGATATGTTTATTGTTGGAAATTTACAAAATATCTTCATGGAACATGATCTTTGTTTAATATCCTAATGATTTTTGGCATAAAAGAACAATTGATAATTTTGACCCATACAATGTATATATTTGAGTGAATTATGACTGGTCCAGAGTCACAAATGAACTTTTTTATAGTAATCAACATTATTCTTGAAATGCCATCAGTCGAACTTAACTTAAATCTAGAATATTCTTTTAATGTATTATACAAACATATATACATTTGTCACGTGAATCACAAACACACCTTTGAATCTATATTAGTGAGGACCTCTCAGACAGTTCTTCATACTAAGTTAATGGTGCTATAATACCCCTATTCCTAAACCTAACCCTCACACGTCCTGATTTTGCCGAGTTACACCCGTTTCCTGGGTCAACATATTTTGTTGATCCTGGAACAACATTCCTGTCTGAAAATTTAGTCCCAACCCTATCCCTACCCCTAAACCTAACCCTACCCAAAAATTGATCCCTAAAATCAGAGGGAAATGATGAATAACATGATGTAGAAGCACCTAATCATGATTGTAAGCCTAAACTGTAAACTTGTTCCTCAAATCTGATTGGTTGATTGGAATGTTGATCCAGGAACATGTCGCACTTGGTGAAATCAGGTTCAAAGAAATCTTACTAGGAATCATTAAAAGGTTTTAAGCACAACATTATATAATCACCGAAACAAAACTACTTCGATAAGCACAGTTTCATGGCTGATAAGAAATATTTATGGCGACCTTATGACCCTGCTACTGAACAAAAACTTCATTTTTGGACCCTGTGGGTTGGCATATACACTCAGCACACACACATTCTTCATCTATATCACACATATACACACTCGCACACGTTCTACCTCTCAGACTTGTCAGTCTTTCCTATGTCTTTATCTTCACACACACCTTTCGTTCCTCTTCCTCCACCCATCTTTCCATCTGTCAGTCTGTCACTCTCCGGGTTTTATATTATGTTCTTCCCACTCTGCAGCGCGAGGAGATCGCTGTTACTGTGATTGTTTCCAGTGTCATGTCACCTGACGCTCTGAGGTAATTTAGCCACATCTGGTGTGACACGCTCGGTATTCCACTGACGCGTTCTTATGCTACAGTACACATATAAACACATGGCACGACTACACACACAAACACACACTGACACCGCCTGCGTCAAATCTAGCTGTCAAATAGCTGTAATTTAGACACTATACCATGAAATAATTAATTACCCACACCAGGCTCATTTGAAAGCTCCAGAAACAGAGGTCATTCTGAGCACACAAGCATGAGGATGAGGATACACACAGCGGAGAAGGAGGTGGGAATATATGCCCATTGATTTTGTGTCACTGGTTGGCTCTTGCGTGCGTCTGTGTGGGAGTGCTATTGAAATGCATTACGTACGTAAAGTAATTGCATTAGACACCTCCTAACACGACGTTATACACATAATGAGCGTGTAATCAGCCTCCGTGGTAGAGGGGCCGAAGTGCTGAGTCATGATTATCGCTTATGATGTCATGTCTGGAGGAGGAATTGGACCACAGAGGCTTGTGAAAGGTGCTAACGCTAAATGGCACAGTATGTGCATGCAAAATGCTGAGGAGTTATAGTCACAACACGCTATATGCACATTCTGCTTAATGAATAAATGTTTAATAAAAAGAATGCAAATTGATATAGCGCTTCCTTTTAAGCTTCAACCATCATAGCTCTATATTTGTCTGTCTCATCATTCAGAATGACTCAAATAGGGTTATTTTAATACCTGAAGCATCACTGTTAAACATGACAAACACCTGAAACAAGCTGAATCTGATCTGAACTCACTGTATCTGAGCTGAAGCCACCGTCAGCTAAAGTTAAAGGGATAGTTCAGCCAATAAAATGAAAATTCTGCCATCATTTCCTCACCCTCATGTCATTCCAAACCTGTATGGTTTTCTATCTTTTGTGGAGCATAAAAGATATGTTGTCTCAGCGTAATACGGGTTTGTAACAACATGAGGGAGAGTAAATGATGACAGAATTTTTAAGGTAAAAACTAATTTAGGGGGCCTTTAGTCATAAATATATATATTGTTGTGAAATAAAAAAAATCAAGTTCTGAAATGCTGTTAGACTTTTTACTTGTAACTGTTATTTTATTGAGCTTGGATGACACACAAATTATGCCTATTGATTCGATATACGATCATGACTTGTCATAGTTTAACATTTTCAGTTAATCAAAAATGTATTTAATTTTAAGTTCTGTTAATGTAAAATACAATCTGATGACGTGTAAACGTGTTTCCTTGTTTTGAGTTGTATGAACACTTCTTTTAATTTAGACGAACTTAAGTTAAGTGAAACTGGGCTGGGATTTATATTTCCCATCATGCTTTGCCCATGGCACTTGAAAGGGAGGGTAAATGCTAAAATTAAGTGTTATATAATGTTTTTTGCACAAGATTAATGGTAAGAGAGATTTAGCAGTAATTAGTGTTTTGTTATGCTAATTTAGAAGAGTTAATGTGTTAATGTGGGTTTTGGAGATTTACCATCATGGTGACAAGCGGTGCTTGGTAAGTTCATGTTACTTAAAAATGCATTTTATTGTGTCCAAAAAGCATCTTCACCTTACTTAAAACATTATGTTGGATCAACTTAAATAGTTGCATTCATGTTGTCAATTATTAAGTTCATGTTACTTAGAAATGTGTTTTTATTGTGGCAAAAAAAAAAAACGTCTTCACCTTACTTAAAACATGTTGGATCAACTCAAAATATTGCTTTGAATTAATGAAATTCTCCCAAATGGCTTAAGTTAAAAATTCTAGTGGAAAACGTTAACATATTTTTTTTTGTTGAACCAATGTTTTCTTTTTTAGAGTGTACCCCTTTAACATGACATCAAAATTCACATGTTTTGTTTGTTTGTTTGTTTGTTTGTTTGTTTGTTTGTTTCATGTGCATGTTATTCTATTTTTTAAAAAATAATAATAATCTTGAATCAAAATTTAACAACTTGCTTTTTCTAAGAAACGACTTCTTTCGCTGTTGATGTCATAGTTGCCACACTGTAAAAAAATATTTTCATGACTTGGTATCACAACATTTTTTCTTTTGTCGAATCAACTTTGATAATTAATGTAGTTCAGATAACATAATATTTTGAGTTTCTGTTAATTAAACCAATTGCCTTCATTGTATTAACTTAAATTTTTAATTTCAATGAACTCAAAATTTTAAGGCAAACAGGTAACTTACTTTTTTAAGTTAAACCAGCAATTCTTTTTTTTTTTTTTATACAGTGTGGGATAATTTTAACCAATAACTAAAAAAAAAAAAAACTATGAATGATCCACATTCAAGTATGGTTTCATTCTGGTATATGAGACACTTTTCATGATCCAATAAATTCAAAAATCTGAAGAAAAAAAGAGAAATGGCAATTTGTCATTTAAAGAAAAACTTCAATATTAACCTTTTTTAAAAAGACTTACAGGACAAATAAAAAAACTAATAAATGTAGAAACAGAAAAAATGACATTTGATGTCATAATTTGATTATAACATTTGTGATAAGGTTAATGAATGTTAAATTATAGAACTGGTATCATGTCAATCATCTATATATATATATATATATATATATATATATATATATAAACTACCTGTCATATAATAACAATTAATAATGTCATAGCTGAGCAGAAGGGGAAATGACTTGAAGTGGTAATAGCCTCAAGTTTTTGTTTTCAAAAGCAATACTATTTTTATGATAAATCCCCCATTTAGATTTTACCCAATGTTCCATGGATATGAGAAAAAAAATATAAATTGTCATTTTGTTAGGTTTACTTGGCTTCAAATAGCTATGAGTCTCTTTAAAGTTACAAGTGATATAGTGAAGTGCTATGAAACTTTAACATGGTCAACAACAATCCTGGAAATACTTCAAAATCCAAAAGTATTCAAAAATGCCGATATTTCAGATGCAGTTATATGCATAGCTATGTTTCAAAATCTTGTCAAACACATTTTCCATGCCAAAATTCGCATAATTGTGAACAGGCCTTTAACCTTGTCTTTACATCACAGATCAGTTCATTCTATCTGCTCTTTGGTCTGTCTTTGTCTCAGGTTTGGGTCTGTGTCTAAAAGCCACAGGGAAGTGTGTGAGGCAAAGTGAAGGATGCCCTCATCGTCCTCTAAAGTAAATCAGTCAGCAAATCCTCCTGTTGAAACCTCAAGACTGAATAAAGTGTGCAAGTGTGTGTGTCTACAGGTGCAGTGGAGCTGAGCTGACCCACTCCCCTGGGCTGGACTGAGCTGATGGGGGTCTGAGCTGATGCCAGGTGTGATGGTACGGCCCCCTGCAGAGCGACAGGGGTCAGCGATCCGCAGTATGGGGCAAAAGCTCAGGAGCTGAAGCAGGGCACGAGATAGAGAGAGAAAAATGTGTGTGTGTGTTTGGTTGATGGCATGAATTATGTGCAACCAGAGTCAGTAGTGTGGGACATTAGAGGAGAGGTCAGGGCCAGTGAACCCTTAAACACGAGCCCTTAAATAAAGGCTTTCAACTTCCGCTTCACCAAACACAAACCCTGCATTCAGGGACCAGAGAAATGACGAGATATTGCAGCTGTTTTAATGTGAGCACTGTGGTAGCCAGCACCGAGAGGTCATATGCCTAAGACAGAAACAAACAAAGAAAAAGAATTAAAAAAGAAAGACTGAGTGAAAGCAAAGAACAAAAAGAAAGGCTCCTTTCATAAAATAGCTCAAGTGTGCACAGGATCGGTTGCACTGAAAGGCCTTTACCGAACTTAAATGTCTATGACACCATATCTCAAGCATCTTAAATCTATGAGTGATGACCAGGCCCACACTGAATCTGCTCAGATGTTCTCAGAAGTGAAACTCATGACATTCACAAAGTTCCACAAATCCCCCGTGTCTTGCATCTTCATTTACTAAATATTTTGGCTATACTTTGATCATGCGTTCAGCGAACATAAGTGTAACAGGGGATTGAGATGTAACACGGGGTGAGTTTAGACTTAGAAATCTTAGGGAAAAAAATTAAGGGAGAAAATTCAACACTTCAAATCAAAATCGATTCTATTTACTTAAGAAGCAGTTAAACTACCCACTTGTTCTTTTGGTTCTCCATCATCTTATGCATTTTTGAACCCTTTCCAGCAGTGACTGCATGATTTGAGATCCACTGAGGACAATTGAGGGACTCAAACACTGATGCTCAAGAAGACAACACAATATATTAAAGGGTTAGTTCACACAAAAATGAAAATTCTGTCATTAATTACTCACCCTCATGTCGTTACACACCCGTAAGACCTTCATTAATCTTCAGGAACACAAATAAAGATATTTTTGATAAAATCCGATGGCTTGTGAGGACTGCATTGGCAGCAAGATAATTAACACTTTAGATGCCCAGAAAGCTACTAAAAACATTTAAAACAGTTCATATGACTACAGTGGTTCAACCTTAATGTTATGAAGCGACGAGAATACTTTTTGTGCACAAAAAAACTAAATAACGACTTTATTTAACAATATCTATTGATGTGTGATTTCAAAACACTGCTTCATGAAGCTTCGAAGCTTTACGAATTTTTTGTTTCGAATCAGTGGTTTGGAGCTTGTGTCAAACTGACAAAGTCGTGGGATTTCAGTAAACGAGGCTTCATTACGCCATAAGTGTTTCGAAATTTCAATGGTTCACGTGACTTTGGTAGTTTGATTCATGCTCCAAACCACTGATTTGAAACAAAAGATTTGTAAAGATTCGAACAACATGAGGGTGAGTAATTAAAGGTGCTAAAGAGGTTCTTTTTGTCGACTGAGTTTTTGAAATGAGCTTCACAGATCATTTAGAGGGAACGCCTCCCAAAACTCGTGCACGAGTATCTGTACACGAGTGTTTACCACCGGCATTCACTGTGTTATTAAGCCGGGCACACATTTAACGATAGCTAAAACATTCTGACTATGCTCAACATACAGCGATTGTTTCCTGCTCCTGAAGCAGATTTATATACTTTCACATGGAATTTGAACACCGACTGTAATCGCAGACTGAACGCATGGCTCTGACTGGACGCGTTTGAACGCGATTAGTCATAAGTATCAATTTACATTCATAATCGGCCTTACAATCGTTAAGTGTGTGCGCGACCTAAAGCCGTGGATTCATTATGTCGGACTCACCGCAGGTAACTCATAATCTGCAGTTGTTACTCCTGTCTCCTGACAAAAACATTGCATGCGGCGCCTGTGGAGTGTGGAAAGTTACTGGAGCGCGCAGCCGCACTCGTCTCTCACAAGGAACATCATGGCAGTGATTGACAAGCCAGAGGGCCAATCGTTTACGTGATGATCGCGTAAACTATTGGCTGATGTTTTTAAGGCCCTACCTCGTGCACAGATGATGTATATTAATATTATTCCTTTCAGTGCACCTAATAAATAGTCTTTGATCAGTTAGTAAAGACAGTTTCAAGTAATATTGCAAAAATGTATAAAACAAAACATCCTCTTTAGCACCTTTAATGACAGAATTTTCATTTTTGGATGAACTAACCCTTTAAGAGCCAGGGGGGTGTAATCGGGGTAAATTGTACTTATTTTGTCTCCTGGGATTTTATGTAGCTTCTGAAGGGCATTAATAAATGGAAAAATATGATCTTTAAACAAAATAAGAAAAATCCACACATTATCACTGTGGTGGAAAAAAGAGCAAAGAGCGTTACAACTATCCCCTGTTCTCCCGTACTCTCCTCATCAAACAATTTTGCTTTTAAAAGACGTCTAGGGGTTGTTTACATGACATCATTTTCAACTAAAAACGGTAAACTTTTAATGCATTTTGGCCGTTCATTTACAAGACAACGGTGTTTTGGTGGCCTGAATACGCAAACTTTTGAAAACAGCTTTCAAAGTGCAAGTATTTGAAAACGATACCGTTGTCGTCTCCGTGTAAACTGCAAAAATACGAATCTGTGAAAACGGTGACATCATGCACATGTGTACACTGTCAGAAAAAAAGGTACGGTGCTTGTCACTGGGGCAGTACCCTAAGGTACAAAAGTGCAAAGGTACATCTTTGTACCTTACTTACCCATAAATGGTGCATATTAGTACCTTAAAAGTACATATAAGTACTTTTTTACCTTTGTATCTTAGGGTACTGCCCCAGTGACAAGCACCGTACCTTTTTTTCTGACACGTTGAAAAATAAGGTGGATAGACTAAACACATAATATATTATGTGTTTAGTCTATCCACCTTATTTTTCAACATGTTTTTTGAATGTGCAAGACTTCTGATTAATTAGCCGCTATAGGGAAATAATGAGATGAATATCAAAGTGCAATAAACTGTAAAAATAATGTGCATTTGACATGAGTGATCTGTAAAAGAATACGTATGTGCAGGTGCATAGTCTTTCTTTACAAAGTGACATCAACTACTTGTCTGGCATGCGTAATACAGTGTTTTTAGTCATTTTTGCGGATCTGTGTGAATGGGATAAGTTTTGATAATGTTGTCTGATAATGTTGTCATCTGTACACCGTTGTCTTGTAAACGTACCCTAACAGCCATCCAAACACAGCCCTGACATCTAGGCTAAAACAAGGCAAAATTTGAGCTGTCAGTGAAAATTTAATTGATGCCTAAAGGCGTGTGCACGCTGTGCAATTTTGGCCACGATTTCGTCATCTGAGACAAATTTTAAGAATCCTAAAAGATTCCTATAATCCGAGGCTAAAATCTGTAGTCTCTGATTGCTAGTTTGACATGTTCACTGACAGCCAATTAATGATCGTTGCAATCAAATTTTACCTCAGACGAAATTCTGGCAGTGTCAGAAGATTTGGTGCACGGTCCTGCAGTGTGACTTCTCGATGTTAAAAACGACATGTAACCAAATTCAAAGCTGTTTTAGCTAGAAATGGGTTACTCATAGCCAGACTATATTGGGTCTAAAGTTAACCAAGATGGTGACGGCTATTGCTTGCTGGCTCAAGCTCGGTTTAATACATTTTACCATGTTTAAATCCATTCCTCAGAATTGTGCCTCAAAAATCTGTGTGGAAAATAGGATGGGAGAAATTTGTAGTTTCCTTCTGCGCCACAATGGTGGCTACATTGACAGTGCTGTGAAATCATAGTTTGTGCATGTGACGTGTCACGAGGGTTTGAAATGTAGATCAAATGAGCTGTTTATTCTTTTTTATTAGATGTATTCAAAGACTGGATGACTGACAGTAGTTTCTGTACCAGAGAGAAGATTCGATTCTGCCGCGCTGGCCTCTGCCAGCATCCAGCTGTCACTGCTGGTGACACCATCACATCATGAAGAGCCACTGAGCGTTTGAATCATCCGCATCTACTCATTAATCACTGGCTCAGGTACAGAAGGAGAGAGAAAAGTGAGGAATAGAGGTGACTTCATCTCTGAAATATAAAGCTGCTCAAATATTGTGGCGACAGAGTACGGTGATCTGTAGACTCAACGTGCAATTGTGAGTTTTGCATTCCTTTGATAGTTGTCATGATTTGTCCTTTGGGCAATCATACACTCACACACACTCTTTCACACACTCACAGGGTGGAATTAATCAAAACCGCATCCTACCTGTTTGCCTTGATGAGAGATGACAACGTAAAGATTTGGCAGCTTTAATCAAGGTTGTAATAATGCACGCTCTCTGATTAAAAGGACAGTCTCCTCGCCTTTTAATCACAAAGACAAACAACCGTGTCTCTATCGCTCAGATCTAAATGCTGCTGGTGGGGGAAAAAAAGGAAATAATGCTTACAAAACTGGTTAGTGACAAATTTACTGTACACATTAGTAGATTACACAAGACCGCCATGGTGATCATAGAGGTCAGTTCACGAAGGCGGGAGGACAAATGAGATTCCTTTTTGTATTCCTCAGCTTTCTTTGCAACATTTATTATAATCAATAACACAAGTTTGATCCCATTTACATCTGGAACTAACATGCATTTCATATCCAGATAGTATCCTGGATATGAAACAGGATATTCTTAAGATAGATTTCATTTAGACTTTTTATTAGCAAATGCATCTCCGGTGTGATCAAGATCTAATCACACATGCACACATCATTTAGCAAATTTTAAATAATAATAATAATAATAAAAACATTGAGGGATAATTTAGAATGGTTTATGTCATTCTGCCTGTTAAAAACAAACAAAAAAAATCTCTTTTTTCAGAAACATTTTCTACAGTAAAGGACGCTAATGGGGATTTTATTTAAGTGAAGAAAATTATGGGGGATTATGAAATTTTAATGCAGATGTTAAAATGCTAAGAAAAAGTCAAGCGTTCACAATAATACCAAGCATTACAATATGATACCTAAAGATAAAAATAAAGCATGAAAGAAAATTAACAACCCATAAGTATTAGGATAATGAAAATGCATATATGGTCAATCCATGTCATCTCCAAATGGGGTTTCAGTGATCCAAGATGGATTTCGGTTACACCTAGTTTTTATCCAAATAGAAAAGTTCTGCTACTTGTTCTTAAACAGGTTTGGAACAAAGTGAGAGTGAGTAAATAATTCCTTCATTTATTTTATTATTTTATTGTATTTATTTTGTCCCCCTCCATCCCATTAGGCTGGTCCTAATGCTGCCTTCACGTGCTCTCGAAATAAGTTTCCTAGGTAAAAATTGCACATGAACGCCCTCCCATTTCGAAACTTGAATGCAATGAGCTCGTAATCACGACTTCAGAAGTGGGAATTATCACATTTCCAATAGCATGTGAAGGCAGCATTACACACGGGCAGATCAGGTCAGGTGTGCGATGGCAGCAGAGCAGCCGTCTGGGGGCCTGTCAATCAACATTAGGTTGGCAGAGAAGCAAACCTCACAACACGAAGACGTCTGAGCCCCATTATCCATCAACATATTCACATGGATTCATTTACAACAGAACAGATTCACTCTTCAAAACAGTCACACTGATTAGAGAAAAATGATTTTGTAGATAAAGGAGAAAGAGTATCTTTAGAAGTGCAATAAAATGTCTTTTTATGCTGCCTTTATGCAGAGAAAAAGTCAGAACAGTTGATACTAAAAGACTTTGCATGGTTCTTTTGGAACAGAACTGAATATTATGACTTCAGAAAGAAACCGCTCTCTTTGTGTTAAAGGAATAGTTACCTCAACATTTTAAATTGCCATGGTTTACTCACCCTCATGTCATTCCAAACCTGTATCACACTTTCTTATTCTGTGAAACACAAAAGATGAATTACCATATTTTGTGAGAGTAACTGACTAAAATTAAGGCTGTTATCCATTGAAAATCTTGACATTGGCCCTAGCTCTCCTTGGTACATTCTCAAGAGATCATAAGTGAAGAAGCGATGCCAGATCACTGATTAGAGATTTCTTTATGATTTGTTCATGAATTGTACTGATCCAGTTACTGAGTTCAATTGACGCAATGATACAGTTAAAGAGGCCTCATTTATTACGACATTCGTATGCACAGATTTGAACTTGGAGTGTGCAAACGCTAAAATGCATGCCAATGTTCAAATTTATAAAAACGGGTCTTTGACGTGGAAAAGTCAGGGTCTAAGCAGACATATGCTCTTTTCCTTGTGGCAGAAAGTCAGAGTACTGCAGGTATTTGGAAATCTAAGCAATTTTTCCCTTTCGCGATTCTCGAGTAAAGCATTTGGACATTGACTGGTGCGCTTTTATATGTTAATGACATTTATTAGAGGGTGTTTACGAGGCAGAGATCTGAAACCCTTCAGCTGCGCACAATTTCAAGATCATTTGTGATTTATAAATTATATATCTATATCTCTGAATCAAACATACGAAGATGAGAAATGGTCGTAAGTTCAAATGCAACATTTTATACATGAGGCCCACAGTATTTAATTAAAGAGGATGTTTATTAAAGGGTTAGTTCACCCAAACATGAAATTTCTGTCATTAAGCACTCACCTCATGTCGTTCCAAACCCGTAAGAACTTCATTTTCAGAGCACAAATTAAGATATTTTGATGAAATCCGAGAGCTGTCTCAATAGACAGAAATTTAAGAAATTTAACCACCACTTTCAAGGTCCAGAAAGGTAGTAAAGACATCATTAAAACAGTCCACGTGACTGCAGTGGTTCAACCTTAATTTTATGCGACAAGAATATTTTTTGTGTGCAAAAATGAAACAAAAATAACGACTTTATTCAACAATTTCTTGTCTTCCCTGTCATTCTCCCAGTGCAGAGCTGCTGTGTTCTACATCAGAACAGCAACTCATTATTGGCCGACGCTGTACACGTGATCAGCACGATGCATGCGTGTGATGCTGACACAGGAGCCGGCCAGAAATGAGACAGCGTTCTGACGTACAACCCGGAAGCATTTTGTTATTCGTGTCATTTGTAAAATGCACAAAAAAGAGAGTGAATCTGTTTTAGTGATTCATGAGAGAAAGAAACTGATAAGATATGGATTTTTTTTTTTTTTTTTTTTTTTTTTTTAAAGTGAAGTAATCCTTTAAGGCATCAATTTTGTGAGGATTCTGCTGAGAAATATTTCTCTTTGGCTTGGGCAGTCCTAGAGTTAAAGCGCTTCTCTCTCTCTCTCTCTCCGTTTCTCTCTGAACTGTCTCTCCTTGTTATGTATTCTCTTTGAGATGCAGTGGCTGACAGTAGGAAGGCTCCTGTTTGATATGTGGTGCACGCATTAATTTAGTCGTTGGGTTCCTGCAGATGTCAGCACAGTGGTTCATTAACAGTGTTTGTTTTATCAGAAAACTTCCACACACACAAACATACACACACACATGCAAACATGCATGCAAATAGAAAATATAGATGGAATTCAGCAGAGAATCAGTCAGCGCTGCCCAAGGGTGGAGAAAAATGACCACACGGACAAATGCTTTAAATAAGTGGTCCTGGTAAAAGGATGAAGGGGGATGAAGGGGGAGAGGTGCAGAAGCGGGACTGGAAAAAGAGGAGCAAGTGACTGTCATAAGAGGTGGCAGAACAAGTGAGAGATGGGAAAAAAATGACTGAGATTGCAGGACGAGCAACTGAGAGAGAGACCCGTGAGAGAAGGAGCTGAGAGAAAGAGAGAGGCAAAGGGAGCGGTTTCATTCCAGAAGATGTCATGCTGTCAGGCCAGCCCGAGTCTGCTGCTGGCACTGCCACCCCCTCTGTACCCTGTGTGCCATGTGTGCCAACCTCGTGCCAACAGCCAGGCCGGCCCTTTCCCTTTACCCAGCAGATGCCACTCAATCTAGTCTAACAGACAGCCGTCACCGTGCCAGCACACACCCGGCGTGTGAAGAAGGGGTAGCAGGGCCAGATACAAGGGGCAGAAGCACACACCGAGATGCCAAATATAGCGACAATTTTCACCAACCCTGTGTAACTTTACCCCCACCCCCAAGTCTCAGAGAAACAGACACACTTTCCTCTCCTGAGCTAACACCCCCGCAGGCTTCTGAAATATTCTAATTCTGCTTCCTGACTCCTATTATCCTGCGAGTGTGACATGCGAATTGTAATTAGTATCTGTGGGGTGAGCAAAGAGCAAGCCCTCAACACTCTGGGGTGCTAGATGCAAAATCCAAGAGGCTTGGGTCCGTCTCCAAATAAGCCGTGCGATTCGGCCGGCCCAACCCTGCGGTGCAGACCCTGTGTGGAAAACAGCCGTCCCCAACGGAACTCCTCCCTTTTGTTTCTCGGCTTGCTCAGGCCAAAACTGGGCCAGTCCAGAACTAGGCCAGATAGAGTGTGGGCACTCGCAACAAAAGGGTTAAGTCACAGCGAGCTGAGCGAGCAGCCTGTATCGATAACCCTGCAGTGAGGTATGCACGCTCTGTAGTGTGGGTTGGCAGGGCTAGACTTCAGGGATTGGGGATAATGGGATGGCGCTGGTACTTAAATCTCAGTGAACCACGACAGCACAAGTAATTAGCGCCGCAGATCCATACTGGAGGTGCTAATCAGAGCTAATGTAAGGGTGCTCGCAGCCACGGTCAACCCGTAGACCAGGGAATCCGTTAGCCATCCTTTCCTCGGCGTAGCTCGGGCAACGGTAAAGCTGCTAGGACACGCTCATCTCCCCACTGCCCTCCAGAAACAGCGAGAGAGGGAGGGAAGGAGGAAAGAAAGGAATTCTAATTTAGCAGTGGTGTCGAAGGACAAAGATGGGGCTGTGTCCTGTCATTGAAGGTTCATTAGAGGAACAATGGTGTCCTAGCGATTTCATTAGGAGAGGTTAATAAGCAGGAGCGGGGCAATTCATTACCCAGAATGCACTCTGTTGTGGGGAGAAAGGGCCAAGAGGTCTGAAGATCAGTTGCTCGTCATTTTACCTCCTGCTGCATGTACAATGGAAGAGATCAGAGGCAAATGTTAGGAGAAGGCTTGTGTTAGCAATGTTGCACATCCTGATTTTACCGAGTTAAGCCCTGGGTATACATTTTAGTGTACATGCACAGTCGAACGCACAGCCTTGGAAAGTATGCTTCATTCAACTCGTACGCATACACAGGCGTTCAATGCATGCACAGTTTTGAGCATTCAGAGTTACAACCCATATAAACATCTTTGTATTATTTTATGATAGAGTTGTACAAATGAGGGTACTTTCTAACCTTTGCACAATCTCTCATCTATGTAGGCCTCCACTGTCGCTGTAGCTTGCATGCGTTCCGGTCTGTTCTGTTTATGCAGTTTTTCTTTGACTGACTTGTGAATCGACGTCCCCAGGGCACGGTTGGCACCTTGTGAATAAACTAATTGCTGCAAAAAAAAATTAAATGCACATGTGCGTCCTGTAACGCGAGGTTACAAAAACTGTACGCTGACACTTACGTTTGGGCTTTAGATGCGTTCCTGGGTCAACATATTTTGTTGATCCTGGAACAACATTCTTGTCTGAAAATTTATTCCTAAGTATATCCCTACCCCTAAACCTAATACTATAAGTAAGTTATCTCTAAAATCAGAGGGAAATAATAGGTGAATAAAGGGTTAGTTCACCCAAAAATTAAAATTATGTCGTTCTACACCCGTAAGACCTTCATTCATCTTCGGAACACGAATTAAGATATTTTTGATGAAATCTGATGGCTCAGTGAGGCCTGCATCGTCAGCAAGTTAATTTACATTTTCAGATGCCCAGAAAGCTACTAAAAACATATTTAAAATTCATGTGACTACAGTGGTTCAACCTTAATATTATAAAGCGATGAGAATACTTTTTGTGCGGCAAAAAACAAAATAACGACTTTTCAACAATACCTAGTGAATCTTTTGTTTCAAATCAGTGGTTCGCGTGTCAAACTGCCAAACTGCTGAAATCACGTGACTTTGGCGCTCCGAACCACTGATTCTGGGCACTGAAAGCGTTATCTTGCTGGCAACAGAGGCCTCACAGAGCTATCAGATTGTATCAAAAATATCTTAATTTGTGTTCCGAAGATGAACGAAGGTCTTACAGGAGTAGAACGACATGAGGGTGAGTAATTAATGACAGAATTTTCATTTTTTGGGTGAACTAACCCTATAACACTGATGTAGAAGCACATAACCCTGGTTGTAAGCCTAAACTTGACATGAACTGAAAACTTGATGTTGATCCAGGAACATGTTGTTCTTGGCAAAATCAGGTTCTGCTAGCAAGCTTGGCTTTTTAACTATGCAAAGCATACAGAATTGAAAGGAATTGCGCTCAAGGTATACAGCATTCTGTTTTTCATTCTTGGTCACCATCGGGAGACTGTCACAAGGAACAAAACTCATTCTTCCAAAGACCCAAGCGGGTATGCGAGAGGGGAGAGAAGTGATGGGATTTGGAAACTGGACACGAGCCATCTATTATGTGGATAATGACTATTAAAACCGCAGATCAATCCTCGTCAAACAGCCCGCTTGTTTTATAGCCACAGGTTGCTCAACAGAACCATAATCTGTACTAGGCCATCGTCCACACGTTCTTCTGGCTAATTTAGAGGGTCGCACAGATATTTTGCCAAAACCATTCCGGAATGTGGTAATGGGCCAAAATAGTTCTGTTTTAGCAGAGGTCTGGCAGACACCAATTGATGAGGCAGCATTAGCAGTCTGTGACGCTTTCACGCCGTATGCTAACGGTAACGGCCTTTAAGCACGAAACCCGGCACATTAGCACGGCTAAAACAGATTTGGCTACAGTCGCAGGGGGAGCATATTTTAACGTAACTACCTGTAAAAAGCCTGTTTCATGGAGCGAGGCTCACCTAAAGCAGAGATAATGATAGACTGATTCAGCACCATGGGAAATCAAATAGCAGAAAGGTGCAGAAGTGCACGCTTGACAGCCCTGTTGTGAAAAAGAGAAATTATTAATGCTTTCAAAAAATAACAGGATGAAAAAAAGCGATTGCAGATTATATCCATTTTGGTTTAGCTTATACACCTCAACGACGAGCGTCGGTCCCGTTCTGTAGTGTGCATGTTATAAAAACTCAACGATCAAAACATTTTACGGGCAGAACAGAGACGCGGGCTCTTTATATGCACACGCATTAATGCAAAAACAATGAGAATTTTCATCCGTCAGACACGTCGGCGAGAGCGCTGACAGAAAAAGTAAATATTCTTAACATGTGTATCTCAACAGGAAAATAACCAGCACTTTAATAAAAGGAGTAGAGTCATTTCCTTGTGTCACAGATGCATGCTGAAAGCTCATTGTTATACCTCAGTTGTGTTTTCTCCCTTCTCTCCTGAAATGTGTGTGTATAATGGTCTGTCATTACCACCTCTCTCACTGCGTGCTTCTGTCCCCTGCGTTCAGACTTTGAAGAGAGCGGTTGTGAGCGCGTTATGTGATTTTCACAGTAGCCTCTGATGGTTGAGGTAATTTAGTTGTTTTAAAACAACAGAGCGACAGGACATTAGTATTCTCCTGATCTGTGTGTGGAAAGGTTACTACTTTACCAGCTGAATAACAGCGATGGCCACATATATGCAGAGATGGATGGAGTGCTGATGTTCACTGCAAGCCTTGTTTAATGAAGAAAATGGCTCTGATGGGCCTTTACGCTTCTGAGAAATACATGACCCTTACATTATCAAAGCAAACAAAGACAGCGGACACTCTACGGCTATTACCAAAAATGAACGCCGCACGTTTTTCCTGAAAGTTAAAGTCTTCCCGTGCATCACTTTTTTTTAGTGGCGATGATCAAATAGAAGAACAACAACAAAAAAAAGAAAGAATTTAGTGTTCTTGAATGCTCTGAGGCAGTTTTGGCTGGCCCTTTAAACCGTGAAGAGGAAGCCGGTAACTGACACCGCTGAGATGATGCTAATCAAACACGCTCCTCTCTTCTCCTCTCCTAGCCAAACACGTCGAGGCAACTTCCCAGTCACGTCAAAGTGACAGCGCAACAAAACACAGACTGATTCTGTCTCTATTTTCATTCTGCTGGCATTGGCACGCTAGTTTGTTGTGCATCGACATCAGAAGTTGGGAGGAAATGATGGTGTTTTGTCTGTTTTTGCAGGCTTTAGTTTGATATGCTGTGCATTCCTTTCAAGCTATTTGTTAGAGTCAATTTCCCCCCAGTCTCTCCTCTCCATGCATTTTATGCTCCGATCTCGCAAACAGAGAATGGAGCATCAGAACATTAGAAAGGGATGAGGGGAGCGAGGGAAACAAGAAGAAAAGAGAGGAAAGAGGAAGAAAGGCTTAGAGAGGATGAGTTGAATACATAAGTGAACTGGGGAGCACTTCAAAATAGAAATTTGTTTCTATTTGTTTATTAGTAGGGTTTAAAGGAATAGTGCACCTAAAAAATACAGTTCTATCATCGTTTACTCACTCTCATGTCTTTCCAAATCTGCAACACTGGAGGAGAAATTCTGGTCATATTTTTTTATGGAATCACAAAGCACTTTCAAGCATCAAAATCAACGCATCGTACAAGTAATCCACGTGATTCGAGTGATACATTTATACAATAACTATGTGAATAATAATGAATGATTTCTTTCCAGCGAGCTGTTAATCACTGCAACCAGATTATTGAGTCAGTGAGTTTACACTGAGAACCCAATAACTTTGATTCGTGAATCAATCTTTCATGTCAGGTTTGTGAATCAAATCAAACAGGGGTGCGTTTCCCAAAAGCATTGTTAGCCAACTAACATCGCAAATTCTGTTGTTACTAACATAGTTCAACAATTTGGTGTTTCCTGAAACCATATAGTTCAAACGAACATTCGCAAACTGCATTGCAAACTTTGGAACTAGGGCTGCACAACGATTAATCGTGATTAATTGTTTGCAAAATAAAAGTCTCTGTTATGTAATATATATGTGTGTTTTCTGTGTATAATAATTATGTATATATAAATACATGCACATACATGTATAAATTTAAGAAATATATACATGTATAAATAAATATACATATTTATATATATTTTATATTACATATAAATATAAATATAATTTTTTTCTTAAATATATACATGTATGTGCATGTATTTATATATACATAATTATTATACACAGAACACATATTTTACGTAACACAGACTTTTATTTTGCAAACGATTAATCGCCCTAGTTGGAACGACAGCTCTCAAGCATAGTTTCTTGTTTTTATGGCATGTGGACTTAATAAATCTTAATCTTGAGCAAAATAATCAAGTTGACATTACGTACAATGTAGGCTATATCTTTTATTTAAAATATATGCAAATGTCATTTACATATTTTAGTTTGTCAAGAGATTGTATGCACCATTTCTGGAAAGTGCGCATGTGCGTATGTGCTCTAGTACGTAAGAACGAGCCGATGATTGAATCTGGAAATAAGGCAAAATAACTGAGAAAAATGAGAATTAGTCCTCAGATGACATGTCTGTAATTTATAGTAAAAAAATACGGTTTCAACAATACGGTTTCGGGAAACAGTTGTGACTAGCTAGTTGATTTGTTCGAAGATGCATCGTACTATGGTAGTGAAGCAGCAAATGAAGCAAATAAACCCAAAAAAATGAAAATTCTGTCATTTATTACTCACCCTCATGTCGTTCCACACCCGTAAGACCTTTGTTCATCTTCAGAACACAAATTAAGATATTTTTGATGAAATCCGAGAAGTATATGACTCAGAAGAGAAGATATTGTTGAAAGTCATTATTTTTGTTTTGTTTTTGCGCACAAAAGTATTCTCGTCGCTTCATAACATTAAGGTTGAACCACTGTAGTCACATGGACTGTTTTAACGATGTCTTTAGTACCTTTCTGGACCTTGAAAGTGTTTATATTGCTGTCTATGGACGAGTCCAATACCTCTCAGATTTCATCAAAAATATCTTACTTTGTGTTTTGAAGATGAACGAAGGTCTTACAGGTGTGGAACGACATGAGAGTGAATAATTAATGATAGAATTTTCATTTTAGGGTGAACTAACCCTTTAAGGCGTTGTACGGGAAATGCACCCCAGGTCATACCCCTTAACTGTCATACTTAATATCTAGTCTTAGTCTAAACCAAAAATAATATTGACAAACTACATATAATTTGAAAGCTTACAAATTGTAGTTCTCATATTTGTAATTTTCAAGACAAATGACAGAGGGACAGTAATTTCCTAATTAATTCATAGCAACAATATTTTCAGACTCATAAGGCATGTTCATATATTTATAAAATAGCAGTGAAAAATGAAAAATCTTGTTCTTTTTGCATGTCTTTTATGTGTTTGTTAGAAGTTGAATTCAAACCAAATACTGCCATTCTGGCAGTACATACATACTACTTCTGAATAAGATGTCTGTTTCATCAATTGTATGAACATTATGGAAATAATGGTCACTCAAACCATAGGCTATATGGAAATGGTCATCAATGGAGCCTGGATGGATCTAGTGGAAATGTTTGATACTGCGCCCAAACAAAATCTTACTGAAAGCTCAATTTTTGAGATATCAACCTAAAATTTGAAACACTACTTGATTAGATTTTAGATTTTGGTTTTCTTGCCGTTTTAGAGCAAAAACATTTTTTGTAAAATATATATTTTATATAAATTTTAAGAAATCTTATTTTTATATTTTACATTTTCATAAACTAAAACTTCAGTAACTTTTTTTTTTTCACTTTCATATTCATTTCTTTCACTTCTAAAATAATCTGCAAGTGACCCCTTTATAAGGAGACCAAACTTAAGTCTGCGCTCAAAAGTATTCAAGATTTAAAACAATTTAAGCTGGGGTCTGTTTCCCAAAAATGGGAGTGACAGTTTACAAGGTACAAGATCTGACTCAAGAATGATTTGTTCACTTCATTAGAGTCTCGAAAACATCAATTTGAGCTAGAGCAAATGTCGAGATTTTCAGTGTACAACGACTTAAATTTTGCTCTGTTCCTCACATAAAGATATTGTATAAATTCAGAAGGCTTGGAAAACAGCACATGACGCTTAAAATCTCCCCAAAATCACCTTTACATTCTTCACAATTGGTGTTCATTTGAGGAAAAGGAGTCATACAAGTTTGGAACAACGTTGAGTAGAGGGAAAGATGTGAACTTTCATTTCAGTAAACTGTATTTTAAAACTCTTTACATTTGCGTGTGAGCTCATGCGAGCGGGCCGGTGTAAGTTGTCTGTCTCTTTAGTCTGGACGGTTCTTGGAGAGGTAAAAAAGAAGGATAAAAAGAAAGGGTGAAAGAGAGCAGGGGCTTTGTGTCAGGTGCTGCTGAAGTGGGCAGCTGCACTGTACACTCCTCCTCTGCACTCATTCATTCTGACATTGGGATGATTACTGTAATCAAGACTCACTTCTTCCAGCGAGGGCTGTCAGACACACATCTCTGAAACACCGGACTGGACACAGCATGTGTTGAAGAGAAACTCGATGCCTAGACAAAAGACTTCCCAATTAAAAAGGGAATTTAAGCTAATGCGGATATTGATACAGAGTGCTCAAAACTCATAAGAGAGATATATAAATTTATTTGATTGGTGTGTGTTGCTTAATAGTATACGTAAATAATAGGAAATCAAAGCACATGTCCTTGTTTTGTCTCTGAGGCCTTGTCCTGTGTCTAGTGCAAAAAGAGAACAAATTCCATCTCCACCACAACAGAAGCTATGGCCAGCACAAACCTACACTGCCATCTAGTGGATTCATTAAAGCTGGGGGTTTTTCTGACCTTTACGCCCTCCACAACTCAAACACTGACATAATGAGTAGAGGTTATTTCACTTAAAAAGCAATCTGAGTGTTTAAATAAAAAAAAATTAAAGAGCCTAAACATAAAGTTGTTTTAAAAAAATGCACGAAATGATATATTCACAAAGTTTGTGGTTGTACATGTTTATAAAGTATGAAGTGCCTGTTGACAGTTCATAGGCATGCATGCATGCATGTGTGTGAGTGCATTTGTATGTGTCCGTGCGTGAAGTGCAGCATATTTGCGTTTGTAACTGCCTGTTTGTGTTTGTGGGTCATGCATGTCTGTGTGACCCCTTCCACATGGCAGATGAGGCTTACAGCACAGTAGCTTGCTCATGTGTATGTGTGTGTGTGTGTGTGTGTCCCTCACCTCTCAGTAATGAAATCATACGGGTCATTGGGAGCAGGCAAGCACGCCACCGAGCCAGGTCATCCAGCGGCTCGGAACTAAGCTGGTTTGACCCAGCCTGGTACTGCCTGCCAAACACACACGGATACATGTACACACACACAAGCACAGGGGAGCCAGCTCACTAAATAAAACAATGATCTCATTGTACGGGAAACACAGCGTCGGACATAGACAGTAAGGTCCAGTAACACTGAGAGTATTCAATAATTTGTCTATGGAAATTTAAAATTGAACATTAAAATATAAGGTGGTGCAAATGTGTAGCTTTAATGTAGAGGTGTTTATTTGTGTCTTCACAGAAATAAATAAATATATAAATAAATACATCCATGTACAAATAGAAGTGCATTTTCCATGCAAGTTACTTTCAAAGAACGTAAATATTTCCTCTCAAATAGTGCCACACTTTAAGAAACTAAGAACTGACCGTACAAACTGTAGTTTTAAAAAAATGTTAAATAATATAAAATTAAAATGTTGGCTTATTGCATATTATAACAGCATAAATAATAATAATTATTATTATTATTAGTAGTAGTAGTAGTAGTAGTATTTATGCTGTTCTAAATTTTAATAATTTAAATTTTTATATTATTTAATATTATTTTCAGTTTGTATGGCCATTTTATGATAATTTTTGTATGATCACATTATTTTTATTTTGAATTGTTGTTGAATTATTGTTGTTTTAATATAAGTATAGTTGTATATTGTATATTATTGTGTAACTATATTGTATTAGTAGTAGTAGTAGAACCATAATAAACTTTATGTAAACTGTACATAAGGGTCAATTTTTTGAAATTGAGATTTATATATCATCTGAAAGCTGAATAAATAAGCTTTCCGTTGATGTATGGTTTGTTAGGATAGGATAATATTACTATTTGAAAATCTGGAATCTGAGGGTGCAAAAAAATCAAAATATTGAGAAAATCACCTTTAAAGTTGTCCAAATGAAGTCCTTAGCAATGCATATCCACTCACAAAAATACATTTCTGATATATTTACGGTAGGAAATTTACAAAATATCTTCATGGAACGTGATCTTTACTTAATATCCTAATGATTTTTGGCATAAAAGAAAAATCAATAATTTTGACCCATACAATGTATTGTTGGCTATTGCTACAAATATACCCATGTGACTTATGACTGGTTTTGTGGTCCAGGGTCACATTTGTCATTGTAATGGTTTCACATAGGTTGTAAAGTGTTTCATCTAAATGAGAGGGTTTAAATACGCCATAATCATCAATATAAACACGCTCATGTTTATAGACAAATCGGTATCAATAGAGTCTGTCTGGAAGGCAGTGAAGCTCTACAGCTGAAGTCTTTAATAAGAGCAGAAGCAGGTCTGATGGGTGTCTCTGTAGTGTAAACACACTCCGTTTCCCCCGTAAGACTGTGGGTGGGGACACAAGAGCGAGACATAGATTACGCATACAAATATTACAAATGCAATTGTCTCCAGAACACGGGCAGGCAGCGGATTGGAAATTGACTTTTTGATTATTCAGTTAGTGCGATAATTAAATATTCCATGCCCAGGGTTCCGAAAGCCACTGAACCATGCCAACGATATTTAACAGGGCTTGACAGATGTTTTAAATAATGTTTATTTATCAATACAAATATAAAACGCCTCAAACTGAAACTACACCCTCCATACACCACCCTGAAATGTATTACTGTTGTACTGAGAAAAGCTTGTAGAGTATATTCAACTCTTATAGGGAAAGAAAATACACAACAGACGCATATTTACAATGCTGATATTAAGGAAAATATACAAAATTAGTGGATGTATATGGATATTTTCACATATTTTGGGGAGCAAAAAAGAAAGCTATATTTCTATACACCTCATGTCATTGGAAATTTAAATACATAAATTAATATTAACTGAATATATAGCAATCTAGCTCTCTTATTATGATATTGCAAAACTGATTCTGGCCTACTACTGTCAAACCTATACTTCCAACCAAAAAATTAATTAATTAACTAGCAAAAATATATTCAAATGTATGAACTATAAATTAAGACATGGCCATATTTATTCCCTGTCACCATAGCAACCCAAAATTATCCAAGAGAATATTCCGTTATTATAATTAGAGAAACTGTGCATCATAACATGCAATATCTGTATGTATTTCCATCTAAAAATGCCAATGCTGTTGAAGATCAACCCATCATTTGCAAGTCCAACAAAACCGCAGTGAATATAAAAGCAAAAGCAGTGCTTTCCAGGTCTTTTCAAACTTTCGTCCCAAAGGTTCTCTGGAAATATACAGCTTAATACCATTACAAACATCCAGAGGAAAATACATCTCGCTGGACCTGTGCAGGAGCAAAGACAGCTTCACGAGGCACAACAAGAAACTTGATGACTTGATGTATCTGCATGTCTGGATGGGGAACGTAAGCCTGAGGATCCCTGAACAATGATCCTCTCAGCTCTGGGAACAAAAGCTCAAAGATGCTTTAGCATTTCCTAACAAATGCTTTAAGATCTAACCAGCTGAAATGAGGTAACTTTTGTAAGATTCTATAAAATTATTCAATTTAAATTCATGCTAAAACATGTGGCATTGCAAATTGTTTTTAAATAATTTTGCAAGCTCAAAAAAATGATTATTTATTGTAAGAAATGGGAAAAGCATCTAATTTAAACATGGCATAGTTAACATTTATTTATCAGCAAAAAAAATACTAAATATATAACTTATTTTGAAGAAAATGCTGGGTTAAAAACAACACGAGTTGGGTTGAAAATGGACAAGCCTAGCAAATGGGTTGTTTTAACCCAGCAGTTGGGTTAAATGTTTGCCCAACCTGCTGGCCAGTTTTAACTCAACTATTGTTTAAAAATTACCGTATTGCTTATTTATTAATATGTTTAATGAATAATAACTAAATAAATTGCTTATTAATAAATGTTCACATTTTTATTATTATTATTGGCAACTAATTATGTGTCTGATTTTTAATTTCCAAAATATTTTGCGTTCATTTTAAGTCAGCCATATTGTAATTTTTAAATAATAGTTGAGTTAAATAAAACTGACCTGCACATTGGGCAAACATTTAACCCAACCGCTGGGTTAAAACAACCCAGTCAGTGCACTGTAAATAATTATTTTCATGATTTGTTATGACATTTTTTCTTCCGTCAAATCGACTTTGATAATTAATGTAGTTCATATAACATAATATTTTGAGTTTCTGTTCATTAAGGCTTCATTGTATTAACTTAAATTTTTAATTTCAATGAACTAAAAATTTGGAGGCAACCATCCTTTTTTAAGTTAAACCAACAATTATTTTTTACAGTGTGGGTTTGTCTATTTTCAACCGAACTTTGGTTGTTTTTAACCCAGCATTTTTTAGAGTGTATATTATAAATAATATATAAAATAAAATATTTAGTAGTATTAGAACTAGTATATAATATACTATATGTATATTTTACACATATTTGTCATTGTAATGGTTTGTAAAATGTGTTGTAAAGTGTTTCATCTAAATCAGAGGCTTTAAATTCAACATAATCATCAATATAAATACAAATTTTTACAGGCATATCAGTAGGTATATAAAAATATCTAAAATGTTGACAATCTCTATTCTGAATAGAATGCAAAACCTGTCTATATATATATATATATATATATATATATATATATATATATATATATATATATATATATATATATATATATATATTATTATTATTATTATATATATTATTATTATTATTATTATTATTAGGTTTTTTTGTTTGTTTGTTTGTTTGTTTGTTTGTTTGTTTTTTTACGCAACCCATCCAATCATAGAGATTTAATCTCAGAGACAGCATGTTTGGTTATGCCCCATTGAAGTTTTGAGTCCTCACAGATTCCAAGAACAGCTTCAGTAGCGATTCAGTAGCACTTGTGTCTGAATGAGAGCATTTGTGTTGTTGTAAATGTCAAGCGCAGGACCGGTGGCGTGTTTTGTGGAGCGCTGTTTTCAAAAATAAACAGATCAGAAACTATTAAGACTGAACTCATAGAATATTCATAACTACTCTGTTAGCCCTGCATGACAAGCCATCACAAAAGCCTCAGTACATTCTCCTTTCTCTTGCGTATGTCCCCAAAACATGGAGTCTTGGCTGCCACTTAAATCAAATTAGTAATTAGCAAATTGAATCAACAATTAGAGCAAAAGAGCGACATGGAATTAATGTCAGTACGGTCATTTTTGTCAGGCTGTCACTTAAAGTCCAAAAAAGCCTTTCCTGTGGTGGTGCTCAGAGTTCCCTTTTTGTACTGCTCAGAGCTACACTGCTTCAGTCCAATGAGCCTCTGTGTTTCTGAGAGACAAAGTGTGTGTGTGTGTGTGTGTGTGTGTGTTCAGCTCTGTGTGCCCTCCTCACACACAGACAGTGCCCGCTGCTTTCACTCCTTTCTCTTCTCATGCCTATCGACGTTTTTCACTTTGTTCAAGCACAGCTCCAAGTTGGAGATGTCAAAAATATTGCTAGCAGAAATGGAAGTCTCCTCATTATGCAAATTGGGGCTCCACTGATGGGCATATTCTGTTTTAGGAATTACATCCCCTTGTCACAAGTCAGATTGCATTTGAGTAACTTTACAGGAAATTGTCACCAAGATTTGAAAGTGGGTGTCCTCTATGCCAGTCTCGATTTTATCAAGAAATAAAAATAGACATATGTTTATTTTTCCATTAAAAAACAAAAAATAAAGTGTGTATGTGTAGTCATAATGGTATTTAAATGAGGTGGGTTGATGTATGGACATATGAAAAAGAAAACAAAGGAATATTTGGAATTTGAATACATGCATTTCAATTCAACTGTTTGTTATAAAATATGGTAAAGAGCTCGATTTACTGTATATTTTAAATTCATTTTCCACCTCCTCACGTGTTCGGCATAGAGAAACATGACAGCTCCTCCTGCAAGGGAACATTAATAATCATGTTCCATTAAAAGTCACTAAGCAAGGCAGAACACAATGTAGTGTCAAAATGAAAGAGATTTTTCCAATTTCTCAAGAAATGTGTAATATTCCAAATTATCACGAGTTAAAATAAACCTGACAGGCACAAACAGACATTCTCAGCCTGTTAAATCATTAAAATATGACTTTGGCCTAACAAGTCAAAACTATTTGAAAATGCAATCCTCTTGGATCACACTGCAGCACAGTGTCTAAACCTTCACCTCAGGAAGATGTGAACCTGCTGTCATTTTCACACACATTTATGATTATTGAGGAGGAGAATCTGGTTTAATGTATAGATAGTATTGTATTATTAAAACACACACACACACACACACACACATGAAAAGGACCCCATGTGCTATGACATTTGCAAAAATACGTGCTGCCAGAATTCCCTAAATTTGTTCGGGCTTATTTCAATATTCATTAAATTTTCTGTGATGTTCAGTTCAGCAGTTTTGATTAAGCATTAATTAGCAGCCAGGGGGGAAACCAAACAAAATAAGTAGCTGAATTGCTAATGAATGCTGTTTGGATATGGGTCTGAAGATCCTGCGTCTAGAGTTCAGGAGTTCTGCAGTCACCCTCTCTCTATAGCAGAAACTGTTATTATTGTTTACGTAACTATAACATATGTGACCCTGGACCACAAAGACCAGTCATAAGTCACGCGGGTATATTTGGAGCAACATTGTATGGTTCAAAATTATCGATTTTTCTTTTAAGCCAAAAATCATTAGGATATTAAGTAAAGATCATGTTCCATGAAGATATTTAGTAAATTTCCTACTGTAAATATATCAAACATGTATTTTTGTGAGTGGATATGCATTGCTAAGGACTTCATTTGGACAACTTTAAAGGTGATTTTCTCAATATTTATTTATTTATTTATTTATTTATTTATTTATTTTGCACCCTCAGATTCCAGATTTTAAATATTGTCCTATCCTAATAAACCATACATCAATGGAAAACTTATCTCAAAATCTCAGTTTAAAAAATGCCTGTTTTTGTGGTCCAGGGTCACATATACTTTCTGATCTAAAATTCAGAATGAAATGTTCAGTAACTACTCTATACATATTTCACATTTTGTTTCTAAATGTACATTTAATATCTGATTTTTTTCTCTAATTATTTTTGCACTGTACTATAGCAATACATGCATATAACTGTAAAGCACTTGTTCCTGTCAATCAAAAACTTATGTCCGTAGCTGTCAACATTTCTGCAAACACCTTATATAATAAATAAATAAATATAATAAATATAATTTAATAAATAATCTCCAGAAAACTGGACAGTCACTCGCTAAAGAATTAGTATGAGGCAATAATAATAATAATAATAATAATAATAAATTATGAATATTATTAAAACACATTTATAACATTATTGTTATTTTTAGTATTATTATTACATAGCAAGGATGTGTGTAACCTTTATGAAATACTGTATTTGCCTTTAAGCTTTCATTAAAATGTAACAGCATTAATATGGAATATTATTCATTAGTTATGTTCAATGCATATTCAAAACCGAAAAAAATAGTTTTTTTATATATATAAATTTCAAAATGTATTTGGACGTTTGTAACATTTAAATACAAATATTTGCATAATTGATCCTCATGTCATGAAAAAAAATTGTTTAAAACTAAATTGATATATTACTGCATATTTTTATGTACTGTATGTGCATTTACAGAAATATGTAAATATTAGAGGGAAAAAACTTTTGTTCTATATAAATGCGTATTTAACTAATTTAAATAATTTTTAAAAAATCAATTGAGGTGCTGATGGTGTTTAAAAAAAAAAAAATCTTTTTTTTTTTTTTTTAATAATAATGCATTTCTGTTGTCTCAGCTGTAAAACTAAGAAACAATGCAATGGCATTATTTGATGTGTTTCTGTTTGGTGAAGGGGTTTAGGGGCTCAGAGCCCAGTAAGACATGGATAAAGACTACAGGCAGAAAATAAATGATACTGTTACCGTGGCATTAGCCTTAAGCCAGGGTACGATATTTGAATTGTATCGGTGAATTGTAATCAGGTATTTTAGCTTAGTCAAGCTCAACCTAGGCATCAGCCATCTGGTTCGGTAGACGGGTTGACAGAGGCAGAGTGTGTGACGGTGTCAGTGTGTGTGTGTGTGTTTGTATATCCATGTGTGGAGAGAGGGTGAGGGGGATGTCTCTATTCTCCTGCTGCAAGCCCCACAACTTCCTTTACAATCTCTAAATCTGCGTATTGTGATGTGAGTCCACGAAGCCCAAATCCACAGTAAACACCAAATGCCGGACCGACCGCTGAGCAGAGAGCCTGACAACCTGCATCTGTGCTGTTTATTCTGTGTATTAAGGAAAAGAAAACATATGACATTTTCATTTTCATTTGATTCTTTTTTTACTTATGTATCTTACAGAATAAGAAGAATTGCAAAGAAGGCTTCTGAGCAGTTTCGTCCTTAATCCGGGCGATGAGAGAAAGAACGGCGTGTTTGTGTGTGTGTGGGTTTGTCTGTGTTTGTGTTGACCCAGGTGACCTGCAGCATCTGCCGTTGCCCCGTGTCCATTAAAAGTGCTTCCTCCCCCACAACACCATTCCAGAAGATTCCGTTTTTCACCAGGAAAAGACCTGTGACACTTTTGCTATTTTAGACCCACACATGCTTCGCCAATACAGGATTTTCAGAATAATCTCTGCTTTAAAACCATTTTAAACTTAAAAGGAACAATGTTTTGTTCTTAAACTGACCTTCACCTATACTCTGCATAACTTCTTTTACACTCTAAAACATTTTGGTTATTTTTTCTTCCCATGTCCTGGGCCTTTTGGTCATTTTTTGGGGGGTTATTTTTCCAGTGTTTGTGTAGTTTTTGTGTTAGATCCTGGGTCAGACGTAACAACCCAGGGGTTGAGTTAGTTATTTATCACAGGCTTTTTGGGACTTCTTCAGGAGAGAGCAGTGCAGCTCCATCAAATTGGTGTATGTGTTCGGTAAAATATAGGTTTGTGCATTTTATTTTATCTAAAAATTAGTTATTATTCTGTATATCATTTAATTTTATGCAAAGCAACATGCAGGTCTTTTCGCGTGATGGAAAAGCCTGATGCCTTGCATAAAACAGAATATAAATACTTAGGATGTTAAAATATGTTCTCAGAATTGTACACTGATTACTTATTGACAGGTTATGGAGTCAATCACAGCATTTTACGAGTGAAACGCAGGCGGCGCGAAGATCCAGCACCATTACAGTGGAAACAGGACAACAGAGACTGGTCGATTACACTTAAATTACTTCTAAATGTTCTTCTAAAATTTGTTAAATGAGTTTAAATGTAGGCAATATGTATTATAAACAATGTAAAATATGCTATACTATAAATATGATCAAAAATAAAGGAATTATCATGCAAACCAGTGGTTGTGTGGAGTATTTAAAAAAAAACATTGAGAGGATTTAAGTTGATCTTTAAGCATTAATTCATGTATGCAGTAAAAGAAAAAAAAAAATAAGCTAGTATTGTAGTAAAAATGAATCAACCCATTGCTGGGTTAAATCAGTTATGCATATCAAATGTGTTCTGTCCCATATTTACCCAGCCCAAATTGGGTTGTTTTGTGTTTTTTAGCATGTAGGTCAAATATCATGCTACAGATATCTTAGACTCAAAAGCTATTGTTTAGCACAATCCTTTCTCTGGCTCATGCACGCTCTGTCTCTCTCCCCCTTTATTTCTCTCTACCTATCCCCTTACACCCTATCACAATCCATTACCACAAATTAGGGTTCAATAAAATTGCTATTCAGAGATAATTAGTGGCTGGTTTTGTGTAGCAGGGTTGTGGAGGGGGTGTTAGGGCCTCTGCAGCTGGGGGGGAAGTGAAGTGTGACACAGTCAGCCATGGCAGCCTGACCCCGGCCCCGCGGTCCAGCCGGGCCCCGGAGCTCTCATACAGACCGCTCTCACCTGCTGAGACACTAAGCAGCTCCAAATTAAACAAATTATTTCAATCTCCCATCTCCTCTTTTTTCTTTCATTTGGAACCCCAAGCAACAGCAAACTGCCACACAATGAACTCGGTTTCACCGCTGATTAACGAGGAGAAGACGGGGGGAAATCTGCACTTAATTAGGGAAAGCTCGTCTTTCATTAATTATCACTTTTTAGCAAACACAAGTCTTTCTTCATGTTTGCTAAGGAGTGAAATATTTTTTTTCCAGGGTGACAGGGTTTGGACTGGGTGAAGTTTTATGTTACAACAATTCGATATCCGTCCATTTGTCCCAAGTTCCCAATATTTTTTAGTAGTATTGAAAATAATAGCTTTAAACGTTTTATTTTAATACATCAGTTTCACTTTGATTGTATATATTATGGAATTGAAAGTATATTCAAATTTTGTTTTTCTTGTCATTGTGTCATTAAATGAATGATCATATTATCACACTTATTAATGCCATCACATCTGAATATAGTTTTTTGTTCAGTGCATTTGAAGCTTATGATAATTTTGTGACTTTGATGAATTTTATGAACAATGATGAACAGTTACTTTTGCACATAATGTTAAATATTCAACATTATACTACTTTCAACAGATTTAAAAATCATCAATATATCAGGACAAAAACTTCAATATGCAAGACACATTGTCGAGTTTTTTTACAAAGTCCCAATTGCCAAAGGCTTCTCTCTCTCTCTCTCTCTTTAAAAAGAGCAAGAACATTTTTTTTTTAGATAAAAATTGTGGTTGCACTTAATTAACAGAAGAAATATGCTCGTTGGTGTCACATACGTGTAAGGTTTGAAATGAGCATTAGGCAAGTGTCATAAAAGTTGGAACTGAGACCTATAATGTCATTGTGTAAAAGCATCTATTAAAACACTTGAAAGACTCATCTGTATGGAGATAGAGATTTCCGTAACCACGGTAGTTTATAGTTCTGAGCCGGAGGCTCTGGACGCAGCGGTCACTACGCATCAGCAATCAAGAGGAATGTTTACCCCAGTCGCAGACAGTCAGATAGAAGGTGGAGGTGCTCCATCTAATAAGGGCAGAGCGCCACCTTTACCCTGTGCCCAGCGGACACAAATGGCCTGCGGGTTGCCCATCCTAGAGGTCAGAAACTGATGTGATGCCATATGAAGAAGAGTTATCTGCCGTAGCCAACAAAAACACACTTGCAATAACTGGGCATGGAGAGAAGTAAATCCTCAGTCGAAGTACTGGATGAGTGTGACTTTAATTCTTTCTTTCTGACAGAGGTCTCTCACATCATATGGCAAACTAAGCACCCCGATCAGCAATTATGCACTTACGAGATCTCTCTCGCGGCAGAGAGGAACTAATTCTCCTGAGAGCTGTAACGGTGCAGGAACACACTTCCCTCTGTATGAACTGGAACAGAGTCAGGCCATTAATGCACATTAGTCATACATTAAATACAAGTCAAACAATTACATGCCACGTAGCGGCATTAAAGCTCGCCGTCTGACTGACTCTGTAGGTCACTGGTACCTGTTTTAAAAAATGTGTCTTTCACTCTGGGGCTATACTTTTTTGTATGTGGAAAATGTGCAAGTTTCTCCTGTCTTCACCTGAGTAGAGGTCAACCAATTTCTGCTACTTATTTTGGCACACTGTGTTGATTATTCTGCCAAATTAAAGCACATTAGATTTTAGCTAATTATGAGACCACTCCACAGTTCAAAATATGCAAATTGCTATTCATCTCTTTTAGTGATGTGCTAATTTACTGCTTTTTAAAAATGTATATTAATGTGGGCAAAAACTCTGTAAATGGCTCTGTGGACAGAGAACAGGTCAAAAAAAGCCAGCAAAATCAAGAATCGCCAACCTTCAAAATAATTCACTTCAAAACAGTGTGCAATCAGAAGACCTGTCTAGAACACCTCGCCTGCATAAACCCAGAGGACCAACACAAACAAGAATTTATTTGATGAGCAACACTTTTCAGTTTGTTTATTTTTCACAGTTCTTTTACAAAGTGCATAGACAATTTGAGGATAAAGCTATAACAGTAGAACCAGTCCTGCCATAATACAATTCACAAATGTGAAAAATGTGAAAAAGTTAAATCAGATAATGGGAGAAAGCAGCATTATTAGTAGTAGTAGTAGTATTTGTATTAGTATTTATAATTATGATATGTTCTCTTTTAGAATGGTCCCTCAAGCTAAATTATTTGGCAATGAAATATAAACTCTGTTGTTGGGTCATGTTCACTTACTATGTAAGCAGACATTGTCTTCTATGTAAGCAGCCTCTTGTGCCTCTTTGTGAATACAAAAACACTGAGTTGGGTTGTTTCTAACACAAAGGCTGAGTAAATATAGGACAGAACACATGTTGGGTTAATTTTACCAGCAAATTGTGTTGTTTATTTAACCCAGCAATTTTTACTATAATACTAGCTTATTTTTTCTTTCACTTCATACATGAATTAATGTTTACGGATTAACTTAAATCCTCTAAACTTCATTACTCCACACAACCACTGGTTTGCATGATAATTCCTTTATTTTTCGATCATATTTTACAGTATAGCATATTTTATATTGTTTTTCAAACATATTGCCTACATTTAAGCTCGTTTAACCAATATTAGAAGTAAAACTAAAACATTTAGAAGTAATTCAAGTGTAATGGACCAGTCTCTGATGTCCTTTTTCAACGTAACACCGCTGGATCTCGTGCCGGAGATGACTTGCGTTCGTTCGGCGGGGAACTGATAACTTCAGACCGCCGCCTGCGTTTCACTCGTAGCCGAAAAATGCTGTGACTGATTCCATAACCTGTCCATAAATAATCATTGTACAATTCTGAGAAAATATTTTAACATCCTTAAGTTTTTTAAATCCTTTTTTAATAAAATCTAACTTTTATGCAAGGCGCTTTTCCATCACGCATGCGACGCTCGTTTTCATTGCGCCCTTGTATGTTGCTTTGCATAAAATTAAACGATATACAGAATAATAATTTTTAGGTGAAATAAAACATACACAAATCTGTATTTTACTGAAGACATGCACCAATTTGACGGAGCTGCACTGCTCTCTCCTGAAGAGGTTACAAAAAAAAAAAAAAAAAAAGCCTGCGATAAATAACTCAACCCCTGGGTTGTTATGTCTGACCCAAGATCTGGGTAAAACAAAAACTACCTAAACACTGGAAACACTGGGTTATTACAGTACATCAGACCCAGGAGCTGGGTAACACAAAAATTACCCAAACACTGGAAAAATACCCCCCCCAAAAAAAAAAAAAAAAAAAAAGACCCAAAAGGCTCAACACAGGACTTGGGTAGAAAAAATAACCCAAGATTTTTTAGAGTGTATGAATATTTAACTAATAACATGTCATGAGCATTTTTTAAATCAAGATTTTAGGCTAAAATTTATATAAATATTTGAGAAAATATTATATTTCAGGTGATGACACCAGTCACCATATATTTAAGGTCAAATTTTTACCTTTTTAAATGATCCTGTGGTGTACAAATACAAATATTCCATGCCAATTAAAAAGGGTATACATTTTAAAATAATAATTAGAATATAATTGTGTCAAAATAACATGCAACACAACATGCACTAATGTTTACAATGAGTGTATGATAAAATAAAAAATGTAAAAAGGCATTAAGTACTTTGAAAAATACACAGATTCATTCATAAATCGGTAACACTTTATTTTACAGTCTCATTGTTACAAATGTTACATGTAGTTACTATAGTATTAAGAGTAAATTATGCATAGTTACATGCAAACCAAACCAAACCCTAATCTTACCCCTATAGTAAGTACATGTTAATTAATATTACTCAGAACTTAAATGTATAATTACACTGTAACAAAGGCACCTTAAAATAAAGTGTAACCCAAAAATGTAATCAGATGCATTTTCAAATGTGCATTGTGTACTCACTACGCACTAGAATGAGCTTTTAACCACACAATTTGTTCCTTGCTCTTGTGCTTTTAAACATGTAGAGCATTTTAAAGAATATACTTTAAATTAGCATGTCATCACTGACTGAGCTTATATCTAAAAGTCCCAAATACCATACGTGGAAAGACGGGCACTTTGACCTCTCCAAACGATCTCTCCGGCGCACACCCTTCATAGAGGAGACTCTCATAGACATGGAGATGAGTGACAGCAGACAGTCGCAGCAAACTGTAGTGTCAAAAGAACCTGTCAAAAAATCACTCAACTGCCATTATCAAACAAACACCTCGCCCAGTCGTATCACTAGCAATGTGCCAAAGATGCCCAGAGTGCTGCAACACAGGGTTTGCCTCTGTCTCCAAGCCTGTCCATGCCAGGGCCTGCTCGTATTTACATAGCAAAAGGTCACAAATAGCCTCCAGGCCCTCCGTTAATTAGAGACTGCTTTAAAAAAAGAGAGGGAGAATGAGAAAGACAAAAAAGAGAAAAGAAGCACTTATATAAGACATTTCATCTGCAGCTGATAAAGAAACATGGCTTTCTTTGGAGGGAGAACGTGTCATGTTCTTCTGAGGGGGTGGTAAGGCGCCGAACAGAATGGCAGGGTTTGGGCGAGCGTGTGACGTTAACACAAGGCCAAGTCAGGCTGTGAAACATCCCCAGATTTTACAGATTTTTTCGGTTGTTTTTTTGGGTGGGGGGTTAATTTCACAGCGTCTGTTCAACAGCGCCTTCTGCAGTGCTCGAGCATCTCTGAAGTGTCTTTTGATGCGCTCTTCGCTCTCTCAGAAGACGTTGACCATGCAATGATATTCAGATGACCGGGCTCGTATGATCTCGCTTAGCCAGATAAGCGAATCGACCTTTATAATTCAATGTGACAAGCTGACAAGAAAAATGAGTGTAAAATTTTATACTTATATGAATTTTTGTGTCAGATCGCCGTCTGTGCACTTGTTTTTCTCTGAGTCCATAGCCGAGGGCTTCTTTGTGCCTGGTTCGAGCGCACTTTGTTTCCAGGCCTTCAAACAGATCGCCCTTCGCCCTAGTGAATTTGCTGATTAATTTTGGATGCTCCCCTTAATTAGCACCCCAAAGGAAGAGTGTGTTTCCTCGCCCATGTTCCGTGGAAAAAAAAAAGTAAGTCTGAGGAAGAATGACCCTGAGGAGACAGACGTGCTGATGTCCGAAATGACATTACAGGAGCTACCTCTCGCCTTCGCTCGCTCCCGCTCTCTCCGAGGACACGTAGACCTGGATCTAGGCAATGCCCGAGGAACTCCTAGGCCTTTTAATCAGTGGCTGGAAACAAGTCTCCTATTAGTCTAATTTCATTCTCATTCCCGCTGACAAAGACCAAGCCACACAAGATGCCACCCGACGCCTGAAACACGCTGCGCTTGTGCCAGAGCTAGTGCCGCTGGGCAATAATTGGTGGCACTTTAACTTCCAGGGAAACTGGCAGATGACGGATGGGGGTGAAGTAAAAATGGGATTCGTTTTTGAAATCAGATAGAATTTTGCTAATTGGGTTTGTAAAGCCACCATCACTTCCCCTGACAGCCAACTCAACTGCACACTGGGCTCCAGGCGAGGTCTTCAGCCTCACACCAACTTTGAAGACAGTGACATGATATAAAAAAAAAAAACAACAGAGATGGAACGAAATCAGACAAAAGACCTGACTGATAATCCGCTGCACCTAGGGGACCATTAAGCTCACGCGTTCTTTTGTTCATTGAACTAACGCTGACATGGTCTTGCTCGGGTGCTGCGCTTCAAAAACACTGAGGGAAGTTCATCATCATCATCAACTAGATACCATTGTATATTAATAGTTATTTATGTAGCCACTTCATATGTGAAAGGCCTACGCAGAGTGATTTACTTTTGTGGCTTCTTAAGCACATTAACTTTCTTCCAAGACAACCAATGCAATACAGTCGATGAACATACTAAGTGAGCAGCCTGTTTGAATCTCTGATAATGAGCTTGCTGCACACCACCATAACAGTGTTGTTCATATCAAGGCCGTAACTATGTCTTGAACAATGGGCGGGGGGCGTTATTTAATTAAAGGAATTAAATAATTAAAGGATTAAAAGGGATTTAATGGGGGAAAAGAAAAAGAACAGTAAAAGTTCCAGGTCTGTTGTAGTTATGAAGTAATCAATTTGAATTGTTTGCAAATAATATTTTGTTTTGAAATACACACAAATTCATAAAAAAATACAAGACTTATCACATTAAGTTATGAATGACATGAATCATGTAACTAATAGCATACTTTTAATTTTTTAAAAAAATCATAAAAATGTTTAGTAGTTTGCATCACTGCATCATGACATTAGCCCGGATAAGTTGAATTTACTTAAAA
Organism: Megalobrama amblycephala; assembly: GCF_018812025.1. Classification (NCBI taxonomy): domain Eukaryota; kingdom Metazoa; phylum Chordata; class Actinopteri; order Cypriniformes; family Xenocyprididae; genus Megalobrama; species Megalobrama amblycephala. The sequence goes on from NC_063051.1 coordinate 31,350,492, forward strand.
ATTTGAGGAAACTGGTTGCCCTAAAAAAATTAAGTAATGATTAAGTAATGTGAACTTAACTAATTTGAGTTCATTTAACTTAAAATGTTTTGTATTTGTAGTTATTACACATAGTATATTTAAGTTCTATGTACTAAGCAAGTTAACTTGCCACCAATCAAAATTCATCCATGCCTCCCATCATGCATTGCTGCATGAATAAATTATGAGCTGAATTGTCTTAGTAATTTTCTTTATTCTCACTATTTAAATTTTGCTATTTTTCTGTGACTTTTTACTAGCTTGTTTTCTAATGTTCAGAGTTGATCTGTTTATCAGAATATGTTGCTTGTCACCGTTGTTGAAATTCATACGCTGATTCTTGATGTCTGTGTGTGCCTAAAATATATATATATATATATATATATATATATATATATATATATATATATATATTTGTGATAAGGACAACTTTAAAAAAAAAATTAAAAAAAAAGTATTATAAAAGTTGATCTTCTGCTGTAGAATCACAGTGCTGCTGTAATCAATAATGTAAATCTAACTCAGAGATTGGGCTCTAAATGAGTTCAGTGATTCAGATCAAATAATGATTATGTGAAAACATAACCAACACCACCTGATCATCTTTTAACTTTGCTTGTCTGGTTGGTTTTAATGCAGTTAAATCTGACCAAACAAAATCTAATATTAAAAAGTCAAGGGTCAAAAGCTCAACTAAAACAAACCCCGATCTCGATGATGGTAACATAAAAATTGTGATTTTCTCCTTTGGTGAAAAACTATAAAAGGTAAATGTTCGGGAAAAAATGTCTGTAGAACAGCCAAAACAAATGTTCCAACTGCTCATCAACAGCTCCTTGAATTCACACAAACCACGACAAAATGGCGTCATTACCTGCCGCAAACGAGGCGTGGTCAGGAGAAAAACTTCATAATTTAAGTGCATTTAACTTACATTTATTAACACATTCAAATACACCCACAAATTAGTAGAATATACTTATATTTTATAAGTAATGCAACCAAACTTAAATATTTTAAGTATATTGTAATTATATTTTTAAGTAAATATAAAATCCGGGCTAAGAGTGTTCTATTGTAAAACAGTCATCAAATATTAAACGTCTAGCTACTTACATCTTACCACGCGCTGTTTCACTGCTGAAACTAAGCATTGTATTGGAATTCATGTAACTTCTCGTGTTCGAACCGGCCGCTCTAAGCGGAACTCGAACCCTGGTCCGCCGGCATGGTGTCGGGCGCTCTAACAAGGAGGCTAAAGACCGCAGTCTCTAACGTCAGTCGCTAGAGCGCCTCTTGAGATCAGGGGAGTGAGGTTTACACGCACAGCTCTTACCAGCCTACGTCTGTTACATTCGCACTCATCTTCTGTGAACGGTAAGCCCCGCCTTCTTTGATTTGATTGGCCATCTCAATAATTCTGACAGTGATGGGCGCTGTTACACCGCTAAGGCAGAGCAGCCTAAAAATATAACTTTCTGTCATTCTAACAACAAACAACGCAGCATCAAGAACATCAAATTGGGGGGACAATTTGGCCGTTTCTAATTATTGAGGGGACTTGTCCATCTCAATGTCTATGGTAATTACAGCCCTGGTTTAAATGAGACCCAAGAAATACAGAGACAGCTGCAGAAATGACAGTTTACATAACTTTGAGCCTTTTACAGGCCTCTACTGGGGGCCATTGAAAGCTCTGGACAATTATCCACACATACGATCCGCCAGCTTCCTGTAAAACTGACATGCCTGTTTGGGCCGCTGCTTGAAGTACAATCAGCCCCTTTGTGGTACAGAGAGGAAAGTAAGAGAAATCCTGTTACAAAAGGACACGAAGTGCCGGTGTAATTGGGATATTTGGGAGCGTCCTGTTTCAGGGCAATGCTAAACGCTCCTGAAATGAAGCCGGTAAGAGTAGCTCGCCTGGGTTACTCGCCCTGGTCGTGCACCCCCCCGAGCAACCCATCACCTTGTCGTCACGGTGACACGACGGGACCATCCGTGACGGGGCCGCGGTGATAGCGGTCTGATCGGGAGGTATAAGTAACAAATGAGATCAATTAAAGACTCGGAGAGGGGCACCTGCCTGGAGCTCCGGTTGCACTAAAACGATCCCACCATCTTTGTTTCCTCCAGCAGGATTCCATTTGCAATCTCATCACTTCCACGGCTAACAATGCCGGTGATTGTTCCCTAATGGAGAGGGAGCTCCAGAAGGATAGCCTCTTCTCCAGACCTCAGGGTATCGCTAGCATCGGGGCCCCAGGCCAGGGACGAGGGGCAAGATCAGCTACACTCATCCAAACTACTTCAACCCTTTCTGTGGCCCCGCTCAACTTTTCAGGATCTCAACAAGCTTAATTTGTAACAAATTTGTAACTTCAACTCTCCTTAATTGAGTCAAAGAGGCCCAAACAAGGGACTGACTGAGGTGTATCATGGTGGGATAAAAGAGAAGCGCAGGAAAAAGAAACTGACCTGTCTCTCTCTTGCTCCCCAAAATGCTTTACGCCACGGACACAACGTAACTCCCGTCCTTAAACTCTGTGCATTGTTTGGGAAGATTTGAGACAAACGTAGAAGATGCAGGTATTTCTCGAGCAACAAAAAAACCCAACGTTCAGAGGGTCGCGTCTGTCGCACAACATTCGGTCCGATGAAGGGTCAAGGTAGACAGCATTGTTGTGTTACTCTACAATTACACCGCTCGTCACGTCAGACGGAGAAACACAATGTGCGGGGGCCCCGCAAAATCACCGAAGTTGAATACACAATTATGAGGGATCACCGTAACCGAGACAGCCTCACCGCACTGAGTGCGTCTGTCTGAACCGTCGGGTGATTGTGATGGCCTGTCTGTTCTTCTCCTCAATTCATCCAGCACCGTCTGACTGCTCTGTTTACCATAACCTTGCAATCAGCCCACCTGACAGTGTACCATTACCCATGGTAACAAGCCTGGCGTAATTTCAGGCACAGAGCAGGCCGCGCCGGAGACCGGGCTGATGGTGTATTGATGGTACGCGGCTCTGTTATCTTTCCCCTTAATTTGTTTTCAAGAACTGTGATTTACATTTCAGTTGGATTAAACCTTTTAATGTATCGCCAGCGTGAAGAGGGCCCCTCTGAACATTGCCTCTCCCCCTCCATCTTCCGTCCAGATTTCAAACGGCACATTTTCAGCCCTCAAGTGGAGAGGATTACAATTACAATTAAAAATCAAAAGCCCGAGTGTCCACCTAACGACTGCCCATCACCCTTTGTGCAGCTCTAAACAGCGAGCGGCGGGAGAAGAGAGGCAGGCAGATGTACCTCAGCACTGGAGCATCAGTAGGTATTTCTGACACAGTTCATCTTGTTATTACGCAATGAGTGTTATTTTAGATGAAAGTAGGGGCGGCCAATGACATGCAAATGTAAGTCATTTGGCAGCAGGTAAAAGAACATTCAGACAGGCCTTTTAAAACAATGGTGCGCAGTTTAATACAGAGTTCAATTATCTGCCTTGATGTTCTGTAGATCCAGCCTGTCATCGACGTTTGGAGATAAATTCAGCATGTGTAACTCGGGGTCTTTAACTTTTGCTTCATAATTTATAATGATAATAAAAAATGATGGGGCTTCAGACTGTGTTTCTGCTCATTTATGTCAAATAATGTTTTGCTTTCTATCTGCAGCCCTGGAACGACTTCTGTTTCTACTAAATCTGTTATAGGGAAATACTGGACAGGACAGCATTTGTCTAAACAACCTGATGGCGAATAGAGATTTTGAAGGGAACGTGTATGCAAGTTGTTCCACAATTTGAAAGAAAGAAAAAGGTTTTTTTTACATTCTGTATTTCTGTTTCTTTTTCTTTTCTAAGTATAATATCCAAACACTGGATGTAAATAATTATATCAAATTCACTTTTAGTGCAACTAAATTGAATTTAGTTCACCCTCCTCCAGGATAATATCACATGAACCTGCCATATGATAACCCATAATGTAAATTATGATATTTAGGCATATCTTATCTGTTGGTTATTCATTATCATTTTGCACTTTTTCATAAGATTTCTGAAAAACAAAATGTCAATGGAAGAGAAACGGGCAACATCATTTGCACATACCATTATTCAAATAAATTCATTTTCTCTAAGGCAAATGATATCAATGTATTTTAATTCGGTGACACTTATTGTTAATTTCTGCAATCATTTATGCTCAGATGTTGATACTCAATTCTGCATTATTAAACCTATTGCTGTTCTTTTCAGTGGTGATGACTTTGGAATTTTAAAATGCATAATGACACAGTGTGTGGATTATTAATCGCTGCCTAAAATTAGCCTGCCGTATTATATGCCTTTCTTGCATTAAAGTCATACGACACCGTAGTCCCTTAAATATATCTATCTCAAATTTATTTTCTCTGAACCTCTGTCTTAAATGCATAAATACAACACATAATACATTTTCCAGACTGTTAGAACGCAAATCTCTTTTGGGAAGAATATTAACATTATTCATATTGTTTAAATATGTTAATATTTTGACTGCAAGTAATGTCTTTTAGCCAAAAAAAATAAGCTATATTAAATCAGTTAAAGGCTAAATCTTTCAGTGTGCGATTACAAGCAAATAAAAGTGGTGTTTTGGTTTTCATTTAATAATAATGAGAAGAAAAAAACTTCAAAAAGAAAGAAAGAAAGAAAGAAAGAAAGAAAGAAAGAAAGAAAGAAAGAAAGAAAGAAAGAAAGAAAGAAAGAAAGAAAGAAAGAAAGAAAGAAATGTCTATATTTTCAGGTTTGTTAGATGCAGGTGATTACAGCCTCATGGATAATGCTGAGGGAGGATGTCTGTGTTTTCAGTTCACCAGGGGGCGCCATATTGATTTTACAATCTTGTCCCCTTTTCTAAACGACTAAGCTTTTTGGGGGGGGCTTAAGGCGTTAAAGTCTCCTAACTTTTATTATAGGTCAGTTTAGTCGTATAAATATTCTTTAACAGGTATTGTTTTGTGTTTAATACCTTCAGCAAGAAGAGAGATTTTATAGAGATCAAATAATTCAGTGTCTGGGTGCAGATTTGCAGAAGGTAAACACAGCAATCCGTGTTATCAAGTGCTTTAGCGACATCTAGTGGTCAAGGATGTCACTGCACACATTTGAATTAGTTTATTAGCACCCAAACGAAAACTAAACAAGTAATCGGATGTATCCGATGTGTAACTGAATTTATATTCGATTTAATTGCATTTATATTAATTTTATTACTTTAATTTGAGCCTTCTTGTAGGGGGAAACTGACACAACAGTTAGCCTGCTTTGGGTTACTGAAGAACTAGTTAATCTCGAGGGACACCTGACTCGTGTTGATCTTCTCCTCTGTCGCAGCCGTTTCATTTATTATATTAGTAGGCGAAAACATTAAGTGCAAACGATTTAGTGAAACAAAGCTTCGGTGGGTGAAGGCGGTGGGGGTGGTTCTGCATGGTTTGGTGTTTATTCATTGAGGCTTTGTCTTCAGGTACTAGATGAGGTTCAAAGACAAGTATTGTAACAACATTGTTTCATTAGGAGGTGCGGCGCTTTTGATGTCCTCCACTTGTGCAGCACCTGTAGCTTTGATAGTGAAGAAGATCTGGACCACACCGGTTTATAAGGGGGTTTTGTTGTGGTTTTATAACATGTCATTTTAGCGCAAGAGTGAATTCTTTCTTCATCCACGCATGGAGACCTTCTCGTAGACAGGACATACAATGCGGTCTTGTTTGCATCTGTTAGTGCAGTTGAGCTATCCCTGATTGTTCCCGTGAGTGTGATGGAGTTGGTATATTCTGGTTGTGACATAAATGATTGTTAGATACCTCAATAAAACTCACCAGAACCTGCATGACCTTGTTGAACTCATAGAAGGTGAAATATAAGATTTATCTATATATATTTATTTATAGTGGTATTTTCAAATGCATTGAGATATCTCATACAATTTTAAAATAACCTAGACTACTGTTTTTGTTGTTATTAACCTCATCCTATCAGGACATGTTGTTTCTTTAAAATATATTGTTTTATTTATTAAACTTTAATCTATTTATGGTCTGAAGACAGTGATTATGCAATTGTTTTTTGAGTGATGTTAATTTTGATTAAACAAAAATATATTAAAATTAACTATACCTACAGTGCTCAGTGAAAATGAGTACACCCCCTTTGAAAAGTAATATTTTAAACAATATCTCAGTGAACACAAAAACAATTTCCGAAATGTTGACAAGACTAAGTTTAAAGAGTTAGTTCACCCAAAAATGAAAATAATGTCATTAATTACTCACCCTCATGCCAACACCAGTAAGACCTTCGTTAATCTTCAAAACACAAATTAAGATATTTTTGATGAAATCCGATGGCTCTGTGAGGCCTCCATAGCCAGCAATGACATTTCCTCTGTCAAGATCCATAAAGGTACTAAAAACGTATTTAAATCAGTTCATGTGAGTACAGTGGATCAATATTAATATTATAAAGCGATGAGAATATTTTTGGTGTGCCAAAAAAAAAAAAAAAAACGACTTATATATTGATGGCCGATTTCAAAACACTGCGTCAGGAAGCTTCGGAGCGTTATGAATTGGTGTATCGAATCATGATTCGGATCGTGTATCAAACCGCCAAACTGCTGAAATCACGTGACTTTGGCGCTCTGAACCGCTGATTCGACACAGAAGAATCAAAAACGCCCCAAAGCTTCATGAAGCAGTGTTTTTAAATCGGCCATCACTATATAAGTCTTTTTTTCTTTTCTTTTTTTTTTTGCGCACCAAAAATATTCTCGTCAAAAATATTTTCATCAAAAACCTTAATTTCTTTTCGACTGAAGAAAGAAAGACATGAACATCTTGGATGACATGGGGGTGAGTAAATTATCAGGAAATTTTAATTTGAAAGTGAACTAATCCTTTTATTTCATTCAGGAAGTTTTCTCTCAGATCAGAACACAAAATGACCATTGACAAATGTATGTTTTGAGTGAGTATGTGAGGGGGTTCATCATATTGACAGTAAAAATGACCCAGCAGGTGAGTTACAGAAAAATTACCCTGCACTGGGTAAAAAAATATTTAAAAAATAACCCAATAAAATGACCCAGCAGGCTGAACCCAGCATTTGGGTTAAAAAAAAATATCAGAGCATCTGTGCTTATAATGGCAGTGAGTGATACCAACGAGTATGAGCTGAAGAAAGGCCTTCTGAAGCAAAGCGATGCATGCGATTTTTTAACAAGTTATGACGTAAAATATGTAGCTTCCACCAGACCGCCTTCTGTATTCAACTTACAAATAAAGTGTAAACTGGCGTCGCGTTAGTTAAGCTTTTTCCGTAAGTTGAATAGGGAAGGCGTAGGACGTAGCGTAAGCTTTTTGAACTGCGAGAGTTTACACTTTCTCCGTAAGTTCAATACAGAAGGTGTTCTGATGGAAGCTACTTAATAACTTGCTAAAAATTTAATTTTTTTTTACACAAATGCATAGCTTTGCTTCAGAAGGACTTTATTAAGCCCCCAGAGCCGTGTGAAGTACATTTATGATGGATGGATATGGATAGAAGCACTTTCTTAAGCTCATACTCGTTGGTATCGATCACTCGATCATAAAGCTCGGATGCGTCAGGATATTTATTAATACATCTCCGATTGTGTTCATCAGAAAGAAGAAAGTCATATTCACCTAGGATGGCTTGAGGGTGAGTAAAGCTTGGGCTAATTTTCATTTGAAAGTGAACTAATCCTTTAAATGTAAACAATTAAAACAGGCAGTGTCATCTCTTTAACACTTTAACACTTTAGGCCAAGGTTCAGGCTTTGAACAAGGTGTAATTTAAAGATTCAGATCACACATTGAAAGACAAAAGATTTGCTGATGTCTCTTTTTAGGTTTCTTTAAAGTAATAAACAGCAACCATCTGACAGAGAAGACAGAGATGAACACAGGCTATGCATGCTTTGGTTCTGTGAACTAGTATTAGCGTATATTATCAGTGACGCAAAATCAAAGCAGAGTTCTGGTTATTGTTCTCAATGTCAATTCTCTCTAATTCACCCAGTCTTTTCTGTTTCTTCAGCTTTTGTGCTGGGAAATCAAACAGGGAAGCTTTGCAAAGGGAGAGAATGATCTGGAATGAAGTGCAAATCAATGATTCGTCAGGACATTCAGAATAAAGATGGAAACTCCTGTCAGAGGTGCACAACCTCAACTGCGTACCTCTGGGAAACTTAACTGTGGCTTGATCTTGACTTGCCTGCACTTATTGTTGGATGGTCAATTATAAATAATGGAGAGCCCTTGAAATGGGTAGTTCACCCAAAAGGTATTTATTTACCCTCATATTGTTCCAAACCTTCTAATTTATTGTAGAATATAATATAATTATAATTTATAATTAAAGCATTTATTTCTACTGCAGAATGCAAAAGAAGATATTTTGAAGAGTATTGGTACAAAACAGGGTGCAGCGCTTCGATTTCCTGTTGAGGTTGACAGGGCTCACCCTCTGCCCGTGCATTAATCCGTCCCCGCGACACATATACGCAATGCTATTAATAAAGCATCAAACAGTACCCAACATGTCCAACAGTAAGCAAAGTTAGCAACATTCTCACATAGGCAGCGTGCAACTTAGGGTTGGTTTTGTGTGAAAACATTACGTAAAGCTGTGAGGTTTTACAAGAGTGCTGAGGGAAATTGTTTGAATGAATGTATGAATTAATTACATGAATCTATCTCTGAAGGGGACTGACTGTATTCAGAAAAGTTTCGATGTCATCTTACCTCAGTGTAACGCCAAATAAAGTAGTGTTTATAAGCAGCGCTGCTTTGTTTACGGAGCTTATTGGGGAAACAGCTTTATTTCTGCTGTTCCATAAGCGCCACCTACTGGCAGAGAGTTGTTTTTTCAGAGAGTTACTTCACTCTAAAAAATGCTGGGTTAAATATGGACAAAACCAGGGATTGGGTTGTTTTCACCCAGCCATTTTTTTCAACCAATTGATTTTTTAGCGAGCAATATAATAATATAGTAAAAGACATGTTTTTGCTCACCCCCAAATACACTCTAAAAAATGTTGGGTTAAAATCAACCCAAGTTGGGTTGAAAATGGACAAACCCAGCGATTGGGTAGTTTTAACCCAGCGATTGGGTTGTTTTAACCCAGCGGTTGGGTTAAATGTTTGCCCAACCTGCTGGGTAGTTTTATTTAAACCAACTATTGTTTAAAAATTGCTATATGGCTAGCTTAAAATGAACCCAAAATAGTTGGGAAATTAAAAACCAGATGCAATTAGAGGCAACAATAATAGACAAAAGGTGAATGTTTATTAATAAGCTTTAATATTTTATTAATATAAATTTAATAGTTTATTAATATAAATTTATTAATAAGCAATTTAATAAATGTTTATTGTTTAATAATTATTCATTGAACATTAATAAATATTCATTTCCAACATACTTTGGGTTAATTTTAATTAAGCAATACAGTAATTTTTAAACAATAGTTGAGTTAAATAAAACTACCCAGCAGGTTGGGCAAACATTTAACCCTACCACTGGGTTAAAACAACCCAATTGCTGGGTTTGTCCATTTTCAACCCAACTTGGGTTGTTTTTAACCCAGCATTTTTTAGAGTGTAGGGGCAAATTTGTGGGGTATTTTAAGCTGAAACTTGACCAGACCAGAGGCTTATATTACATCTTGTGAAAGAGGGCATAATAGGTGCCCTTTAACCCAACCTGCTGGGTTTGTCCATATTTAACCCAACTTGGGTTGTTTTTAACCCAGCATTTTTTAGAGTGTTTCATTCAACCTATATGAGTGTTTTTTTTTTTTTTTTTTTTTGTTAGCTAATATGCTTTCTACAAATTCAAACAATTCAGATAATAAGGTATCTAGAATTATTTACGAAGCAGATCAAATACCTATGATCATTTATCATTTTGAATCCCTTTCCTTAAAAGTGGTTTAAATGTGAGGTTTATCTTTATGCATTTCTATGGCAATGCTATCAACGCTGAAACGAATCTGCAGCAGTCAGGTGGCACAAGTCAGAGATTGAAGTTGTTAACATTCATTATTAGTGTAATGTTGTGCTTTGAGACAGTTAACGCCTTCTCTCGTGATACTTTGCAGACTCTGCTCTGGCTGTGCGCATTCATGTGTTTCGGAGGAGGCGTGGCTTTGGATAGCGCTCTGAAGGGAGGGTGGAATCTTATGCCTTTCATATTGAAATGTAGTGGGATACAAAACTACCTAAATAGATGCCACCAAAAAATGAGTGCCTTGTACATTGTGGACCTTAATTTTTGCTTTGTTATGAATTCCCACACATACAGAAGTCACTGCTGAACCTAGAGGTTTGATATTAGTCGGCACTGCAAAAAAAAAAAAAAAAAAAAATATTGTTAAAAGTTCACCAAACTAGAACCTGATGCAAAATTCTTTGTCACCGGAAGTCCAACAGGCAAAATTCTTCAATTCCCAATTAAATGACTGAATTTTACCCACAAAATTTTGCCGAGCAAGAGTAAATGTGACCACACCTAAAGACAACTGTGGCATTGCCTAATAGTTTAAAGAGTTATGATTCCTAATGCCTGACTTATACTTTTTGCCTGTGCCTGTAGACAATGTGTGTATATTGGTGTTATGCTATGTGATATTGCAAGAGGGAAGGTGTTTGGTGTAATTAGGGCAATATCAGCGTTATCGCCTTACTCTCTCCTCTCTGCGATGATGAGCCGTACTGCCGGGTCTGTTGTTGCCTAATTCCTGCTAACAGCAGCCGGTGTAATCACACACCCCAATTAGCCACCCCTGCGCCCCACTTCCCCCAACTACTTCCTCTGCATGCCTCTCCTCACCACGCTGCGTAATGAGCTTTCATCTGTCGCTGCAGTCCTTTTAGGAAAAGAGCAGAAAAGGCACCTCAGTCACAGTACAATAAAGTTTTTCACAAGAACAGAGACTTCGTTCTCGCGAATTCACTTGGCTTGATTTTTTGCTACATTATTATGTGTCTATAAAACCTTAGATTCTTAAGCTTATTTTGAAAAAAGCCTTGCATTACCATGTACAGTAACAATGTGCATGTTTAAAGTGAGTTGCACCCTCAAGGAGGGAGAACCCCAAAGAGTGATCAATATCAGCATGCTGATCTGTATTCCAGCACCTCCTCCATTTTCACTGTCTGTTTGTCCTCTTATCTCTGCATGTCCTCGACAAATCAATGAGCCAGTCGTTAGTACTGGCTGGTCTACAGAGTCTGCCCAGCACAGAGAAATGTCCCATATTAGAACAAGCCCAATGAATCTTCATGATTGTAAGCTGTGTTTCTGGATGATGGATGGTGGGATGGACTAACAGACAGTGTCTGAATTCATTCAGAAACAACTCACTGGCCTTTAGCTTTTGATGTATACTATAATACTGTATGTTATTTTATGTATGTTAGATTTCTCTCTCTTTAAATAAATTCAATTATAATGCACATTTTCTTTAAGATAAAAACAATCTATCTTGGCTAATGCTGTAAACTATACACCGATCAAGCATAACATTATGACCACCTTCCTAACATTGTGTTGGTTTACTGCCAAAACAGCCCTGACCCGTCTAGGCATGGACTCCACTAGACCCCTGAAGGTGTGCTGTGGTATCTGACACCAAGATGTTAGCAGCAGATCCTTTAAGTTGCAAAAGTCCTGTAAGTTGCGAAGTAGGGCCTCCATGGACTGGACTTGTTTGTTCAACACATCCCACAGATGCGCGATTGGATTGAGATCTGGGGAATTTGGAGGCCAAGTCAACACCTCAAACTCATTATTGTGCTCCTCAAACCATTCCTGAATCATTTTTGCTTTGTGGCAGGAGCATTATCCTGCTGAAAGAGGCCACAGCCACCAGGGAATACCGTTTCCATGAAAGGGTGTACAACAATGCTTAGGTAGGTGGTACGTGTCAAAGTAACATCCACATGGATGGCAGGACCCAAGGTTTCCCAGCAGAACATTGCCCAAAGCATCACACTGCCTCCGCCGGCTTGCCTTCTTCCCATCCTGGTGCCATGTGTTCCCCAGGTAAGCGACCATCCACGTGATGTAAAAGAAAACATGATTCATCAGACCAGGCCACTTCTCCCATTGCTCCGTGGTCCAGTTCTGATGCTCACGTGTCCACTGTTGGCTCTTTCGGCGGTGGACAGGGGTCAGCATGGGCATCCTGACTGGTCTGCAGCTGTGCAGCTCCATACTCAACAAACTGATGCACTGTGTATTCTGACACCTTTCTATCAGAACCAGCATTAACTTCTTGAGCAATTTGAGCTACAGGAGCTCGTCTGTTGGATCAGACCACACAGGCCAGCCTTCGCTCCCCACATGCATCAATGAGCCTTGGCCGCCCATGACCCTGTCGCCGGTTCACCACTGTTCCTTCCTTGGGACACTTTTGATAAATACTGACCACTGCAGACCGGGAACACCCCACAAGAGCTGCAGTTTTGGAGATGCTCTGATCCAGTCGACTAGCCATCACAATTTGGCTCTTGTCAAACTCACTCAAATCCTTACGCTTGCCCATTTTTCCTGCTTCCAACACATCAGCTTTGAGGACAAAATGTTCACTTGCTGCCTAATATATCCCATCCACTAACAGGTTCCGTGATGAAAAGATAATCAGAGTTATTGACTTCACCTGTCAGTGCTCATAATGTTATGCCTGATCGATATATAGCATCTTTGTCACTTTTCATTGCTGTGAAACAGAATGTTTGATATGATGTTGACTGTTACACTTTATAACACCTCTGCTACTGGCAGATCATAACACTTCATAGAACAAATATTAACTAGTTCCTTCGAACAGTGAAAAAACTGAATTTCATCTGATGCAAGCCACCACTGCTGTAGTATACTGTTGAAAAACTAAGATGGAGGTCTTCACACATAACATCTGAAAGTCTTAAGGCGCAACAAATGGTCATATTAAAATGATATGCAAATATTAGATGCTGAGGGTTGGGTTTTGTCATTTGTGTGAAGATTGAGTGAAATGATGCAGGAATCATTTTTCTTTGATTTGTACCATGAATATGTATTTTCTGAAAACATTATTAATGACTCCTTGTTTACATATTCACGCTCATGTGAATGCCATTTCACTAATAATGTGTGAAAAAAGTTTGTCTGTTAAGTTTGTGACTATGTTGTCTATCAAGGGTAATGACGGTTAACGGACATGGATGAAGAAAAACAGCATTAATCTTAACGTTTTGGCTATTTCCACAGACACGGCAGTGCTTCTAAAAAAAATAGTTGTTTGAACTAGACTTTTTTTCCCCCTTTAGAATAACAACTTGTTCATCAAAAGTGAGAGAATGACACCATCATTTACTTGCCTAAAAGAATTAGAACAGAGAGCTGCTTTCATTTGCAAATCACTGCAGCTATGTTATTCTGGTGGTCACATGTTTAGGGCACTTCCTATTTGTTTTCATTTTTCGCTTATACTTTTCATCATAACTGCATGTGCTAGTCTTTAAGTGATTACTCCACAGCATTGAACCCAACCCAGACCATTAGAAGTGTGAAGCCAGAATATCACAGTGCACCGCTGACCTTAGAATGCAAAAAAATGTCTTTGTTATCTTAATAAATATGTTTATATAGTTTAAACCTCTTAAAGGTGAAGTGTGCAATTTCTGCACAATTCACGTCACAGAACGGAATTATAAAAATTGGTTTAGAAAAACATATTCCTGCCTCAAAGTCACATCAATGGTTGAGCCATGCATTGCCATGTCAGGCTGGTTGGACCAATGTTTGGATAGGCACTACAGAGCCACAGACTTTTCAGGGAAACAAACATATAAATCACCAAACATATAAAAACGTTCGGTGCGAAAACGATCTAAGCGCATGTTCTAAAGTGCATGGCGTGTGCCGAATCCACTTTTGCTAGTTTAACGACGGAAAAAATGGTTGTACCTTGTCTCTTAATATGTCATGAGTGTGTTTTGGGCGTAATAAACCAATCACAGTCTTATCTCCCATTCCCTTTAAAAGCCAGGTGCGCTTGGAAATTACAAACACGGCCTTTAAATAACAAACAAAAAAAATAAATAAATACTGCGCAATTGACTTTAGAGCAGGTTTTTGTTGGTCAATGGCACAGTTGTTTTACAGTTCCTCAAAATAGCAACACGCCAACAACGCGCCTGAACACACCTCGTTTTCAGACCAGTGAACAGAAGTGCATTTGCTATTTAAACAACATGGCACTGGATGTGAAAATGATAACTGCGTCAGGCTGAAACTAGCAAAAAACACTTGCGTTGCGCCTGGCGTTGCATTGCTCCAGGTGTATGATAGGGCCCTTAATGTGTCTGTTCAGACCGACACACCAATTTTTGCATGTCAACAATGCAACAGAATTTTTTTTTTATCTCATTATCTCATTTCTTTTTCAACACACACTGGAAATAATCTGACCAACCAATAAGATTTGCACTTTTGGTCACATGCCCACAGTTGCTGCTGTTACATTCAACTACAACTTAATAGCACTCAGAAACAGATTATTTTGCAAAGTGATACAGTGAGAAAAGGAAGAATCTGGAGCCAGCTCTTTTGTCTCTGAACTCATATATTTGGTATTGATTAAAAGCACCATAGCAAATAATTTTTTTATTTTTTTTTTCACATTTGGACTGAATTTACATACTGCACATTCATGTTGGTCTGAACAGGATTTTACTTATAGTTGTCTCCTCCGTACAATATATTGGATAAGATAAAGTATTTTAGCTCCAAAAATAGTTGAAATTTCACCTTTGAGTTTTTATTTAAAGCTACAGTGGGTAATTTTGCATTAGTAGCACAGAACATTAGCCCCAAATAGAATTTCAAAAATAATTTTCAATTGTCACTGTTGCAAGTTTTATGGATCATCCCATAGCATTCAACAGAAACTGCAAATCTGAATCGAGGCAATCAAAGTCAAAAAAAGAGTAAAGCCTCATTTGAAGTGTAGTGAACAACAGTTCTGCAAACAAAATCACTATGTACTGTGAACTGAACTCTTTAGTTACTTTAGTTAGAAAATTAAATTACTTCAATGTAGTGACAAATAATATTTGACATATTTTAGATAATTTCCATTAAGTTGCATTTAAAATATTCAAACACATATCCTCCATTAAAATACATTAAGACCAAAAAATGGCAGACACCTAAAGTTGCTAAGGCAGGATTACTCAGTTATGTTTTTTAAGGCAAAGGGCTAATTATAACAAGATCAACATTCTTGAAAGTTCTGAAAACATCTGCTGTTATAGAGTCTGTGCTTTCAGGTTATAGATTTGATGTCCTGGCTTTAGTATGTTCTTTTAGTTAAAGGGTTAGTTCACCCAAAAATTAAATTCTGTCATTTATTACTCACCCTCATGTCGTTTCAGTCCCTCCATAGAGATCCAACGCAACGACCGACCACAAGGTCAAGAAAGGTAGGAAAGACATCATTAAAGTACTCCATGTGACTCCAGTGGTTTAAACTCAGTTTTATGAAGCGAGCAAGCTTTGTTTGTGCAAAAAAAAACATAATTTACCACTTTACTGACAAAAACATTGATCTGCAACACGCGTTCACGAGAGCTTCACGATGCGTGATATATTTAGACTCATGCATCAACTTTGAGTTTAAGCCACTAGAGTCACATGGAGTACTTTAAAGATGTCTTTCCTACCTTTCTGGACCTTGGAGTGGTAGATGCATTGGATCTCTATGGATCTTAAAAGGTTAGTTCACCCAAAAATGAAAATTATGTCATTAATGACTCACCCTCATGTCGTTCCAAACCCGTAAGACCTCCGTTCATCTTCAGAACACAGTTTAAGATATTTTAGATTTAGTCTGAGAGCTTTCTGTCCCTCCATTGAAAATGTATGTACGGTATACTGTCCATGTCCAGAAAGGTAATAAAAACATCATCAAAGTAGTCCATGTGACATCAGTGGGTTAGTTAGAAGTTTTTGAAGCATTGAAAATACATTTTGGTCCAAAAATGACAAAAACTACGACTTTATTCAGCATTGTCTTCTCTTCCGGAATCCTTTCCATTGAATTGATTCCATTGAATCCTTTCATCTGTCGGCGTTGGTAATGCATTAGGACATCCGCGACATGCACACTTACGCACCATTTTAAAAAATATAGCAATACCAAAATACAAACAATGTAGAATAGCTTGAATACAGCGTGCGTCTCCCTCAGACTGTAAACGAAGCTCTGGCGCACCGGATAACACGTCAGCAGCATCACTGCGGAGTTGTGAACGCGATTGACAACAGACCCGGAAGTGAATACAATGCTGAATGAAGATGAAAGGATTCAATGGAATCAATTCAATGGAAAGGATTCCGGAAGAGAAGACAATGCTGAATAAAGTCGTAGTTTTTGTTATTTTTGGACCAAAATGTATTTTCGATGCTTCAAAAACTTCTAACTAACCCACTGATGTCACATGGACTACTTTGATGATGTTTTTATTACCTTTCTGGACATGGACAGTATACCGTACATACATTTTCAATGGAGGGACAGAAAGCTCTCGGACTAAATCTAAAATATCTTAAACTGTGTTCCGAAGATGAACGGAGGTCTTACGGGTTTGGAACGACATGAGGGTGAGTCATTAATGACATAATTTTCATTTTTGGGTGAACTAACCCTTTAATTTGTGTTCTGAAGATGAAAGAAGATCTTACGGATGAGGAACGACACGAAGGCGAGTAATAAAAGACTTTACAAATAAAAAATTTTACAACTTTTTACAAAAAACAAACTATTTCTGTTTTGCAGATTACACCAAAGCCAGCCATCCAACGACACCGCTCACCATGGCACCTAAACCATGCACACACAGACTCACATACACGCACAACACACCATCACCTCCCAGCCCTCTGCTGAGCTGTTTGTTTAGGAATCTTGGTCTGAAAATTGTATTCCATCGACCATGCTCGCTATCAACACACAATTATCTGGGTTAATCATGTGGAACAGTGGCAAATTCACCTGGGGCTTAGGAACTAATGACATTCGCGTCTGGCCTGCTTTAGTGAAATAGCCCCACACCTGCAGCAGGAGAGACAAGATTGCCAAAGAAAATTTGGTCTCATTTTGTCCCCCTCCCATCAACCGCTGCACCCTCACTCCCTTTTTTTCTCTCTTTCATTTCCCTGCTCTCTTCTTTTTAAATCTCCCTTTTTGCTCTTATGACTGTTTACTCTCCCGTTTCTTCACCTGTTTCCATTCATACGTTCCCTTTCTTTCTGTTTTTATCCTGTCACCTTTTCTTCCCCCTTTTTTTTTATTGTTGTGTCATTCTTTCCATCACCTTCTTCCACATACCCATTGCTATCCTTCAGGTGTCACCTTCGCTGTTTCCATTTTTAAACAATGAGTCTGCCAGAATACATCAGCAAAGGCGTCAGAGTTGTCATTGTCAATAGGGCGAAGAATACCATTCTGATCAGCGTATCAAGACTCATCAGATGGGAAATGCATAAAACACCAGAGATGCTCACATGCGCGCTGGACGGCGAGATGCGCTCGCACTGCATAATTATGGTGCGACTGTGAGCCAGCAGAAAGATGCTGTCACGACATCACCTCTCCCACAATCCCCCGGCTTTATGAAGTCATTTCAGCCAACTTCCAATACAGGAAGAGAGTCTCATCGCTCATAATTATTTATCGATACTGTGACATACTTTTCTCATCACAGGCCGCATCCATGTGTGAAATAGCAGCGTGCAACTGGGAGATTATTACCTGTGTGATTGTGATAGGCTCCCTGTGTGCTTGGGATAATCAGCAAGGCACTGCCACAGACAAGGCTGCCAATCAATGCAGCCCTGAATCAACTCAACTCTTTTCCTCAATCACATGGGTGTTGCATCTAGATCTGGGTAAGTTGGCACACCGTCTTGCATGCAAACTGCATTGCCGCCACCCATCGCTTGCACAAAAGAAGACATGCATTTATGTTATTCAATATGTCAGATGCCAAGCAAGTAAGAACAGAGAGCTCTTGTGTGGCTGTTCAGTCCTAGAACGCAGAAACAGTTCACACAAGAGGCCAGACGCCATCAAGCACTCTTGTATATGCTGTCTTGTTATGCACGTTTCACATAAAGACCTTTGCGAGTCAACTCCTCCACGCCGAGCCAAGACGCTTCAATTTAATTGAAAACTGAAATAAATAATCAAATTTAAGGCTTAAAGGTGCATTTTAGCACACGTGAAGGAAGCGTACACATAGGACCGTGATGGTGTTATCCTCCAAAGTCCATGACATGGTTTAACAGTCTCATAGAATTTATAAAACGCCCCTGAAGGCCCACATAATCTCTCCTTTTTTCCGCTTAATGGGAGATAATACAGGAGCATACCCTGATGAATCAACACGCAACAGCGGCTTTAGTTTGATAATTAATACCGACGTTGGAAATAGATTTGTGATTTGGCAGCGCAGGTCTCTCAGTCTGATACGGCACAAGCCAAGCCCCCGTTCCAGCCGGATCTGCATCCATTGAGCTAATCTCATTTTTTCAATAGTGTTAATTCTTTGACTAAAGCCTGTTATCTCATTAAGAGCCCTGCCATGGGATCCGATGGCACCCTGACATCTGTATTCATTCGCCTCAAAATTAGTCCTGACACAAATTTAATGAAAAAAATTTCTCCAAACACAGGAGATTAGAAGACGGGCCAGGAATATCAGAAAATTTCCTTTCTATAGAAAGGGTTGTTTTACTATTTTTTTCCCTTCAGAGGTGGTTTAATAACATTTCCATGCTGCCTCTGTATTCGGTTGTTTCATTAAAACCTCGTGTGTATTGAGGTCAGACGTAAATCCCTCCTTCTAAGATCCTTAAATCTTGAAGCTGAACCGGTCTTTTCTACCGCGAGTTCGGGATTCTTCGCGTCAGTCTCCGATTCAATGATCAATGACATATTTGATTAGACTGTCGCATCGCTTTCTGTATTAATCTCGTGACCAAAACAATTCCAAACAAAAGAGGCGGGCGCTAAGTAAAATCCCTCTTCATCAGGAACCTTACTTCCTCATTGTTCACACCTCCTCCTCCCATCAGTCCCTGCTGCACGAGTACCAGCACTGATAATTCTCTGCTTGAAAAAAGATATGAAAGCACTCATGGATGAAAGAAACTTGGATTTAATCTTTCTCTCGCTCACACTTCTAGTACACTGTGTCGATCATTTTTCTCAGGAAGAGTGTGGAGAGGCTTGGATGCGAAGGGGGAGGAGGACAGAACAAAAGAGTGCAAACTCATTCTGATCATTAGCGAGAAGCAAAAAGTTTTCCATCCATAATGTATATGGTGACAAATAAGAGTGTCTATGAAATGACACGTCGAATTTAAAACACGTATGGCAACTTCTTAAAAATGCATGAATTCATGTTGGTTTTATTCTTTTATTCCATTGTCAAAAAAATGTAATGGCTCTAAAATATAATATGGTGTAGAGCCATCAAGAACAAATTTGGGTCAAAAATGGACAAACCCAACTGTCGGGTCAAATTTTTGAATTAAAGGCACAATATGTAAGATTATTATCTTATTGTTTAAATCTCGTTTTCTTGATTTACAGCGAGTACCCTGTTTTACCATGACTAATATCGATCTGCAGTGTGTAACAAGTGTCTCATATAGCGGCCGAGTGAACGCACAGAACAGCATTATAACAACTTTCAACACACAAATGTATCTAATATGATAAACAGTGCTGCGTTAAACCACATATGCTTGACCGGAAGAAGCATAAGCAGCAACTGTGGCATAATAAAAGTTCTGTGCGTCACGCTCATCTCTCATTAGCAATCCCTCCAGCGGCCTCGTTCTGCTCCCAGTAACGTTAATAATCTCATCCATGAACATGATTTCTGCCCGAGTCCTGATTCTTTTCCACCGGCTGTGAGGTGAAGACGGCACCTCCTATGATTCCGCGAAATCAAGCTACGCCTTTGTTTTGAATAAGCGAACACTAACGGCGAAAATTTACATAGTGTGCCTTTAAATTTTTAACCCAACAGTTGGGTTTGTCCATATTTGACCCAAATTTATGTTGAAACAACCCAGCATTTTTAGAGTGTGTGGGTGTACACATCATCATTTTTTATATTTTTTATAAGTTTTTATTGTTTTCAAAGTAAAAAGAATTTTTACAAATATCTTAAATTATTAATACAATATTATGTTTTTGGTAAGTAGCACCACAAAACAACCTGAACTAACCTTGTCTTGCCATAAAATGGTCAAATTATTAGATATTTTAAGAGACTTATTAACACACATTCATGAGTGTCTATCTATAATTTCTTTTTTTATGTTTTTTTTTTTCTTTTTGCATGTTTTGCACCACATGATTGTTGTGCATGTTGACTTTTATTAGGCAGATGAAGTCTTTAGTAAGCATCAGTAAGCATGCAGTGAAGCAGTTCTCTCTCTCTCTCTTTTTTTTTTTTTAAAAAAGTATTAGTAATAAAAATGCCAAAATAAGTAATATAAATGCCAAAATAGTTAATGAGGAATTTCAATCTTTAATATCAAGACAGTTTTTAATTTTTTGCCCCTCAAAAACATCAAAATGAATTTTTAATTCAAAAATTAAAAATGGGTCGGCGCCGATAGACTAGTGGTTAGTGTGCCGACATATAGCGCAAATGCATTCACGGTGACCCGAGTTCGATTCCCGTCTCGAGGTCCTTTGCCGATCCTGCTCCCCTCTCTCTGCCCAGTGCTTTCCTGTCTGCTCTCTACTGTCCTCTATGCATAAAGGCCCATAAATATAACTTAAAAACGAAAGAGGTGTATTTAAGTCTCTTTATGAATGAACTGTATTTTTAAATAAATTAATAGTTCCAGGCAAAAAAGGAGCGTCATGTCATTAACTCTTAAGCCCCTGAACACACCAAGCCAGGCAGTTTTTGTTCATCGGCCGACTAAGTTTTCTCAGTGTGTTCCTCAAGTTGGTCCTCATCTGCTTCATTCGACATGTTGAATCGGCGTCGGGCTCGTCGGTCAGTCGGGCCATCTGATCATTCTGATTGGCTGTTCAGCTACTGCCACCTGCTGGTACGGAAAGGCATTTCTTCTTACGCAGGCGTAGAACAGACGGGTGGCCGCTGGGTGTTGAGCGTCGGTTTGGTGGTCAGGGCAACTTTGGACCCAGACGCTGCCGACGTGAGCCAACCCCGCAGTCTGCTTTCGTCGCCGCTAGTTCATCAGCGTCGGCTTGGTGTGTTCCGGGCTTAAGAGACTGACAAAGAATCATCAACATTGCTACAGCTGCTGCATCCTTTGTTATTAACATTCAGGGCCTAATGTTAATAACCAATTGAGGTTATAAATATAAGGAGGAGAGATCTGAGCGGACTTTTAAATTCAAATCATTAAAGGACTAATATATCAGCAAACAAGGAAAAATGAAACAAAGAAAGCACAGTATAATGCACTACATATGCAAATATTATCTCTCCTAAAAAGAGTAGCGGGCAGCCCTGGCAGGGTGAAAGAGAGGAGGGTCTGCCAGGCTCAGTGCCAAAGACGGACAGGGGTTTGTTCAACACCTCAGCGTGTGTGACATGTCTAACAGCGGCATGCTGATCTCTCCGATCCTCATTAACCTGCCGCAGAGCAGAGAGGGGAAGCACGGGGCACAGGGGCGCACAGCAATCACAGAACTCATTATGGACCCTAAAAGAGTTGGCCAGAGCGAGTGAGCAGAAGAGAGAGAGAAAGACAGAATAGCCAAAGGAATGAGAGTGCTGGCTGGCATCTCTGGAAAATTAAAGAACAGCCTTTTGCTGAAGAGTTCTCTGTAAATGAGATATAAGTGGGATTCACACAACGCAGAAGACATTCACAGCACCGCAGATTGTGGCCCCTGAATTCGATTCAGATCAACTGTCTGTTTTCCTCCCTGATAATATAAAAGGAGCCATCCAATGCCCTCTCCAGGGATAACATACCAGGCCCCAGGCCCTTTGAGCAAAAGCCCAGACAAAGAATCATCTCGAAAATGACCTCCGGAGGGCCCACTCATAAACAGACAGCGCTCAAAGGAAGAAGGGAGCATAATTGTAGAGGGGACAGTGGTCCAACATCAGGTCCCCTGGTTGAGAGGTCTTGAATCCAGAAACAGCCATTTTCTCTTCTTGGTTAGCATGTGTAGGATGTAATTGTGCCCCCTGGGTGTGTGCTCTAGATGAATAGTGTGATTCAAAATAAGGGCCATGTATACAAGCGCTGCATTGAATAAAATCATATGGAGCAACTGTCACAACAAAATGTCATGTATAGTGTAACCATCAAGATAATGACTTTTTTTTTTTCAATGTGAAGAAATTATTATTTTGCAAATATCCTGAATTATTAATTAATAAACAATATGTTTTTGGGGAGTCGCACCACATAACTTTTTAGTACAACCTAAACTAACCTTGCCTTGTCATAAAATGGTCAAATTATATGATAAATGTGACTCATGGACCACAAAACCAGTCATAAGTCACACGGGTATATTCGTATCAATAGCCAACAATACATTGTATGGGTCAAAATTTTTCTTTTATGCCAAAAATCATTAATATATTAAGTAAAGATCATGTTCCATGAAGATATTTTGTAAATTTCCTACTGTAAATATATCAAAAATGTATTCTTGTGAGTGGATATGCATTGCTAAGGACTTCATTTTGGAAAACTTTAAAGGCGATTTTCTCAATATTTTAATTTTTTTGCACCCATTCCAGATTTTCAAATAGTTATCTCGAGCAAATATTGTCCTAACAAACCATACATCCATGGAAAGCTTATTTATTCAGCTTTCAGATGATATATAAATCTCAATTTCAAAAAATGTACCCTTATGACTGGTTTTGTGGTCACATATGGTCTTCAGGAGTCCTCTCTATATCATTTCCTTTTTTTTCTTTGTGTTTTGCATGTTGATTGCATTGAATAAAATAAAATAATGATAAATTAAAATAAAAAGTTCAGTCTCACATCAAATACTTGAAATACTAATATTATTTTAATTTATTTTATATATATTTTAAATTTGAACGCAACATTAAACATTTTTCATTATTATTCAGGCGAAATGAGAGGACGCCAACTTTTTGCTTGCTTTGCAGTAAACTTTGGCATAGTAGCTTTATCAATTTGATTTGTTTATTTGTATGTGTGTGCGAGTTGAAAATGTCAGGTAGGCCTATTTGCGTTTCGTCTCCTCTTTTATGCGTATATCTCCAAGAGAAACTGCGAAGAGATTAAAATGCTTCACCGCTTGTCGTTAAAGCTTCTGAGGTAATTGTTCTGGACAGTTCTATCTCTCTGGGACAAAGACCCTCGGTGATGAGGGGGACGAACAAACTGCGCGAGCCGTGCGGGTGACAGTCGTGCCGCGGGAAAATCTCGTGCGGGGGGTTGTGGGCAAGCACCAGTAATGAATCTGCCAACAGACGCCATGGAAGAAAGAAAAAATTGAATCTGAGGTGATATGACCGAAACCGACTCCCCCTTATTCATTAAAACTACCTTAAAACATCAATTCATCGCGGGGGTTTGACGAGGGTCGGGCCTGACAGAGATGTTTAAGTTGGTTGCGGCGGCGGAAGCGGATGTGACAGGTCCAGGTGTAATTATACGCGCCAAGCTCGCGACTCAGATTAACGGCGCTGCGCTTTGCGTCAAATATTAAAGACAGATCTGCGCTGATGAGGCGCTTCACTTCATCTAAGTCAAACTCCACCATCTCTCGGAACATCTCAGGGGTCTGTTTGCCTTTTCCAATTATAAAGGTGTGACAACAGGCCGAATGAATGTATTGTAATTCTTTCATGCGAGAATCACTGTAGAGGAAAATGGAGAACATCGAGGTTTAGATCAAAATGTGCCAATTTTATTCATGTTTATTTCAAATGTACAGTTATTATCTGAGCTCCCGTGTCTTATTCATAAAACAGTGATTTATTTTTCAATCTCAGCACTGTTGTTTCAGCTATCTGGGATCAGCTTTTGGATAAGACCCACAGTTCCCTGGGGTGAGGAGCCCTGCTTCCATAATGTGAAACTAATCAAGATCTGAAGCAACACTGCTCTCTAGTGGTTACTTTCTGTAAGATAGTCCTTATTTATGCACACTCTAAAAAATGCTGGGTTAAAAACAACCCAACTTGGGTTAAATATGGACAAACCCAGCAGGTTGGGTTAAAAGGCACCTATTATGCCCTCTTTCACATGATGTAATATAAGTCTCTGGTCTGGTCAAGTTTCAGCTTAAAATACCCCACAAATTTGCCCCTATTTGTGGGTGAGCAAAAACATGCCTTTTACTATATTACTATATTGCTGGCTAAAAAATAAATCCAAAATTGGTTGAAAGAAATGGCTGGGTGAAAACAACCCAATCCCTGGTTTTGTCCATTTTTAACCCAGCAGTTTTTGCATAACCTTCTTGCAAATGTACACTTTTGGTCAAAAGTTAGTACGATTTGAGCTTTTTTCTTATTCTCACCAAAGCTTTAGGCCTATTTAATAATAAATAAAAAAAAAAAACTACAGTAAAAATGGTAATATTGTAAAATATTATAATATTCAAATATTTAAAATTACATAATTTTTAAATGTAGTTATTTATGTGATGGCAAAGCTGAATTTTCAGCATCGTTAGTCTTAAGTGTTGCATGATCTTTCTGAAATAAATATGCTGATTTGCTGCTCAGTTATCAATTATTGTTGGTGCAATAAACAGTTTTTGTTGAAAACAGTTTTTGCTGCTTAATATTTTTGTGGAAACCATGATACATTTTTTTTCTCAGGATTCTTTGATGAATATAAAGTTCAAAAGAACAGCATTTATTTGAAATATAAATATTTTGTAATGTTATAAATGACTTCAGTGCCACTTCAATTTACTGCATCCTGCATAACTTCTCTTTTTTTTTTAAATCTTACTAACCTATATATATATGTGTGTGTGTGTGTGTGTGTGTGTGTGTGTGTGTGTGTGTGTGTGTGTGTCTGTATACACTACAGGTCAAAAGTTTGGAAACATGACTATTTTTAATGATTTTGAAAGAAGTCTCTTATGCTCATTAGCGTTTGCATTTATTTCATAATAAATACAGAAAAAAACAATAATATTGTGAAATATTATTACAATTTAAAATTATGGTTTTCTATTTTAATATACTTTAAAGTATAATTTATTTCTGTGATCAAAGCTGAATTTTCAGCATCATTACTCCAGTCTTCAGTGTCACATGATCCTTCAGAAATCATTCTAATATGATGATTTATTATCAATGTAGGAAACAGTTGTGCTGCTTAATATTATTTTATAATCTGTGATACGTTTTCAGGATTCTTTGATGAATAAAAAGTTTTAAAAAAAATCAGCATTTATTTAAAATAGAAATCTTTTGTAACAATATACACTACTGTTCAAAAGATTGGGGTCAGTAAATTTTTTTTTTTCTTTCTTTTTTTTTTTTTTTGAAAGAAATTAATACTTTTATTCAGCAAGGTTGTGTTGAATTGATAAAAAGTGATAGTATAGATTTATATTGTTAGAAAAGATTTATATTTTGAATAAATGCTGTTATTTTTAACCTTTTATTCATCAGTGAATCCTGAAAAAAAGTATCACAGGTTCCAAAAAAATATTAAGCAACACAACTGCTTTCAACACTGATAATAACCGAGTATCAAATCATCAGAGAAATCATTAGAATGATTTCTGAAGGATCATGTGACACTGAAGACTGGAGTAATGATGCTGAAAATTCAGCTTTGCATCACAGAAATAAATTATATTTTAAAGTACATTAAAATAGAAAACCATAATTTTAAATTGTAATAATATTTCACAATATTATTGTTTTTTCTGTATTTATTATGAAATAAATGCAGCCTTAATGAGCATAAGAGACTTTGTTCAAAAACATTAATGTATATATATAGAATTGATAATAATAATAATAATAATAATAAAAAAACAATTTTGAACACCAAATTATTTGCACATAATACAGATCAAGGATCATGTCAAACTAATGACTGCTGAAAATTCAGCTTTGCCATCACGTGAATAAATTACATTTTACAATATATTAAAATAGAAAACAGTTTTTAATTTGTAATAATATTTCACAATATTACTGTTTTACTTGATTTTTGATAAAATAAATGCAGACTTGGTGAGCATAAGAGGCTTTCAAAAACATTAGTGTTTCAAAAGTGCACAAATTCATATCTAATTAAAACATTATTATTCTCCAAGCAATGTCCATATAGGTACCACACAAATCATCATGTTATGTAACATTACAATAATAATAAGTACGGAAACCCAAAGGGCCATGCTCTTTTCTTCTGCCTTGTTTTGTTGAGATCAACAAACTCAACTCAATTTTCTGCATCATGGATTTTTTCTGACAGGGGCTGAAATAGAGGTCAGTGATAGACCACTTCCAAATCATTATTTCCCTTTATCATTATAGACATCATAGTGACTCTGAACATGTGATCAATTTTTTTGCAGCCAAATCTTGAGACTGGGTCATCAGAATTGTTGAATGTTTGAGGGATGCTCATTAAATACTCTGCCGCAGCCCAAAGAAATGGTAAGTGACATTTTTTTCTCATTAGAAAGTTAAGTCGAGATCACAAGAAACTTTGTTCTGTTGAGGTCACAAACTTATTTTTAAATCACAAAGATTTCATCATATTATAGTTGTAACATCTGAAGATGATGAAGGTTTCAAATAAAGACTTTAATAAACAAAAGTAAATAATCCACAGAGGTTTCAACAGAACAGTGTGCACTTTAACACATTTAACACCAGACAATGAACTAAAACAGGGCATGCATACACAGGATAATGAACTAAATTCCAACAGGCGGGATCTAATTAATGAGTAACCAAGGAGACAAACTAGTGAGAGCATAGGAGAAACATTTTTACACAAACTTATTGTATTGGCTGTTACAATGCATTAATAATAAGAACAGCTGGATAGTTTCTACACTTATAGTGCTTAATCAGCATGTTCACTGGAATCTGAAACATTCGGTATCTCTGAAAATCCCTGAATGTGCTAAAACTGTGACATGTATGGTGTCAGAGAAAATCAATAAAATATAATGTTCTCGTACGTGGACAGAGGGACCCAGGAGGTTAAGGCAGACAACCATAAACATCCAGAACAATATAAGAGAGAGTGAATGAGGACAGAATTTTGGGTACATTGGGAAAGAGTCATTCTCATATATACACAACAACACTACACACATTCTTCTCGCAGTGATAATGGCTGGTTCTCTGTGTCCCTGGCCAATGCTCTGCTGACTGATGGAATGAGCAGGAGAAGTAGGCCAGTGAGCAGGCAGAGGAAGGCAGCAGTGGGAGCCAGCATAAAAGACGGACCATAGTGCACACCGAGCTGCAGACGGGGGCACACTAAGTGTCTGCGCTGGAGGCCGTACCGCTCTAAAGAGTCCGAGACCTGCACCCACACAGCAAACAACAGCACTACAGACATGATTAAGACACCTGCGTATGAAAGGAGAGAAAAAGAGAGAATATTTGAGTAAAATCACTTTGGAATCACTACAAAGTGAGTATTTTGACAACTTTTTTTCCTCACCCCCGGTTATAAAGAGAGCCCCTCCAGCCTCATAAAGGCGATGGCTGGTCCCAGGGGTTGCACAGATTGTGACAAACCCCCCGATCATCACAGAGAGGACTCCCAGCACAAATATAACACACCAAAAGGCCCTTTGCACTAACAATGGAAAATCGACACAGATAACGAGAATTCCATCATATTGGCAATAAAATGTTGAGCAAACTGCTGCTGGAAATCTCACCTGTGACAGAGTCGGAGGTTAGAACGCTGTTGGGAAGTCCTGAGATGGGAGCGTGAGACAAGTAGGCTGGCATGCAAACCTTCTGGGATGGCTGATTGGCTGGTGAAAAATCAAGCAGTGTGTTTACAAGAAAGAGCAAACAGTCAGGTGTTGTGCTTCCTCAAAAAGTTGATAAATGTTTGTTTAAAAACAAATGTAAGCAAATATGTAGCGCCTGTAAGAAATCCTAGCTATCTATAGAAAAGAGGAAGTGAAGAGCAGATGTGTGCAAATTAAAACTATCAATGCATTCAGGTTTTTTATATTCAATTTTTTCACATTTTGTTTTTCCCCATATGACAAAGCTCTCTCTCTCTCTCTCTCTTCAAATGCAAGCAATTTAAAGGGATAGTTCACCCAAAAATGAAAGTTATCCCATGATTTACTCACACTCAAACCATCCTATTTGTATATGACTTTCTTCTTTCAGTCAAACACAATGGGAGTTATATTACAAAATATCCTGGCTCTTCCAAGCTTTATAATGGGAGTGAATGGTGCTATTTTTTTGAAGCCCAAAAAAGTACATCGATCCATCTTAAAAGTAATCCATACGACTCCGGGGGGTTAAT
Source organism: Megalobrama amblycephala (assembly GCF_018812025.1). NCBI lineage: Eukaryota > Metazoa > Chordata > Actinopteri > Cypriniformes > Xenocyprididae > Megalobrama > Megalobrama amblycephala. The sequence goes on from NC_063051.1 coordinate 31,379,128, forward strand.
GAAGGCCTTCTGAAGTGAAGCAAAAATATCCGGTAACGGCGAGTTCTGGCATATGACGTAGGCATAGCATAATCTTAAGACTTTATTTATTCTGAAGCATCCTGGATAGACGCACGAACGCACCATTTTAAGACGAATACAATACAGTATAGCCAAAACAACTCACTTCTTTTCACCATTTTCCTTTGCTGTTAACAACACGTGCTTACGCGTTTGTCACTTTTCACCGGAGCTTATGCAACATCATACACCAGAACTCAACTCTCTCGTGAACGTGTGGACAGCCGTTACCGGAACACAGTTATTATAGTTTATAAAGTTAGAAATATAGACATGTTTCTCACAAAAATGCATTGCTTCGCTTCAGAAGGCATTTATTAACACCCTGGAGCTGTAATGATTACTTTTATGATGGATGGATGGATGGATGGATGGATGGATGGATGGATGGATGGATGGATGGATGGATGGATGGATGGATGGATGGATGGATGGATGGATGGATGGATGGATGGATGGATGGATGGATGGATGGATGCACTTTTTTTGGCACCATTTGCTCCCATTATAAGGCTTGATTTTTAATATAACTCTGATTGTGTTTGGCTGAAAGAGGATAGTCATATACACGGATGGCTTGAAGGTGAGTAAATTATGGGATAATTTTCATTTTTGGTTGAACTAAGACTTTAACAGAAGTAATAGTGCAATTGTTTTTAAGTTGCAAGTTGCATGCCAAGTACAAAAGAAAGAGTTGACCTACTGATCCAAAAAGCCAACATGCTGTCCTGCTCTTCATTTGTACTGCTATAAGAACATCTCCAGAAGAGGCCCTCATGGTAGAACAGTAGGGGATTTTCAGCCTGAATGCTACTGTCTGGCTGTGTTTGAGAGATATCCTAATGAAAAAAAAAAAAAAAAAAAAAAAAAAAAAATTATATATATATATATATATGAAAATATATATGTTCCTTTAATATTGATATTATTCAGATTTTTTTTTTTTTTTTAATCCTGCTGAAGGTCACCAACATGTTTGGTTTTGTATGCTTGTGCCCCAATGCCAGTTTTCTTAGCTTAACAAACAAGTCTTCTTTGGTCAGCTCCAGCTTCATCAGAAAGACTGTGCTGGTTGAGCAGCATTTATTTTTTGTTGGTGAATAACATGACTGTGCTGGTACACATGCTAGAGCAGCAATAAACAGCACAATGCATGTAAACATCCATTAGCATCTATGAGAACCATTAACATCATTGGAAACTTTCCATTGCATAAATGATAATTTATGGTGGGAAAAGGTTCTTTAGATTATTCAAATGTTCTTCACGCTAAGAAAAAATGGTACTTTTAAACTGTCCCTATTATGCTATTCTAAAGGTTTCTAATTTTATTTTGGAGGTCTCCAGCAATAGGTTTACATGCATCCAAGGTCAAAAAACACTTTATTTTTCTCATATACAGTGCAGCATCACCTTTTTTCTCAGTGTCTGAAACGGCCCAATCAAGGATCCGGTCTCCTCAAACCCCTCCTTTCAGAGACCCTACTCTGCTCTGATTGGTCAGATGGCCCAGTCTGTTGTGATTGGTCTACCGCTTTCAGGAAACAAAATGGCCATTACCATTACCAAAGTACCAATATCATAGTGGTATCACTGCTGCACAAATACCATATATCAATAACCCCATAGCAGATCTATACAGGTGGAGCTGGTGAAGGCGGATGGTTTTAGAGGAACTCTGAAGTGCGCTGCAAACTACTATAAAGAATTTAACCAGCCATTTAAATGTGTTGAGCAACAAGCTCATTGGCTGCAGATGCAACATGGAACAATCAGCTTGTTAACACTGCAATTATCATCAGCTTGTGTTAGAACTATCAGCCTGTGCCATCTAGAGTTTCATGACAGAACTGTGTATTTATCATGCACTTTGATCTTTGAAACTTTGCAGATCTTTTACATTCAGAAACAGCTATTACACACTACATGGGAGGTAATATCTGAAAAAAGAGCCACTTAAAAATTGTTCTCTGAAAGGTTCTTTTTGGGAAAAGTTTCTTTCTTGTTGTTTCAATGAAACATATCAACTACAATACAATGCAGCCTTATGATTCTAATGGTCTCAGAAGGATTAATTTATTCTTTGTACTGTATGTCTGAAGGTCTGTATTGCTGAATTCTCTCATAAGTCACTTAGCTATGCAGTTAAAATCTCATGAAACACATGGACAAATCTTTTTAACACATGGCAAACATGTCCGATCCTTACCTCTGTGACTCTGAAAAAAGCAGCATGATCACAAGATTCAAATGCCAAAAGCCAGTAATCAGACCCAAGAGATCCCAGGAGGAACATTGAGCTTACAGCTCCAAAAATTCCAGCCAGGAACTGTAAAACTGCAAGACGCATAGCTGCTGAAAAATAATTTTCTTGTCAGTCTCTCAATCAAATTTAAATGCTCACATTACTTGTTGGTTTGTGTTACCAACACTGTCCAGCTGGTTTGTTAATCATCTGTCTACATTATTTCTTGTCCTTCAAGCAAAATGGTTCTATCTCCTACTGGTGCGGCCACTGTGCAATGACCAATGATAAAAAAAAAAAGACCAGACGCCACTATTCTTAGAGTCTAGCTGTTAGGACTTAAGGTTTAAAAGCAGAAGTCTGATCCAGTTCCAAAATAAATCTAAATAGCTAATAAAAATCATATTTGTATGTAACTGAAGAGACCTATGATATGTTTAATCACTGACTGTAGCACTTCTGATATCAAGTTACACTGTGCAATCAGAGAACACTGGTTTTTCATGAACTGAATCTGGTCTGGTGAGGTAATGGAATAGAAAATAGCATCTGTCATCATGCGTTACTGGACTCAGTATTTGGTTTCCTTCTTTAATAAAAATAGCTGTACGACTGTGAAAAGTTTATCTAACTGTGAAATAGATCTACACATATCTCAAGACACTAACGTCCTAATTAAATGCATTCATGTACTTGTAAAATAACTATACTGAAATAACTTGTGTTATATGTTTTAAATAATGTAAAAATAAAACACATAAGTGCACTTACACCTGCATGACAGATTCTTCTTCTGTCATCACAGTCAGAGCAATGACCTTGATCTTTGCCAAAGCAGTAAATTATTTAAGGACAGGGATTAAATTTAGAGCACCATACAATTCTGAATGTAAAAAGATGAGGTCAGTGTAACTGCAAATATAGTGATTTATCACTATAGTTACTTAATATGAAGATACTCTGTTCTTCACATAAAGATATCATATGGCTTCAAAAGACTTGGAATGCAACATTAGTTATTTGTAATACTTTTATACTGTTTTTAGTCAGTTTTTGCAATAATACTTGTGGCTGTACTTTGCCTGTTATGTGTTTATATTGTTTAGAAGTGTGTAGGTTTAGGGTAGGAGTGGGGTTAGTTGCTCCAAAATACAAAAGTATAAATATTTATTAAAAAAAAAAAAGAAAAAGTGTACTTTTATAAATGCAAAGTAATACGCTAATGGAGTACCCTGCGTGTACAAAATTATGCTAAAGGGGTACCCTGTGAGTTAAAAAGTGACGCTGAGGGGTCCTGACCAAGCGTCACTATTACCCCTTTTCCACCAAGGCAGTTTGAGTGCTGGTTCGGAGCCAGAGCCTAGTTTCAAATCAGTTCTTTGTCTTTCGACACACAAAGCACCAGCTCTGAACCAGGAAAAGTGGTTCGTAAGTAGCACCAAAACATTGCTGGGCTAGAAGTAAGAACCGCTTGCATCAGGGGCTGGGGGCAGGGTTACCATGACCAACAAGAAACTTGAGACCGCCATTTTTGAAATAGCAGCTGATCGAGCTAATAGCAGCTCGATTGTAATCTCCGTCTATATACAAATTATGGCGAGCCATGTTTGGATGCCAATGTAGGTTCGCAAAGATGAGCATCAACAGTAGTGAAACATCTGCGATTGTTGATAGAAGACTTGTTCGAGATGCATCGGAGCAGCGCGGACCGATTCGGCGGGTGCCGCGGGTCCACGGGAGCGTTTGCAGAGCATATGACTCCTTGTGCTTTTGGATCATTCTCACGGAGCTTTAATGTCATGCGCCGATCGCTATGCGAGAAGCCGGTGCACGCCGTGTTTGGCGCTGCCGTGCTAGCTTTGCTGTGAAATATGAGACGTATACAGTGACATAAGACCTGGCTCTGTGCTGGCTCTCTAGCCTGTGGAAAGGCAAACCGGTTCTTAGAAGGCTCATTAGTTGAACCAACTCTGAAGTGGCATTAGCACTAGCTCTGAACTAGCACCCGGTTTGTGCTGGTGGAAAGGGGGTATATGTGACGAGTTGGGTGTGTGATATGGTGTCACAACTGCAGTCTGTACTATGGGCTCACATTCGTTCCTGTGGTATCTTGCCGATTAAAATGCACAGTCACTTCATCTGAATTAAATCATAAAATCTTAATTGGATGTTTAAAAGTAATAGGTAATTTACTAATATAGCCACTCATAAGAGACAAGCAAGTGGTATCATGGCATTTAGTCCATATACTAAACGCCACAACTACAGAACTGAGTTACAAGAGCTAGTGGTGCAGTTTCACATGCCAAAATGACAAGTGCAGCTATGCTGTCTTGCAACCTTCCAACGCCCAGGGTAAAGCTCAAACAACTAGTCTCAGGTCTCCCTATAAAGGGGGTCTCCTTACTACTTGGGAGAGGTCATTCCAGCCATAGGGCCTCTTATGTTTTTCAAAGAAAAGTTTTTTGTTTGTTTGTTTGTTTTTTTACTTACAGCTGAGTACACCTGGTTGTTTATGTTGGGGAAGTATTCTCTTTTCACATCGGTAGGCTCCGCTTGATGAAGGGAAGACTACGGCTGCGTCCGAAAACTGGAAAATGCTGCCTTCTGAGGACACATTTCAAGGAAGTAAGGCATCAAGGCACGTCCGAATTCAATGTTAGCTTCACTTCCTGTCTCATGAGATACCTTCCTCAGATCGATTTTTGAAGGAAGCAATGAATGTATCCTTAGCTGCCTTTGATATCCCACAATCCTGTGCTTTCCATTCTGTGACAGTTGAGCTAGAAAAATAAAGATGGCGTCCGAAATTTGCGTTTGCTGCTCAGTTTGTGTATAAATGTACAATTTTGACCAACATATTTCAATTTTGATATCATTTCTATTGAGAAATTACTACTGCAATAATTAAATATTTGTTTAGTTCTCACCAAAGCTCGCGCTATATAGCTGTAGATCATTAAACTGTTACGCTGCCTCAGAAGTCTGTCCGAAATCAGTTTCGTGAGGTACCTTCATTCACAAACACTGCCGTACAAGTCATTCTCTTATAAGACAGCAAGGCAGCAAGACAGCAAGACAGCTACCTAGGTTTTCGGAAGCAGCCATCCAGCCACAGCGACTGGAGATGGAGCTAATTCCATCCAGGGAACAACATTGTCACAGACACGTCAGGTTCCACCATTCACCATCCACAGCGCACCCAATCTCCAGAGCACCAATCACAACGCACTCAATCACCAGAGCACCAATACCAGCGCACTCAATCCCTGGATTACTAATCACTGCCACCTGTTCGTCATCAGCACCATCATCAACCGCTCCATAAAAGACTTACACTCACACACACTCCTCGTCCGGTCTTGTCTGCACTTCACTCACCTGAATGCTTACCTCAAGGACTCCATTGATCTACTTACCTGTCTCCAGTGTTCCTCGTGTGCTACTCTGTCTGTGTGTGAGTTTTCCCCGTCTCCAGTCTTCTGTGTCAGCATCATCCTTCTCTCCTGCGTACATAGAAGGACAGTATTACCTCTCTGCTTCCCATACTTCAGTATTCATCAGTATTACTCACCTGCATAACCATTTGACTCTGTTGAACATCAATAAATACCACTGTGCGTTTTACTCCTGCCTCCGTGTCCCTGTACTGTAACAAACATAGGGTTCACCAATAGGGAAACTGAGCAGTGGAAGAATACATCATATGGGGTCACCGTTAGGGAACCACTATATATGGACCATTAGCCAGATTACAAGGGCTCAGCTGAAAGGGCATACCACGAGTTATAGGCCTGGTAGGGAATTCAGCCAAATTTGCCACCGGTGAGTGCTAGGAGGTATAGGTGCCCTGGGTAACCTGGTGAACTTCTCTGGGACAAAAAGGGGCACCTTTTCACCTTGTGGCATGCAAGCACTACACCTGACCAGTTGTTCAACTGACAGTGTCTACCATGGCTGGTGGCAGACCTATGAATTCCTCCTTCGTCCAGTCCAGGGGCCAGACATGGAGGTTCCAGAGGTCTGGGCACGGGACCTGAGCCTGTGCCTGCCCCTGAGAAATAAGGTCCTTCCTCAGACTTGGTTCTCAGAGTTCATGCTGAGAACTCTGAGAACCAAGTCTTGTTGGGCCAAAAGGGCGCAACCATTAGGACTTGTTCTTCTTGCTCCCTGATCTTGCACAGTGTCTACAGTGTTGGTGTCTTGTGCTAGTGCGTCCATGCTGAGGGGGCCTCAGTCAGGAAATACCATAGAGGGCAATGGGAGGATTTCTGGGAGGCAAACAGGTCTACCTGAGCCTTTGTGAATCAACTCCAGGTCAGCTGGACCACTTGGGGTCGAGTCTCCATTATTTGAGGAGCATGACCTGTCATGAGAGCTCATTGGCTGTGCAATTGAGGATGCACGGAATGTGAGTGGCTTGCAGCGTGCAAGTTGTGACATACAACAGGAGCAGACACCGCCCTGGCAGTTCATGTATGCCACCATCACAGTTTTGTCCATCCGGACCAACACGTGCTTGCCCTGAACCAGGGGACAAAACCACCTCAGGGCTAATTGCACAGCCAACAACTGTCAGTTCAGGGTTCTGAGACTGCATGCCCCAGCCTGTGTTGGCAGTGTCTGTTGTGACAACACGCCTGGACACTCATTCTAGGGGAACACCTGCCCGTAGAAATGTCCAAGCGTCAAGACTCCGCACGAGAGGTACCAATAGAATAACATCTGGGGTACCAGGGGTGGGAGGCTCGCGGTGAGGCAGAGCAGGTTCCACCACATCGGAAGACCCAGCATCCCAAAGAAACCATGGCGAATGGTATAGTGGCACACGTACCTTGCTCCAGGGGCCCATATCACAGGAGGTTGGTGACGGCAAAGGAAGATGGGCTTCCTCGCGGCTCATGAAACTTATCTGTCTCTTTGCACAGTTCCATGGCAGCAGAACATGCATCTACCGGGGCAGACACTCGACATACAGCAGTTGCAACATTGAGAGCCATAAACGTCTGGTGTCAGGGGATGACCAAGGGAGAGAAGAAACTGCCCTTTGCTGCCCGTGAAAGAGCCATCGGCTGCCTGGCGTAAGGCAAACTAAAATCCAAATGAAAGCGTCTCCTCCCATCCCTCCAGAGGGAATGAGGTCCATCCCGTTTTTAGGGGCCCTTGGCGATGACCAGGCACGGGCTGTGGCCTCTGGGATCTGGGACCGGACAGTAAAAGTGCTCTCCACGATTTGTCGGCTCTTCATGTACTTCTGGGAAGAAGGAACTGGGGTGGAGTATGCGGAGGATTCCACTCCAGCCCGACACTCGCGGAGAGCCATCGCACCTGAAGGTGGGAGTCCAGAGCCCTCAACGTAGGAAGGCATTAGACCAGGGGTCGGCAACCCAAAATGTTCAAAGAGCCATATTGGACCAAAAAAACAAAAAACAAATCTGTCTGGAGCCGCAAAAAAATTAAAAGCCTTATATAACCCTTATATGAAGGCAACACAGGCTGTAAGTGTATATTAGCTATATTAGCCTACTATCAAAATGACTAAGTAGGCTACAAATACATAATGAGGTATTCCCGAGGTATATATTTAAAAACTGCTGAAAGCTACAGAAAAAGCAAATGGATCGGTGCAATTCACAGAAACAGCTGGACTCCAGGCAGAGAAACATGGATTTGCATTTATCATTTTGTGTCAAATTGTTGGATTTTGAGGTAAAATCATTCCATATATATTGTATTGTTATATATTATGTTGACAAATCATCAATTAAATATTTTCCATCTTATATTCTGCATAATTGTGTGTTTTAAAATAAACACTGACAAAAACTATACTATAAAACTATATATATTTTAGGGCTGGACAATATGACGATATATATAACATTGATATAAGTGATTATGCGGATTTAAACCTACCTATATTGTAGTTATATAAAATATTCACAGGCAGATTTGCTTTATGTATTTCCCCGGCGTCGAAATCAGGCACATATAAATGTCAGGAAACACGACTCCTGGCTGTATGTCAATATCCATGGATTAGGTTTATTTGACAAGTTGTAAGAAACACTTTCGAGTCCAACCTTTAGTGTAATCGTTTGTTTTACTCGCGTTTTCACAGTTTCCCCTATTAAATCCAGTCACGCAGCAGGTTCTTTTGCCACTCAGTCCAGCTGAGGGAGCGCGCTTTCGGCGGGAAAGTGACGTTGATGCAGACCCTCGCGCCGCGCTGAAACCTTTTACAGTCTATGGCTGAAACGTGTGTCGCAGGCTATGACGCAAATCTTCATTGACAGAAATGTTGAAATGTAATATTATACACATTTTTACAGCATTGGAAAACGTTAAAAATGTGTCATGTTTGTCCTCCTACAGAAACCATATGAAAACAAAAAATATTTTTCCATTTTCATACATTTTTGAAAAAGCTCCAGGGAGCCACTAGGGGAGCGCTAAAGAGCCGCACGCGGCTCTAGAGCCTGCGGGTTGCCGACCTCCGCATTAGACCATCCTCCAATGCTGTTATCGATAATTAACCCTGATCTGGAGCCCCAAATGAGTAGTCAGTAAGTCAGTTGCATAAGTTTTTTTACACAACGTCGAACTCCCACGGGAACTCCGCTGGACGCAATGTGCAAGATGAAGAATGGGTGACTCAGAAATACAGAGTCCCGATCGCAACGTTGGCATGGTCATACTCTTGCAGTGAAAACATGAACAATCCAGAGTGTGTGCCCCAGCACGTGAAACAGCAATCATGGCCATCCAAAGACGAAAGATATCAGCCACATCCAGGAATACACAGACAGAAAGTTATCTTTAAAAAGATGCTCTCTGTCTGTGCTTGCTCGTTTAGAGAAACTCTTCTTGTAAGAGAAAATTCTCTTTTGGAAATTTCTCTTTTCTAGTTGCTTGTTGAAGTTCCCATGGGAAACTCTCTCGTAGCCACTCCTTTATACCAGTATGATGGGGAGTGGCATGCAAATTCCTACTTACCAATTCATATTGGACTTTTCTGAAGTATTGGAGGTGTTTGGGGCTCAAAAGTGTGACCCCTAGTGTCAATTTTGGAAAAAAAAAAATTAAAAGTGACCGATTGAAAGGGAACTTACTGTTATTACATTTAAATTTACAGGATTTTTTTTACAGTGTAGTCAGTAAAAGGGGAGACCCTTGTATCTTTATTACTGTACACCTTCATATACTATGAATTTTAATGTTACTTAGTCACTTAATATCTTATTAACTTTGGTTGTTCAATTGAAATAAAACTAGTTTGAGATCAATTAATAATTGTTGACTGACCCCTATATTTAAGTCTTCTCATGTGAATGTAAATATGTGGTATGAAGATCATCCATCCACCTTAAAAAAAAAAAAAAAAAAAAAAAAAAAATTGACCCAGTTTAGGATATTTATAGATAAAATAGGGTTACAGTATTAATTTGATCCTGAGGCTAAGAAAGACCTTTGAAGTTCACCTCTTTCTCTATGATAACAGACTGTTATTGAGCTCATCACGCACCTATTATTTAAGGTAATCAACTTTTTTGGTTCTTTTTTGTTCAATGCAGCAGCTGAATTAGATTTCTGTATTTATCAATGCACAAATGCTCTTCTTCCAGAACATATTAATTTAATCTGATTTAATACTTATATAATATTATTGTACTTTTTTCCTGAAAATGTGTTCATAATGTGTGTGCATTGATATTTATGTTATTTTTAAAATATCTTTAAAATGACTAATTTGGAACCAAGTTCAAAACCCTTTTTTTTTCTTTTTTTTTTCCGGTTTTTGACATTCGGTTTCAAACATTGTAGCAAACACTGTAGTCCTATCCTATGTAGCCTATGATATCACAGTAATCACACCAAACAGAAAGTGAAATAAAAATTAAAACTGTGACTGTATTTTTATAACCATCCACATGATGGCAATATAGATCTTAGAACCCATGATTTTGCGTGGCACGAAATAGAATGATGTTTCCAAAAACATACTATTAATCTGAGAATCAGAACCTCCAATGTAAGGTACTTGCATTCATTTATAATCATAATTAGAGATATAAGAACTGCATTTCTTCAAATGCACCTGCAGAATGGGATGTTGTTCCGCTTCAGTGCACATGCACATAAACTAATAACAATATTAAAGGTATTATGTTTAGAATTGTAAAGATTCATAATTAAAAGAACTGCAACCAAGCCAGTAAGTTAAACTATTATATTGTTTTAAGTTTTATCAGTGCGTTCTGCGCTGTCTTGTTAAAAACATTATTTTGTGTTTTTGCTTGCACGTGTAGTTGCGGACAGAGCGCGTGGGAAAGGCGGGGCCGGGCACGCCGGCGTCACGCATTAGGGCGGGGCCACACTATGCAGCAACGCAAGGAAGAGCAAGAGGCAGCGCGCTGGAATTTGGCGACTGAGATTCGTTTGCATCACAACTCTTCCGATGGCAATATGGATTGACACAGCGCCAACTGAGATGTGAGTACATTTGATTTGTGAAACATTTCGAAGAGTCAGTCCTGAGGCTCTCTGTTGATTACACAACCAGAGAAATGAGCATAAAGTATCTGTGTTGTTTGCATGCTCTGTAGTGCGCAAGGAGGCGAACTGGAGATAAGTTACATTTGTAAGCTGTTTGTATGACTTGGCTGCGATGCCATTTTATAATCGCTTCCCTATTGTGAGATTGCCATTGGAATTGTACATAAAATAACAACCAGACTCTGCCTGCCAAATCGAAAGCTACAGTACTGTTTCTTTGGGGGGAAACACTGAAATGTCTTTCATAGGCAGAGGAAGGTGAAAGTATGCATGCGGTGTGACCTGAAGGGCCAGTGTTCGCGTATCTTATGTTTGTATCGAACTGTGAAAGTGAAACAGGGCCAGTCAGCTGTTCATGATTTCCCCGAATCTATAATTGCCTTGTAAACTTGTCATCCTCAATAAATGTCATTATTAATTAGATGTTTAATGACTTAACCCTTTAAGACACAAATTATTTTCCAAGAATAAATAAAATATGATTACATACTTTATCTCTAAATTCAATCTTAAATGAAAATAGAATATATTTTAATAATTATATTTAATAGTAATTTTTATTGGCTCTGAATTGTAACAACATCCAGGTAATTATGCATGAGTAATCTGTTTAATATTTATATATGTATAATATTTAATTATTATTATTTTCAAAATCACCTGATTCATGTAATAATATGAAAAAACTTTATAGTGAACATAGAAATATTGCTGCAAGCAGTTATTACTTGGCCCTTGCTCAAGTGTACAGTGGTATTGACTATTAAATTAAACTCTGTAGGGATTCGAACCTGCAACCCTTTGGTGACCTATTCAATTTATTATTATTTTTTTCATAATGCTTCAATACCCACAACTTGGCATTTACAAAAAGAGAATTCCAATGAAAAATGTTGATGCAATGCATTAGCCGATTTCTGTTGTTGTTACTGGCAAATGGTTTTGCTATCCATTCAATAATTTTTCTCAGGCACGGTTTGCAGATTTTCAAGAATAATGGTGAGACTTATTTTGCTTACATGTAATGTAATAAATAACTAGTCTTTTAATCAAGACTCTAAATGTAAATGTGAGATATTAAACAAACTTCACTTAATAATAATGGCTGGTCAGTGTTTGTCTGATACCCAGACATTCCTTCCATAAACAAAGTCAGACCTAATAGGGTTTGACAAGTTTACTCCTAATTGGAGTTGATATTTCATGAAGCTGGCATGCTGTTGCATAAGCACGGTTCAAATGCCATGTGCTTGTTCACACTTCGTTAGAGGATTTATGGTTTCACTCAGCTGAGAGGAAAACACGAGCCATGTGCGGGCACCACACAGCAGCCTGCGTTAAGTGCCGTTACTTTAAGACTTCATCATGTCCGTACAGGCCAGGCCTTTAAGAGCAAAATGATAGATGATGAATTTCTTTGTTTTATGGTCTTATTTTTCAGTTACTAGTGCTGTAACGGTTCATAGTTGATCCGTGATCCGTACGGACCATTCGCATTTTATTTGCAAAGTTTAACCATCATAGAGTGAAAATTTATCGTTTACATGTGTGTTTTTTTTTTGTCAATTTACATATTCAAGCGATTTTAAACCATTCAAGCACAAGAAGAGGCAATAGAGAACTCACTTCTGTACTCGCACGCTGTTATCTGTGCACACTATACATACCTGGCTGCTGCTGTCTGTGTCACTAATGGTAATCAAACAATAAAACACAGCTTTAACAAGGATTAATCTTAATTTATACACTATAGTGTTGTATTACATGTAATTATTACATTTCTACTACTGTTAGACTTTATTTATAATGATTTTATTGTATTTATATATGCTTTTATTGACTGTTCACTTGTCTCAAGGAGTAAAGGCCCGTTCACACCAAAAACTATAACTATAAAGATAATGATAAAAATATAGTTCTAAAAATCGTTCTAAATATAAAAGAATAGCACTGTCCACACCACAGCTAACGATAATGATACAGAGAACAATATAATTGGGAGCACATTCAGAACAATTTTTTTCCAGCTGTTGAATAATAAAACACTGACAGCCAATCAGAATCCATTCTAAATTAAATCGCGCATTTAAAATGGCAGACGACATTGTGGAGAAGTTAATCGGCAAGGTCCAGAAAAATCCACCAATGTTTGACAAGTCAAACCCCCTTTAAAGAAAATGGATATGGAAAACAATCAAAACAGTCATACCCTCGGAATAAATGGTGAGAAGTATTAACGATGAGATCATTATGCCAGGCTAGCAAACAGTGTAACAAAATTACCTCAGGTATCCAGCGCTAGTTTCGACAACTTTGTCTATCTTCCTTTGAAGTTGCAGTAAAAAAGATTAAGTGTTGTTTTTATTCCACTATATTGACTTTGTCAGCTCAATTGACTGTTAGATTAGATCGATTACACTAGCTATTCACTCGAAACATTGCATGCTGAGGACATCTGCTGGTTAAAGCCAATGTAAATGCAGCAAGAACAGCAAAACCATGTTGTACACACTTTGAAACCGAAGTACATGAACTCAGAATAAACACACCTTAATGAATGGAAAGCAAATTTACACCCCCCTCCCCCCAATCCTTGACTCAAAAATCTTAATATGATCTGAACCGTTTTGTTGCACCATTATAATTTGCCTTCATTTAGCAAAACTCCCACATCAATAAATGAGACAAAGAAAGATGTTTTATCTAGGCTCGTTCTGTTGTGTTTTAGATGGTCGATAAAAATGATCTCTTTACCCTCGTCATCAGCATCGCCTCAACCCAGGTCACATGTAGCTCTGCTATCTCATCCTCATGTCACAGTCGGTTACAGTCAGTTATGTCTGTGAGTCAGATACAACACATTCCTCTGGCAGTGTGAACTCTTTGATTATTCCCCTTCAGTACCTGGAAAGGCACCTTCACAAGATTTACAGCCTAAGAATTTCAATCACAAGAGATGTTTTTCTCTTAAAGATTGGCAGCGTTCTCATTCTGTAGCCCTGTTTTCAGAGTATTTCTTTTTTCTTCCTATGTGGCTTCCAGAGACCATTAGGCTCAGACGGGGAAGCACTTTGCAACTGAGGTTATGTAAACTGTGCAAGAAATTCATGAATCAGATGTTCTAGTAAAGAGACTGATCACCTTCATTTTGAGGAGGGAGTTCTTTTGTTTTAACTGGTAACATTTTATTCGATGGTTCTGTTTGCATTTTGAACAGCAAGGAACTCATGCTGAGCTGAGATGCATGATGGGATACATGCTGTGGTTCACATGGAATCAAATTAGGATCTGTCTCAGTCTTTTATCTGTAATGACTCAGCTTCTTCAACTCTGCCTGGAGGCTGGGAGCAGATCAGAACTGATCTGTGGAGCATTTGTTGTTGAACTTATACTGTGGTGCTTCCCAAGACCTGCCTGCTAGTTATGCAACGCAGGCCTGCATTATTGATATTTCCTTGGATATAAGATATTGTGGAGCTAAAAGGACAGTCTGCTTCTATTTCTGTTTGGAAAGGCACTCATATGGTTGTAAACGTGATGGTGTGGAAAGGTCCTCAACCATATGTTGAGGCAAGGATGTTATGTAATTTTGGTACTGATGTAGACCATTTCTATGAAATGTTCCTTCTCCAGCCATGTGGATGATGGGGTCTTGAAAGCAGTCTGGGATGAATAATAAATGTACAGCTGTTACCGGAAACAGCTGCACTGTTTTAATGACCACTAGTATACTATTTATTGTATATTTAATCAAAATTTTCTAATTGTGATTATGATTACAGATGCCACGATTTCATAATCGTTCAAAGCTGCGATTACAAAAAAAAATATCCACTTACATTGTTATGCGTGCTTAAGACGTGTGTTTAGAGCATGTTATGTTGTGAAAGGCGAATCACGACTACTTCAGAGTGTAAAGGTCCAATCCAGCACAAAAGGAGCTACCAGTGACGTAAGTGTACACTGATTGGTCGAACGCATGCAAAACACCAGCACCCACCATTTTTAAAAAGCCATGTACACAGCCTATACTCCACGAACTAACTATACAAACATGAAAAACAGTGATAGATGGACCTCTCAACCTCTAAGAGCAGACCAAGCGAAACATGATTATGTATTTCTGCTCAGCTAGCAACATTGTGCATCAACCGCACAGCAAAAGATAATACTTTTTCATATACTGTCTACTTTCTTTGTATAACAGTTATATCTAATAACGTATTAGACAGGACTGTTAAACAGATCGTAAACTAATGAAGACGGAAAATGCAAGCACTGTGTGCTCAGGCTCTGGCTGAGCTGTTCTCAGCTCCGCCAAAATAAAAGTCACAACAGCAAACGTGTTTACGACGCTTTAACGTTCTTACTGATGTTGTGAATGCAACCAGGAAAATTGCCATAGGGGAATATTAGTTCTCGGGGAACCACACTGGTGGCTAGTTCCTATAACTAAGTTCCTAGAACAACATGGTGCGAAAGCCCTTATTATTATTATTATTATTATTATTATTATTATTACATGCATATGTTTACTTTTTTATTATTTAAAGAAGAAACCAAACCAATGTATAGTTGATATTTGAGACTTAATGCTATAGAAAAGCAATACGAAATTTTCAGGAAGAGTGTTTTCAGCTTGTTTTTTATTTGGCATGGCATGCAGTTGCTTCAAAAAATGGTATAAAGCAATTCAAAACATCATTTGATGTAATTGTGATAATCGTAATTAATAATCACAATTACAATTTTAAGGGAATAATTGACAATTATGATTTTTGTCATCGTTCAGCCCTAATTGTAGCAAATGAGTGCAAAGACACACAAAAAATTGTATTTGTTTTGAATGTTGGTCTGAACTCTGTATATGAATATAAGGAGGTCACATTCTTCAATAGTTTGTGTACTTTTAATAGCTCTGTATGAATGGAACAGTTTGACTTTTTCACCAAGCACGCCTTGCCATCATTTTATTTTCACACAAGATAAACTAATTAAAGTGAGGTGCATGATTGACTAAGTCAGGTTTCTTAGGGGACGTTTACATGAAACCTGTTCTTGCATTTAAAAACGGCTAGATAGAATGCAGTGGAATAGAACAAAACACTGTAAAAATGGAATGACTTTTAACTTGAGGAATAGTTACAAAATAACATTAAAATAAATAAACACTAAATAAAGCATTGAAAATGATCAAAACTAAACTAAAAACAAATAAATATTCTATATTTGATGTATATTAGTATAATTATATATTTTAAATATGTTAAAATAGTTATAACTTGAATTCAAAATATGTCAGATTCAACTTCAATAATTAACTAGTTGGTTGTTGAATGAATAATGAACTGCCATGACCCATCCTGAAATCAAAGTAGACGTGGATATTTTAATTTAGTGTGTGCATGTAATCAATAAAGACATAATTGCAGAGAAATTACTTAAATATAATGAATATGTATCCATTGTCATATATCTGTGATAATTAGCAATTAACATCTTCCTTTTGGACAAGGAAAATTAGGGTCTTGAGTGATTTCCTAGTGTTTTCCTAGACAGTTTAGGGGCAGTTGCCCTTTATTTTTCTTCCCTAGAGACTTTTTTGTTTTAATACAACAACGCTGAAGAACCAATAATATATAAAGGGGCTAAATACAGAAATGTTTACTTGCTAAATGACAAATGAGATAAATGACACCCAGCAATCTCTACATTTCTCTCTTCCCCCATTTAGATGCACTTCTTTGAAATAGGAGCTCAATACATGACAAGCACCTGTGCATCAGTGCACAGCTATGTAATTTCCTGCTGACCTTCAGTGTTATCCTCCTTGTTAGTCATAGAGAAGCATGCTGAACGAGTGTTTTAGATTCAGGGATTGAGTGCATCGTTTCTGTTTTATCATTAGAGAGTAGGCCATTTGTAAGGTCTAGTTAAAGTCCCATGAGCACTAACTGGCATTCAGTATAGAGTAAGTCATTTCATCATAGGCCAGAATAGAGAATGTGATCATCCTAGTTCAGTACCTTGATTCATCTTTAGTACTTCCTCAAAGTCATGTTTCTGCTGCAAGTGGCAAACCACTTCCCTTAAGACCTGCAAAACAACCTGCTCCAGCTGCACTTATACAGATGCATCACCACTCACCGCTTCTTGTTTGCTCATTTCTTGGTTAACACTTCTTGACCTAATTGTGCTTTTATAATTGGCTTTAAACGTCTCAAGCTTTGTGACACTTAAACAGTTTCACCGGGAGATCGAGATTGAATGGTAAACATTTATGGCCACAGCTTCTTCAACCGATGATTTACTGAAAGTAAAAGTTAAAATTTGTGTTACATATGGGTGAAGAGTGGGGAAATTCCCTGAGCATTCCTTGTGCATTTCCTGTATTCCGAACCTAAAAGGCACACATTATTTTCTTAAAAAGAAACCTGAAAGTTTGAACTCATTGACTATGGAACAGTGTTTTTTTTTGTATTATTTATATACTATTATATTATTTAGTAGTGGTTAAAGGTGCCATTGAATTGAAAATTGAATTTATCTTGGCATAGTTGAATAACAAGAGTTCAGTATATGGAAATGACATACAGTGAGTCTCAAACACCATTGTTTCCTCCTTCTTATGTAAATCTCATTTGTTTAAAAGACCTCCGAAGAACAGGTGAATCTCAACATAACACCGACTGTTATGTAACAGTCGGGGTCATAAATATGTACGCCCCACAATATTTGCATATGCCAGCTCATGTTCAAGGCATTACACAAGGGCAGCCAGTATTAACGTCTGGATCTGTGCACAGCTGAATCATCAGACTAGGTAAGCAAGCAAGGACAATAGCGAAAAATGGTAGATGGAGCGATAATAACTGACATGATCCATGATATCATGATATTTTTAGTGATGTTTGTAAATTGTCTTTCTAAATGTTTCATTAGCATGTTGCTAATGTACTGTTAAATGTGGTTAAAGTTACCACCGTTTATTACTGTATTCACGGAGACAAGAGCCGTCGCTATTTTCATTTTTAAACACTTGCAGTCTGTATAATGCATAAACACATCTTCATTCTTTATAAATCTCTCCAACAGTGTGTAATGTTAGCTTTAGCCACGGAGCACTATCAAACTCATTCAGAATCAAATGTAAACATCCAAATAAATACTACACTTAGACATGCTGCACGATGAACACTTTGTAAAGATCCATTTTGAGGGTTATATTAGCTGTGTGAACTTTGTTTATGCAATGACAGAGTCGAGAGCTCGGGAGGGGGCGGAGAGCGCAAGCATTTAAATTTCTAATTATGCCTCAAAATAGGCAGTTAAAAAAATTAATTAAAAAAAATCTATGGGGTATTTTGAGCTGCAATTTCACAGACACATTCAGAGGACACCTTAGACTTATATTACATCTTGTAAAAAAGGTTCGATGGCACCTTTAAATGGATCGTTGTTGATCCATGATCCGTACGGACCAAGCCAAGGACCAAGGAACAATTGCAAGTTTCACTGCAATAGAGTAAAAGGTTATAATTTGCACGTGTTTTGTCTTGCTAGTTTACACATTAAATAGATATAAATCCATTCCAGTGCTAGAAGAAGCAAAAGAGGATTTAATTCGGTGTCGCACGCCACGCTGTTATTGGTTACAAGGCTCTCGCACACACACACACACACACAGAGAGAGAGACGCATTTCAGATAGCTCGCAAATTCCAAATTGATTTCTCTTTCGCGTCCTCAATGCACTTGGATGGACACATATGTCATTCAAACTACCCCTCTCGGCAAGTATTCTCATAAATCGGTTACGTCTTAATTGAACGAGGTAAAAATTTGGATGTGTATCTATCGGATGTGTGTCTTACTCTTAAAGTGACAGCAACCTATAAATACCTGCAGATGTCTGTCATGTAAATCAAACAACAAAACATAGCTTTAACAAAGAGAAATCTATATTAAATTTATCCAGTGAACAGTGTTATTTTATATTTCATTATTAAATTTCTGTACATGAAAATTAATACTACAGTTATTTGTAACATACTTTGTAACATACTTTGTATGTTGTATTTATCTATGCTTGTTATTGGTGTACAGTATTTGTTCTTTTTACAGTCTGTTCACTTGTCTTTAATAATGTAGTTAAAGTGGGCTAAGTAATAAATGCAAAGTCCCCCCCCCCCATTTTTTTTTTTTGTGCTGATCCGAAAAATGAGCCGATCCGTGACTTAATTACCATGATATGATCCGAACCATGAGTTTTGTGATCCGTTGAACCACTATTATTTAGTAATATTTTGAATGAGCTTTTATTTTTATATTTTTATATTTAATTTTAATTATACTTATCTTATGTGCTTTTGTCATTTTTTTTATTTATATTTAGCTTTAATTTTATTTGTTTCATTTTTTGATAATGATAATGATAATCTACACTCAAAAAGTTGTATACGAACATTTACATTTCAGTTTTTGTATTTAATTATATAACTATTATGTTTTTACTCTATTTTGTTATTGAAGTATAAACTTAAATACATTTAAACTGTGGCTGTCATATCTTGTTTTCATGACAAATTTATTCAAACATACATCATATAAAACATAGGTTAAGTAAAAAAAAAAAAAAATAGATCATATTAGTGCATATATTTAGCAAAAAATTCCTCCCTAGAATTATTTATACCAAGTTATGGCTCCTGAGGTAAATGCAATGTTACATGACATATTTTTTCACAAAATATTTGATGTCTTTCTGTGGTTGAAACACTGATTTCAATAAGTTGTACTGCATCTTTCAACATATTCTGATGATTTTTTTAAATCTTTATTTTAGTGCTTTAACTGGTAGTAAAGTTGAAGGGATGATTGGTTCATGTGTGCTCCTCGCTACCACTTGAAATATTTAGGCAGATACCAACTGAAATATGTCATGCCACATTAAAAAGCATCAAAACAACATTATTTTATTGTTTGAATTTTGTGAATAATTAAATTAATTAAATTAAATTGAATTCGAAAACGTATATTTTTAAGAAGTGCTACTGTCAACCCAGCCCTAAATGCAACATTTTTGTTTGGTTTTCATTTAAAAAAATTTTACTCTTCATATATTGTTTTATTTTATTTCAGCTATATTTAAAAATTAAAAATAATTTTTAATAGTTTTAGATTTAGTTAATAATAACAACAAATTATTTAATAGTAGTAATAATAATAATTATTATTAATATGCAAATACATTTTTTGCAAATTATTTACACTAAATTATTGAATCTGCTGACCTACTTTCTGGCTAAGGCTAATCTTAATAGAGGCTTGGGTTTCATAAAACTCTGTAAAAAAGCCTGTTATACTGTACATAAAAAAGGATAATGATGCTTTGTATTTGTGTTTATGAGCTCATGCTGGGGGAAAGATGGCTGTTGCTCATTTTCATCTCAAAGGGTAACATCTGTGGTTGTCCTCTAAAGAAATTATGCAAGCTCCAATTGGATGAACAGACCAAAAGGATGGGCAGTTTTTTTGTTCTTGAGCACAAAAACACATACACGCTCACACAAGGGCTCTCCCTCTCCCTCTCTTTTTCTCCCTATTTATCTCTCCATCACACACAATTCTTAGTGCAGTGTTTGCATAGATCAGTCTCCCTAATGCTAGTGAGGCCATCTGGAGATTTTACATACTGGAAGTTTCTCAGGACGTCCCTCTGACAGAAAACATTATGAGAGGCTTATTATTACCCCTATAAACTTACTATCCTCCTATGTGTGTGTGTGTGTTTCCTCCAGTTTCACAGTTTAACACACCAGTATTCAAATGAACTGAGCAATCGCTCCAGTATTTATTAAACCAGTATTTTATTCAAACCAAACCTGCCATCAAATCACTGCTGGATCTTTTAGGGTGGAAAAGAGGAAGTCTGCTGGACTTTGAGCTAGTAAACCATGCAAGATTGTGAGTGTGCTTGTGTAGCATTGTATCCTGTTGCATAATCATTTGCACACCAAAAACAATAAATGACAAAGCCTTTGTGCTTTGGTTCTGAAAATACTACCCACTTTTGTGGCACAGTGTCCAGTGATTAAGTAATCCACAGTCACAGCAAATGAACTGTCTTGAGCATCTAATGGGCAGTGCCATATAAATGTGTATGGCACTGCCCATTTGCTGTCCTAGATTTTATTATTTGTTTAATTTAATAATGCTTTAATGGTGCTTGTAACGTAAACATGAACCCAATAAAAAAAAATATGTGACCAGCGATTTACTGTTAGCAAACATCCCAGCGCTGCCCATGCTGCTGAGAGAAGTATTTAGATCATCAGTGTTTAGAAAGCACATCTCCGTTTCCTTGAGAGTAGAAAAATGAAGCCAAAATATCGCAGAAACTCTGATTGCTGATTACGTCATTTGGAGCCCAAAGCTGTGGAGTAGTGATCCTGAGGTGGAGCCAACATATCACACTCCCGCTCCCGCAGATCAATCACAAGCACAGCTGTCAATCATGACGTTACACCCCATTTTTATAGCATCAAATAACGGACTAAAACCAAATTAATTGAAAAAAACTAACACTTTAACATACGTCTGCGTGGTAAGAACTACCTAAAACAATAGAAACCATCTTTGAAAAAAATAAATAAATAAAGTGTAATTACTGTAAAAACCGGCAACACTTTACAATGAGGTTCCATTTGTTAACATTAACTACATTAGTTAGTACGAACTAACTGTAACGATGTGGTAAGCATGCATAAAGCAGAAAAAGAATCAGACAGTCTTTAATTATAATTCAAAATATGTAGAAGAACTCAGGAAAGAATGCAAACCACATAAATCATATAACCGACAAGGGACTGGGGTGTTTAAATACAAAACAAACATGATGACTGACAGGTGATAATTATATGTAACCATAGAAACAAATGAGGAGATGATCAGTAACCAAGGAAACCGGAACTAAACAGAGCAGGACAACAGGAACCAAGGGAACAGAACAGAATATCAACATAGAACTGACAATGTAAAATACTTGTAAAGCATTTATTAATCTTCGTTAATGTTAATTTCAACATTTACTAATGCAAAAAGAGGGAGCATTCTTAACCCAATCCTATAATATTGACTGGATTGATTTTAATAACTTGAATGTACTTTAAGTGTGCACCAAGCATTAGGAAAAAAAGTATCGGATCGGGACTCATTATCGGCATATACTCAGTATTCAATGACTCGCATCGGATCCGTAATATTGTGTATCCCTAAAGTAAAAGACTATGACCAGAAACACAGCTGAATTACAAGGAACTTGCTTGTATGAAAAGCTGGATAAAATTGGGTTGTTTTTTGGTTTGACAAATAGTGGTATATTTGGTGAACTGGTCTATCGTTGAACATTTTAAATCAAAAGGATGGTTTGGAGTTGACAGCGCTTGAGAGAGGGTAAAAATGACAGTTTAAAACTGAAAGTTTTACCTGAGTGTGCGTGTGGGAGGAAATGATGCAGCTGTAAATGAGAGGTGTGTGGGAAGAGGAAAGGAGACACTGATGTGTTATAGAGGTGATCAGTTCTGGATCATGTGGAGCTTGGTTTGTTAACTCACTCTCTCTCTCGCTCTCTCTGTGTGGGAAGTTTAACTAGAGATACAGAAGATCTAAGGAGGTTTCAGGCTACTCACCTGCTTAATTCCTTAATGTCATTATACTGTATATGTGTGAGAGAGAGAGAGAGAGAGAGAGAGAGAGAGCTTGTCAGTGTAAGAGGAGAAGGACTATGGGTTTGAGGTTTGGCAGTCAGGCAGAAAGTGAAAACTGGGAAACTAGGTTTGCCCTTTTACGGTCTCCAGTCTCTGCTCTCCTCCTGACTCAGTGCCTGTGGAAAAAGAGTCATCTAAAACAAACACGCTCATTTTTTTCTTCACTCTTTCTCTCTCTCTGTCATAGATATTTGAAAAGCATGGCTTTGTTTTGACCACACTCGTCACTGAAGCAAAATAGCTCATAATTTCAAGCAGCAGGCATAAAATTCAAGGTGGCTTTGGTTTCATACTTTGAAAGTGGCCTGTTTATTGCCAGGGTCTCAGACAAGAACCCCTCTGTAGATGGTAAGGCTTGACCCAACGTATGACGTAGGCGTAATTTAAGCGGAAAAGAGGAACTATGTCATACAGGATGTCAGAGGTCATCCTTTTAGCCAGAACTCGACTTTCCCGTGAACGGGCAGTTGCAGGAAGCCAGTGCTTACAGTTTATAAAAGTTTTAAATATGGATATTTTTCTTTAAAAAAATCCCACAATTGATTTAGAAGGCATTTATTAACCCACTGGAGTCGGAGGGATTACATTTATAATGGATGCATTTTGTCAATATGGCATAGTGGGTATTTTGTTCCCATAGCATCAAGTCATGATGCAGTGTAGAGTTCCACTTCGAAAGAGAGCGTCTCAGGTAGTGTTGCCAAGTTTGTAGTTTTCCCGGGAAACTGGGCTACATTTAAGTTGTTACCATGGGTAAAAAAAATTTCCTGAGGGTTGATTTCCACCCCCATAAGTATGATTTCGGTGCTCCAACACCCCCAAAACACTCCCCAGACATACAAACTGGAGAATTTCAGCCACCTGTTAGAAGAAAAACACATTGGGCTATTTTTGGGCTACTTTTGACTGGCCACTGGGCTACTTTTGTTGCACAGACCTGGCAACCCTGGTCTCAGGTTACAACTGTAACCATGGTTCCCTGAGAAGGGGAAGGAGACATTACCTTACTTCCATGTTGCCTTACTTCCAACATGCCTGGACATCTTCCTTCAGACAACTGAAGTTGATGACGTTCTCTCTATATGCCCTTATAGACCCTGCCGCAGTGTCTGTGACATCACCTGACCACGGTAGACAATCAAAGACTGGCATGTAGCACACTTGCTTCAGACACCAGCTCACGAGGAGCGTTCCCGTTGCGCAAACTCATGACGCAGTGTCTCGTTTCCCTTCTCAGGGAACCATGGTTACAGTCATAAACTGAGATGATAACCATATTCATCCTCACAGTCACGCAGAGCAGAAGCACAACCAAAACAATGTTCTTCTGGAAAATGCATGCAATTTAGGCCAAAAGTTACCTTTATTTAATTGACAAGTGTCATGTTTGTAATTTTTATTTATATGTAGACTATAGCTTCTTACCCTTAAATCAAATTACACTTGTGATTTTTAACATCAATTACTGCTGTAGTTATTCAGAAACAGCAATAATTTAATGTTATTTGTGTAATTTACTTTTCATTTTATTAGTCTAACAACAGCCCCTCCCTAAATAAATAAAACTTCTTACCAGCCTTGGGTTGCTGCTGCTGTAGAGGCTGCCGCACATGCTAGAGAGTAGAGAGTGCAACCCTTACCCCTTGGAATGCACACTTTCGTGACATAATGCTACTTTGACTGTCGGGCAGAAGTCTGCTGTGGAGCTTGCAGGCTTGCAAAAGTGCACTCGTGAGCACCCTTCTGAAACCTAAAATTACTATTGGGACACCTTACGGGCTTGTGGACACCCGCATGTGGTGGCAATTGTAAGTCCACAAGACTACAAGTGCATATTAAGTGTGCCATTTGGGACAGGGCCACCATTGATGGGTAACGCAAACTGGTCGCACCCTTTCACAAGTTAAAGACAGTAATCCAAAACAGTGAAACTAATCATCATACATGCTAAAAGTTCACTTCAAGAATGACCACACAGCTGACGTGATCTTATCGCAACACATTTGAGTTATCCCAGGTGCATATTCTACATGTTATCTACATGGCATATCTGCATAATTTTTTCATATCGGGCTGATGCCGATTATTACATTTTAAACCTTTTATGGCTGATTCTGATGTCGAGCCAATTAGGGCTGAAACGATTAGTCGACATTATCGACAACGTCGACAATAAAAAATTGTCGACAAATATTTTTGTTGTCGAATAGTCTCTTGATCTCATACGACCTATTTGAAGGGCCTGCAATAACGCGGTGTAACCAGTGGGGCGCTGTAGCGCAATACTGTAATGCAGCCCTCCCGGATCCAATCCAATAAAAGAAGTCAGCACTTTGGAGAGCATAGTGCAAACGAAGTCGAACCCGTGAAATGTGGGAGATTAATACAGCATAAACATAACAAACATAACGTTTAGCATTACTACAGAATACTGTCATGCAGGGCCACCAACTCTCATTCAGACTCACTGTTCTCACGCCACACGTTCATTTTCTCACACAGTGAAAGATGGATCGCAGAGCAAAGAGGACACAGACAATGCACCGACAGATCAGGTTACTTTTGATATGAAACTAAGTCTAAGCTTTTAAATTCAGTCAATATTACTACGGGATTCAAACAATACTTGTGGTGTGGTGACGCTGTTTAACGTTGTGTGGCAGATCGCTGTAACACCTCGGTTCAAGCGGCATGTGAACCTATTCCTCTCTATTACAGCGCGAAATAAACATGAATGAACATCAAAAATATATCACTAGTATCACACAAAATCTAACATTTACCTCAGGAAAGCCATTCAATGACCATAAACTCGATAGTTTGTGTGTGTGTGTATATATATATATATATATAATATGATATATAATATAATATGTGTGTGTATGTATGTTGTTGTTTCATTTTTCAAAAAAAACCCCCACATAATTACATTATATTTTTTTAACTTGAAGAATATTGGTCTATTCAGTTGGCTTGAAAATTATTAAAAATACACTTTTAAAAGCTGAAGTGATTTCCTTGTTTTATTTACTAGTTAAAGTAACTTACAGTATAACTCAATATTTTAACTAATTGCTAAAGTAGAATAATCGAACAAAGCTTACTGATTAATCAGTGCAATAATCGATGATTAGTCGATTAATCGTTCTAATAATCGATTATCAAAATAATCGTTTGTTGCAGCCCTAGAGCCAATAATATTCTCTAATATAAACATTTATCTATGCATACACTGTGGAGCACATCAAATATGGTTAATGGCAGCTCAACTGTACTTGCTTGATGCGTGTGAATAAACCTCATTGGCTCTCAACAAGTGTGCTGCACACGTCCTGAAAAGTGAAGGCAAAACATTTTGATCACCCCCTGATGGCATAAACCGAATCGAATGGGACACAAGCCAAACTAAAAAATCCAATTATACTTCAAATCATTTTTTTTCAGAACATGGTTTCTGTCATTTTTGGTAGTTGTTATCACGCCGATGTTAAATAGGTTTGTTTTAATTATTATTTAGTGCTATAAAAACGGAATGTAACAGTTGTGCGTGTGATTAAGTCTGCTGAAGTATGGACGTGACCTTGATACCACGGCTCCACCTCAGGATCACTACTGCGCAGACTCTGGCTCCAAATAACATAATCAGCAAAGACTGTTTCTGGGATATTTTGGCTTCATTTTTCTACAGTGAAAAGAAGTTGAAACATGTCATTCATCTTTTTTACAGTCTATGCTTCCCACGCATCAAGAAAGTTATTTTGAGCTTTTGTTTACCATATTTGATGTGCTTAATATATGTGTGGTGATTCATGTTTATGTGTGAATAAAAGTTAAAATTAAAAATGTTCATCATATCAAGTGATCATGTCTCTTTAGAAGATTTCGATTAAAGCAACCGATTCATATGGATTACTTTTACGATCTCTTTATGACCTTTTGAAGCGTCAGTTTTGGTGGAATGGGCTTTCAGTAGAGGGACAGCTTTCATTAAAAATATCTTTATTTGTGTTTGAAAAAAGGAAAAAAAAAAGTTGTTTGTATGGTTTTGGAACAACACGAGGGTAAGTAAATGATGACATAATTTTCATTTTTGGTGAATTAACCCTTTAATTAAAGCCTGCTGCTGTCACCTCAGGTGGATTTGAACAAACAAGGAAATATTTCTGGCCATTTAAGTCAGTTTAGGGCAACCAGCTGCGTCTTATACCAAGTTCCTGTCTGTTACACATGAGAAATGCTGTAACCAGCAAGAGAGAAGTGAAAAGAGCTTTCACTTCAACTCTCTTTGCCCTCTGCAACACACTCAGAGAAAGCATATACTCAAACCAGTGCCTGGTGAAGCATTTCTTGCTGTTTGAAATGACAATGGACTCCTACAGTATTGCATGCTTGCTTGGAGGAATCTGTTAGAATTTGTGTGCCGTTTTCAGCAGGGCATATGAAGAAAAAGTGTGTCAGGTAGTCTGTTGGGATTATCTGAAAAAGCTCTCCCTGTCTCCCTGTTCCAGTTCATGTGACTCATAAATCTGGTGGGGTCTCCAGGCCCTATATATGGCACTCAATGTTGGTGTTAATGTGTCTTTCTGATCCACCGAGATTAAGAACAAGAAGTTTCAGTTCAGATACAGCCAAGGTAGTCAAGCAATGTCTGTTTGTAACTGCTGTGTTCTTTCAAATAACTGCAACTGTAAACATTCATCTTCATAAATGGATGATCAAGCAGCCTTTCCTTTCATATAGCACTAGATCATGATTAAAGGTACACTTAAGATTGGTCACACTGTGAGAGATACAGTACTGTACTGTAGGAAGTACTATATCTGTACCTTAAAATGATACAAATTAAGATATTTTTGATGAAATCTGAGAGGTATCTAACTCGTCCATATTCAGCAATTTAACCCTCACTTTCAGGGTGTTTTCATCATTAAAATAGTCGAGCAACGAGAAAAATAACTACTTTATTCAACAGTATCTTCTCTTGTGTCACACGGTTTACGTCCAGCACTTCCAAAAGAGGAAAAAAGGCCTAAAATTATGGCCAAAGTTTGACCAGAAACTAATATTTTATTTTTGTGTGGTGAGACTCTTGTGAAGAAACATCATAAGAAAACTTTCTAATTCTAAGGAAGCATTACATTGTTTGCATTTTTCAGATGTGCATAAAAGTCCTCATGCCCAGAAGCAATCAATATCTTGGTTATTAGTGCATTAATAAAAATGTTTTCCTAGGTTTGTGTAGGGGCTGTAAGGCTATTGAGCACAAAATCTTATATAATGCATGATAAGAGGAATCATCTCTCATGTGGCAGAGACACTTCTGTTTCTAAACAACATGCTACCTTTCTTGTAAAAAGGTCCATTGTCTGTTGTTGGCTGTTCTTAAGAAGGTACAAATGTGCTTATGCTAGTCTAAAGTTAGTCTGTGCATCTCTGGAGTTAAAAAATATTACTTTTAGGGATGCACCGAAATGAAAATTCTGGGCCGACACTGGAAATTCAGGATGCATTTGGCCGAAAACCGAAAATAAATTAAATAATTAATCAAACCTCTTTAATAATCAAAACTCAAATAGCTAAAACTATGTTGTACAAACATGTAAATTGCATATAAGGCAGTTTTATATCAACTTCTTGTTTTCATAATTCCTTGTGGCTTTTGCAGAAGCTGCAGAGATGGGTCATTGAGGTTATGTCAATAGCAACTGAAAGTTTGCAGCCCACTAGCTTTAATAATCTCCCACAGCAGGTCTTGTTTTCTTATATTTCAGCAGCAATGAGAGAACAATCCCACATAGAGTGACAATACCACAAAACGCCATCTCCATGGAGACAGCCAGCTGAGCAGATTTTCTGTCATATTTCTGTAAATTGTATAAGTAAAATTTTTGATGTTTAACAAAAGACCATTAAAACAATTTGCAAAGACAAGTACTTAACATCTTTTGTCATGGTTTCTTATATACAGAAAGGATAGTAAATAATGATGGAAAGTAGTGAGATGATGAATTGAAGAGCGGAATCTCTCCTCCTCATGTTCTCGTGTAAAAGGCACAGACACATGCTTGCAGCTCAACATGCATTAAACAAGCTGGCATACTGCAGCATACTGCATCCAAACACACACATTCATTATTCACACACTGTACCATTATCACTGATGTTTGTGCAATCTGTGGTTGAACTTCAGACATTTGTGTGAGAGAACACACTGTGGGGTTCTTAAGTCTGAATCCACTTGTGCTTCTATTTAACAGTTTTCTTAATTGAATACAACATCTTTCAATATAAATTGTTTCCAGCATCACAATTTTAGGGAAACATTGATAAATGTGCATGAACTTCAATAAATTCTTAATTTCTTAAATTTGGTATTTGGTATGTTCTGCTTTTGCTTTAAGGGGTGGTTGATTATGATTTCACTTTAACTTTAGTTAGCGTGTAACGTTGCTGTTTGAGCATAAACAACGTCTGCGAAGTTACAACTCTCAAAGTTCAATGCAAAGGGAGAATTCAAATAATTTTTCAAAAAAATTTAAAGAATTCAGTGTTTAAGGACTACAACAAACGGCTGGTAGAGACTACAATGAGCTTCTTTTCTGGTTAGTGACATCTCTAACCCTAAAATTTACATAAACCCCGCCCCCGAGAACACACGACAAGGGGGTGAGGGCATGTTGGGCTGCTTTAGAGAAGAGGAAGAGCTGTTGTAGTAGAGTGTTGTTGCCAGATTTCCCCCTACTCTTATGTAAGAGTATGGTGAAGCCCCTCCCATGACTGGTGACAAACTGCCCTATTAGCATAGATCCCGCCCTGAGAGAGCCACTGCAGTTTTCCATTTCTGTTTACTCGCTGTAACAGCTGGAGATATACAATGTCTATTTACACCAGACTGCTTCACAAACGTCAATTCAACGCTGGATTTGCACAAAAGATTAACATGACAACTACATAAATGTATCCACTAACCGTTCAAAAACGTCCAGTTTCATTCTAAAAGTTGTAACTTCTTCCTGAGTCTCTCCATCAGTGTCGACTCCGGTTTGAACAATGTAAGGCTGAACACCGTTACTGACAATCCTCATTTTGGCTGCGTGAGATTCTCCAGCTTTGTTGTTGTTGAGCTGTTAAAGCTCCGCCCTCTTCTGGAAAAGGGTCAGGGAGCAGCAGCTCATTTGCATTTAAAGGGACACACACAAAAACGGCGTGTTTCTGCTCACACCCAAATAGGGGCAAATTTGACAAGCTATAATAAATGATCTGTGGGGTATTTTGAGCTGAAAATTCACAGACACATTCTGGAGACACCAGAGATGTATATTACATCTAAAAGGGGCATAATAGGTCCCCTTTAATAATGCAGCACTTGAGCTAAAATGCAGTGAAATGGGAAATGTAGTAAAATGCACGTTTTTCTTCATTTACCTTATGGCCTTTCTTTGTTTAAAAAATGTATATATGTCCATTTCTACAGGAAATAAATCCCAGATATAAAATGTAGTGGATTTATAAACAGAAGATTTGATGCATCTGTGTGCGTGTGTGTTCACTTTAACATCAGCTCCTCTTGTTCTTGTTTGACTCATAGAGGATGATGTGGGCAGGCGAGGTTCTGTTCATCAGCCATGTCTGTTAACATTATGAAGTTATCTATATGCCTACTAGAGGCACAAATGATTCATAAAAGGCCTCTCAAATGCTTTAAAAATCTGGATGGATAAGCTGATATACAGTATAGAACAGTAAAGGCATATTGCCCTATATAGTCTAATAGCTAATGGTCACTTTTAAAACTGTCTTCAGTAAACCCAAGAATCTGGTCCTCTACTAAATAATTCTAAGAGTCTACTCTATAGTCCTCTCTTTCGTATCTATTAGATTTAAAAGTGCATATTCAGGAAAAGAGAAAAGCAGTGGTGATTTCTTCATTTCGAAATAACGAGAAACAATATGTTTTTATTGAATGTAGCGGAGTAAAAATTACTATGCTTTAAAATGTAGTGAAGTAAAAGTTTCCCAAAATAATAATGATAAAGTACAGATACCTGAAAAATTTATGTAAGTACAGTAAAAAAAGTAGGTTTCTCATATATATGTATACATAATATATCCAGCGCAATGAAGCCCGCAATTGTCCCTGTAATTGTCCTTTACAAACTTTATGGAAGTTTAGATACTTGTTCGAGAGTGTACCCTCCAGTAGTGCCCATACAACCCACTACAATGCCAGTAAATCACTTGCATATGCGACCAAATTTCACGAGGGTAAAAAATGTATTTAATCAGCCGGTGGCTAGTAAATTGTATGATTACAGTCACCTTTAATTGAGTTTAGAGGCAAAAAATAAGTTTAGGCCAGATATAATTTCATTGCCCACAGAGCTTTTCCAAAGACTATAGAAGACGTTTCACTCCTATTACTTGTGAATGGAATAAACTGCAACATGCAATATGACGGAATACGTCCCTCCTTCTAAGTAAAAGAGCCAATCTGATTAATAAAGCAATTGCGTCACGGCAGCTGCCGTTAGAAGCTCCAGTTCCCATAGACACCTGAGACTCGCGCTTATGACTGCACATGCGCATTGGCTGGTCTAGCCTGAAAAATAAGCTTTTTTAATGGTAATTTAACATAAGAAACAACATTTATGGGACAGCTCATGTCAGCTTTTGTAGCTGATTTGATGTTATTACACAACACTACTTACAACTAATAGTGAAAAGCTGTTTTGCGTTTTGGCCCTTCATTTACATGACAACAGTGTTTTGGTGGCCTGAAAACACAAACTTTTGAAAAAGGGGAAGTTTTTGAAAACAATACTGCTATCATCTCCATGTAAACTGCAAAAATGTGAATCTGTGAAAACGGTAACGGTATGCACATGCGTATTACGTGTTTAGTCTATCCACTTTATTTTTCAGCGTGGAAATAAGGTGTTTTCTGTGAATGTGCAAGACTTCCGATTTATTAGCCATTATGGGGAAATAACGAGAAGAATATCAAAGTGCAGTAAACTGGAAAAATACTAAAAAATAAGGTGGATAGGCATGCACGTTTGGCACGAGATGAGTGCATTGTAAAAGAATGTGTATGCGCATAGTGTGTATTTACAAAGTGACATCGCCAACTGCTTGTCTGACATGCGTATACATCGTTTTTAGTCATTTTTGTGGATCCGTGTGAACGGGGATAGTTTTGATAACGTTGTCATTTTTAGTACAACCGTTGTTGTGTAAACGTACCCTTAATTGTAAGTTCGACAAACCGTTTTTGAGATTTCAGGATTTCCCCATTCAAATAGATAGGACTTGGTCTTGGATGCCCAAAATAGCTGCCGGGAACCATTGTAAATATGGCCGCCAAGTAAAACGACTTTCTTTGAAAGGGACTTTGGTTTTTCCCTTTATCATGAAAGTTTATCTTTTGCATGCGTTTTTAAGCCTTGCCAATTTAAACATTCAAGTGAAAGATAACTTGTGCGCACTGTGTGTGAGAAGTTTTGTGCGTGCAAACTGCACATCTGAAGCATGCGCGAGCTCGCTTTCACGTCTTGCGTTTGAACATACAATTTCACAAAATTACCTCAAAATGTCCATCTTGTCAAGTATCCTAGTAAACATATGGCCAGATTTACTAACAGCTTGCACCAGCACAATCCCTCTTTTGGCGTTAAAAAACTACTGTCGGGATTTACTAAAGACACGCTGTGCAAAATTAGCACTGAAAAGGCGTGGACTGAGTTGTTTTTGCAGCTGACCTTATTGCATATGCATTTGTAGGCGTTTCCCTTTCAGACGCAAAATTTATGGGAGGAGAGTATTTAAATGAGTCACGCAATGCAATTTACTAATGTTTGCGCTAGTCAATTTACTGGTATTTGAACCATTATTTAACGCCCAAAAAAGCAGGTCTTAACCCATTTTGCAACCTGGCTGCAATTGTTGCTGCTAGGAGGAGACGCTGCAGAGAACAGAGAGCGCGTGGTGGAAGGGAGAAAATATTTTCCACTTGTATTAATTTCTTTGGAATGCCAGAGGAAGACGTTATCCGTATATTACTTGTAACAAGTTGCGCCTGTATCGACCTGCACCTGATGAGCATCAGCTCTGCTTATTTGCGACCCAACGCTAAATTGCACTGCTCTTGGTAGATTGTGTTGGTCATTATGTAAATAATTTGACTGCGTCTGTCTTCTTTAATTTGCGCGTCAGTGGTAGATCATGCGCAAAACTTGCCACTCCCATCGGTGCATTTGTGGAATTGTGCTTTCACGCTAATTTTCCCCGTTTAGTAAATCTGGCCCATTGTCTGTTATATCTTAAGTGAGTGAAAGAAAAAATGTGTAACGCTATCAGTATATTTGATCAGTGCGTTAGCTCTTAAAGTGACAGCAGCCTAATATTCCTGCTGCTGTCTGTGTTTTTAATGTTAATCAAATAACAGACTTGCTGCAAAAAAAAAATCACTCAATGCTCTTGACTGAATAACTTTTGTAACTTTATAAATTAAATAGATGAAATATAAAGTGAAGACTATGCAGTATTATTTTACATTTGATTACTTTATTCAATTTCTGTACCTAATCTACATCTAACTACTGTTAGATCTACCTGAAAAACCTGAAAAGCACTGTCTATTTAATTTGCACCTTTGTTCTATTGTCATTTATTGCTTGTAGTTTGATTCGTTGTTATTGGTGACTCGAGCTTCACTGTGTCCGTAGAGGGTTGCTATGATCCTTGAAGTACTCCAAAGTTTCTGTTTCCACCAAATCTGGAAAAATCTTATTTGTCTTTCTCTCTCTCAGATAACAGAGGAGGAAACGGCCACACAGGATTGTGCCTGGCTGTGTGTGGGTTTCCACCACTCCTGTTACTCTAGCATCAACACACACAAATATCCTGCCACAATGCAGCGGAGGGAACGGCCATGGTCGGTGTACAGGGCGAATACATTGGAGCTTTCTTCCGAGATGCTTGGACTAGCATTGGAAGGTATACAGTAGTACCCATGAACTTGTGTTTTGATGTTCTCTTGTATTACATTTTACTTTACATGTGAATTATATCAGGTCTTGCTCTTTCTCCTCTTTGCAGGAAACAGTCAAGATCCAGATGAGCCAGTACTGGAGTTCAGTCTTGGTCAGTCTTGGTTTCTTTTTTACAGTCACACACTCAAAATTTTCTAAAGCAGCAGAAACGGCACCAGAAATGACCTGTTCTCCATTATCCAAGGCTGCTGGGGATATAAGGCTTCAGCTGACTATCAGCTCTGATCTTTAGACTGTAAATGACACTGAACAGGAGTGTAAATATTTCTGTGTCCTACTGTATGCTTACGTGAAGTTAACCGCTAAAGAAGCTTCGTTTGGATAAAGTGACTGCCTCTATCTCTCATCAGTTATAAATAAAGTCTTTTAACTGTGGAGGTCTGATTATATCTCAGAGAATCAGCAAGTCTTAGCAAATAACACTTGAGGTACACTGTAGCTCATTCATATATACAGTGCTTCTTGTGGAAAATCTTTACACTGCTATGACACTCAGCTTGAATGCATTTGTATGTGGTTTTATAGTCTGCAGTGAGCTGACAACACCGTCCCTGGACCGAAAACCCAACTGTTTTGTTGCTGTGAGCTGTACCACACCTCCTCAGGCTTTCTGGACCAAGCATGCACAGACAGAGATCATTGAGGTGAGATGGACACAAATGGTCCTGTTTTATTGTCAGCCCAGGTGAACGCTCTTACCCAAAACCTAAACTATTCCCACCTGGTGTTAACATCTGTCTCGCACGATCTGATCACAAGTGGTCAGCCGAGACAGATGAAGTTAACACCTGGTTTACAACTCTGAATTTTGTTTCAGTGACCAAAAAACTGTTTAGACCCCTTTTATATCTGTAATTTAGTAAGGTTAGGGCAGAGAATCAAGATATTTTCCTGATTCGATTTGACACGCTGGTTGCACATAGTGACGGGCGTTATAAGATCGCTGATACATGATATTATCACGTGCATGAGTGCAATAGTTTACTTATTTGATCATTAATTTACTTATTTACTTGCTTCGTTTTATTATCGCAGGAAATGAGAATCTTTTTCTATCATTTTTGTGGAAAAAAAGAAAAATGTCATGTTGCATAGAAATATTTTACCAAAAGGCAAGCATGTGAATATCATGCATGCAATTTGCAAACTTTGCAGGAGAGTTATGCCAGTGATGGAGTATTAAACCACAGTCAATTATTCCCTAAAAGTAAAAGCGAACACAAAAACTGACCGAGCTTTTGGTATCTGTTGCTGCTGTAACAGCGCATCAGTTCTTTCAGACATAAGAGCTGAATGTACCTCAATGCTGATAATAATATATCTTAATTTATTGGCTTAATATTTCTCTTGTGGACCATGTTTTTTTAAGTCTGTTTGAAGCTGCTTTTGATTTTCTTCAATGACTGATCATTGTGCTGTATTCGGACCTAAAGACTGTTATTAAGACTATATAATTTTAGTAAAAAATATTATTAATAATAATAAATTTTAATTGTATTGTTATTAGTGTCATTAAAATGTTTTGTTAATGTGCTATGGAAACAAAACAAATTCATTTTCGCCTTGGTTTAAACAACAACTATATAAAAATAATGTAACAAGCACTTTTGACATTTTGTGAATAGTCTGTTATAAAAACGTTTTCATTGAGTCCTCAATCCTGATATGCACGTGTCAGTGTTGCAAGTGATGTTATGTGGTGATGTCGTTATTAAATTAGGGAACGCAAATTAATTTCAGGTGCTGATAATAATTTGATAATAATACTAGCCTGATAATAATAACAACAATGTTAGTATTAATAATAATAATAATAATAATAATTTAATATACATTAATGGGTAAACAAGCCAATTATCGTCTTCATTAGGGTTGTCAAAAGTCACTACTGAAATTTTAAAAATGTGACAATACCAGCATTTCCCTCTAGCATTTTGAGCGCTGTGGAGCAGATTCTTAAACGCCTCTGATTGGCCGTTGTCTTCATGCACTCAACAGATATGTCTGTGATTGGCTACAATGATCAATGCTTCAAAAACATGTTGTAAATAGACATCTTTGATACTCTTCACCAAGCACTTACACAGATACACACAGGAATGTTTGAAAGCAGGTGTCTATCAGCAGATCCCTAATATATCCGCTCATAGACGCCTGCTTTCAAACGCTCCCGTGTATATCTGTATAAGCGCTCAAAGATGTCTATTCAGCATCAAAGATGTCTGTTTACAACATGTTGATCATTTTAGCCAGTCACAGACATATCTGTTGAGCATGTGAACACAACGGCCAATCAGAGGTGTTTAAGAATCCGCTCAACAGTGCTCAAAATGCTAGGGGTAAATGCTGGTATCGTCACATTTTTAAAATTTCAGTACTGACTTGCTGTACTTTTGACTTGATATTGTCAAAAGCATCGGCCATATCTCTGACTATCGTCAATACACAACACTATCTTCTATCGGCACAACCTTAGTTGCACAGCATGTTGTTGTGTGCAGTCTGTGTGGACAACTCAATAGAAAGTCATGTTTTTTGCTATTATTTTATGGTACACTAGCTTATGTTCATTTTGGACTACAAACTTGGCTAAAATATTATCTCATTTGCCCTGGGGCTGTAGAGGAAACTAGGCATAGAATAAAAGATTTGTTGTGTAATTTTAAGAATGATGAAGTTCAAACGAAGGTCACAATTAATCAGAAAATCTATATTTGTACCCAGCTTTAGTATTGACACATGTCATTTATGCAACAATGTGGACTGGTTTGGATGACTAACCAAAGCAAATGGTTTGACCTCTGTTTTGCAGGGTACAAATAATCCCATGTTCCTCAGCAGTGTGGCTTTCTTCCAAGACTCCTACATTAACCAGCACACACAGGTCAAGCTCTGTGTGTATGATGTAAAAGATCGCTCACAAGGAACGGTGAGATGCACACCACGCAGGGCTCTGATATGAAAAACAGCTCAGGCTATGCTGCTTTGTCTTTTTAATACTTTTTTCTCTCTTTCTAGATGTACCTTCTTGGCTCAGCGATGTTCCCAGTGAAGGACCTTCTGCAGGAAAAGAACCACAGACTTAACTTACCTCTCAGGTGAGCCCACCCATCTTTGTTTGAAGTCAAGATAATGTGTCTCCTAGAACAGTCTGGTTCATTGCTGCATATGCAGTTTGAATGAATCGACATCTGCTGTCCTTTTTCCTCAGGTCAGCAGAAAACAAGCATGTGGGTAGTATTACAGTCATTGCCTGGCAGCTAGAGGAGAAGAGAGATCAGCATACACCAATTAAACAACTGCAGGACACCATCAATGGCAGGGTGAGCATGACTATGCCCCAGTGACCCAACTAACAGCATGTTTGTTTACTAGTTTTACTTATTCTGACGAGAGTGTTTTCATTCTTTGATGTGCCGTTGCTGCAGACAGTCCTCCCCGTGGATGAGAGTCTGACAGAATCTGTGGGAGTCCGAGTGAAATATGCCTCTCTGTGGAAAGACTCCTTTCTTCGATCCGGTAAGAATTTCAGCTACTAGAAGAATGGCTTGTTTTTCACACTCTATGAATTATTCATTGTGGCGGAAATTAGGGATGTCATGGTGAGTACATTTTTACACCTGTAAATAAACTTGCGGCAACACCAGGGTGGTATACGATACCACCGGAGGGAGGGGTGGACGCTCAGGATCTGTTGCGCAATAAATCCTCCACCGTCGTCTTGTCCTTCATCTATCCTTACATTCGTCACGTGATTAGTCAAATCTCAGTCCTGCTGCGACTCTGCAGCTCGTGCTGTATGGAGCAGAGCAGACGTTTTCAGTTTAAAATTGTAGTGTCTGTTATCCAACTGAACTAAACGAGAAAACAGCACTTGCAAGTTGAGCTGCGTCGACCCGACACAATCTCGCCTCATGTTCACGTTCACGCGAGAGTGACAAAATGCTTTACGGTAATTCAAAAACAATGTATATATTATGACTTTATAAGACAATTTCCAAAATTACCCACCTCCATCGAGATTTCTTGTACTGTATTTGCAAAACTACTGTGCTGGTGAGTGTTGTAGTCGTTGTAGTCCAGAGCTGCGCGAGTTCCGCTTTAATATATTGTTTGTATACTAGTGTAGGTAGAAACAATACTTAGAATGAGTTCTACACTATCTATCAAGTCAATCCCTGAATATTCATTTCAAATCATTTTAACTAAACAGATCATATTCATTAAAGGTGCCCTAGATTATGTTTTTATACGATGTAATATAAGTCTAAGGTGTCCCCTGAATGTGTCTGTGAAGTTTCAGATCAAAATACCCCATAGATTTTTTTTATTAATTTTTTTAACTGCCTATTTTGGGGCATCATTATAAACGCGCCGATTTTATGCTGCGGCCCCTTTAAATCCCGTGCTCTCCGCCCACAGAGCTCTCGCTTGCCTTAAACAGTGCTTTAACAAAGTTTACACAGCTAATATAACCCTCAAAATGGATCTTTACAAAGTGTTCGTCATGCATGCGGCATGCATGTGTCGGATTATGTGAGTATTGTATACTGTTATATTGTTTACTTCTGATTTTGAATGAGTTTGATAGTGCTCCGTGGCTAACGGCTAATGCTACACTGCTTGGAGAGATTTATAAAGAATGAAGTTGTGTTTATGAATTATACAGACTGCAAGTGTTTAAAAATGAAAATAGCGAAGGCTCTCTTGTCTCCGTGAATACAGTTAATAACCGATGGTAACTTTAACCACATTTAACAGTACATTAGCAACATGCTAACGAAACATTTAGAAAGACAGTTTACAAATTTCACTAAAAATATCATGTTATCATGGATCATGTCAGTTATTATTGCTCCATCTGCCATTTTTCGCTATTGTTCTTGCTTGCTTACCTAGTCTGATGATTTGGTTGTGCACATCCAGACGTTAATACTGGCTGCCCTTGTCTAATGCCTTTCATAATGTTGGAAACGTGGGCTGGCATATGCAAATATTGGGGGCGTACACCCCGACTGTTACGTAACAGTCAGTGTTATGTTGAGATTCGCCTGTTCTTCGGAGGTCTTTTAAACAAATGAGATTTATATAAGAAGGAGGAAACAATGGAGTTTGAGACTCACTGTATGTCATTTCCATGTACTGAACTCTTGTTATTTAACTATGCCAAGATAAATTCAATTTTTCATTCGAGGGCACCTTTAATATTAATTTAGAATATAGGCAATCCTTATATTACTGTAATTGTCTAGACTGGCAATATGTTTAATCTGTCCTATATTAAACCATCCCTTTTATATTTTAAAAAAATAACAGAACATGAATCTATTAATTTGGCACTTCTATAATTCAAAGTGACTACTGCTGCACTGTAAAAATTGTTATTACAACTTTTGGCAAATCTTTTGTCAAATCAGCTTAGGTTCACAAACATTGTTCATATAAACATAATAGTTTGAGTTTCTGTTGAATAAACTAATCTCCCTCTTTGTATCAACTCAAATTTTTAGTTTAAATGAACTCAAAATTTTAAGGCAACCAGGTAAGGACTACTTTAAGTTAAACCAACAAATAATTTTTACAGTGTGATTGTGTCTTTGATAATTTCTGTGCATGATGTTAATCTAATGCCACATCCACAATAATAATTTTAATGTAAAAATTACATTTTCCAATGAAAATAACATTTTCTGAAGTGTCTTCACATTCCATTTTCGCTGAAGGAAAACAATAGTGTGATGAGGGGTGAACGCTGCAAAAACTTTACAGTCTCGTATCACTCCCACATCACATTATGTTATCATACACTCGGCACAATGCAATGCCAGGCAAAACGCAAGTGTTTTTTGCTACAGTAGTTTCAGCCCTACGCAGTTATCATTTTCACATCCTGCGCTACATTGTTTAAATAGCAAATGCACTCGTGCCCATCTGTTCCCCATGGGCATGCTGGTCTGAAAACGAGGTGTGTTCAGGCGCATTGTTGGCGTGTTGCTATTTTGAGGAACTGAAAATGACTGTTCCATTGACCAACAGAAACCTGCTCTAAAGTCGATGCCGCAGTATTTTTTATTTTATTTTTTTTTTAAATTTAAAGAGCACGTTAATAGTATGCGCCTATAGGCGCACATACACTCTGCACATGTTTGCAGCAGCACACAAACATGCTAAATATTAAAAATAAAAGGATTACAATGTAAAAGTTTATTATTGTGTACATAAATATAAAATTGCTTTGGTGGAATCCGGCTTGTTCCGTAGATGGTCTGCTCACGCGCTTTAACCTCATGCACGAGCACATCCGTTTCCTCACTAGAGAAAGCATTCAGTTTTTCCGCTTGCACATTCCACCATGTAAATAGCAAATCTGCCGTGGCGCGAGCGGCTGATTGGTTTATTGGTTATTGATTGGTTTATGACTCATTAGGAGAATAGGGACAACCATTTTAGACCATGCGCCATTGTTAAACTAGCAAAAGTGGATTCGGACATGCTCTAGGTGCACCTGAGCTGTGCTCTCCAGACCATGTGCTTAGATCGTTAATATAGGGCCCATAATGACAATCTATTGACCGAGGAACACGCTGAATAAAAGACGGGCTGCCATTTTCATATAAGGTTTAAAGGGGACTGACGCAATCACAAATTAGAATGTGAGAAGTGCCGGTATGCAAGAAAAAATGTGGGTACGCTACACCTTTTACCGGCCCACTTTGAAGACTGATATTTTGCCTTAACAAGTGACCAGTTACATCTTCCTCACTCTTGAAAAGCACCGGCCACCACTGGATACATGTTGCTTAATGGCTCTATGTGAAATATTGACAGAAACATTGCTGGTACTAAGAATAACCAATGATAATTATGTTTTATTGTTATAATAGTGCTTTTCCCAAGATCAAGGGCACTTAGTTGCATTTTTATTGACAGAAGTGAAATCCAGAGCCTGGTCATATTATTATAATGCTCACAAATTCAGTTTTAATGCTACTGCCTTGCACAATTGATTTCTCTTTATGGTTTATATGGTTTATTTAATCTTGTTTCTCCGTCTCAGTGTTTGGTGGCACCATGTCGCGCATGTACCGTTTTCCAACCACTGATGGGAATCATTTACGAATCCTGGAACAGATGGCTGAGAGCGTCCTGTCACTTAACATCCCACGACAGTTCGTCAAACTCTTACTGGAAGAGGATTCTGCCAGGTGTTCATCATTACCTCAGACAGCATGCACACTGTGACCATTATGACGGTGTATATATACAAAGAGCAGTCCTTTACATGATTGTGTGTTTTGATGCTCATAGAGTATGTGAGCTGGAGGAGCTGGGTGAGTTATCTCCGTGTTGGGAGAATCTCCGGCGGCAAATCGTAACGCAGTACCAGAGCATCCTTCTGACCTATAAGGATACAATCACAGACCTGCAGGACTACAAAGGTCAGTCTGCTCTTTGAGGTTGCAGAAGGTGTTCCTGTTGTATTACTTTATTTCAGGACTTCAGCACATGTAAGATGTTCAAAAGAAACATATGATGATACAGTGGGGTCCAAAGATGTGAGACCACATTGATAGTCTGGGATTCAAAAATATAATTTAAAATTTGGAAATAAAGTAGCATTTGAACATTTTGAAAAAAGTCATGAAATAAAGATGAAATCATTCAGATTCTGCCCAGTTTTTAGGTCACTAATCAAATAATTCTTAAATCATGCTGGATAACATGATCATTGGATTTACACTTGTTGCACTTAATTTACAAAAGTTTCATATTTGAGGTTCATATTGTTTGGGTTGCACTTTATATTAGGGTCCAATTCTCACTATTAACTAACTATTAACTTTAGCTATGTTTCCATCCAAAGTTGGAATTTAACACAAAATTTTACGCAAAATGGGAATATCGCATAAAACATTAGCGAATAAAGCAGCGTTTCCATCCAGTGAGTCAAAGAGAACAAAATCTAATAAACTGGTGCTAAATATCACTACTCAGAGCATGCTTCTCAGAGCATGCAGATGAAACACAATAAACGCATTTCGGAGGCAGATGTCTGCTGTTTGGGATCGTAGTCGTGTCAGACAGTTCAAGGTAATTCTACCGAACTACTTTGATGACAGACATTGCATCAGAACAACCAAAACAGCATTTCAGATGCTGTGCAAAAAGATCAGTCCACTGGTTAGTCCAATTATTCCATCCCATTGCACAAAGTCACATGATTTTTTTGATGTGCATCAAGGAATTTATTCAGTAAATGCATTTCCATCGTAGTTTATGCGCATGTTTTCTTTTATCCGACTCAAACGAGCACATAAGTTTTTAATGCGCATTAGAATTTAAGCGCATCTTGGAGTTTCCATTCAGCAGGTTTCATTTGATATTCCAAAATGCACATAAAAATAGGTGGACGGAAACATAGCTTATGACTTTTCCTTCTATAAACTCCAAATTACTGCTTAATATTTTATTAATAGTTAGTAATGGGGTGGGAGAAAAAAATCGATTCACATATGAATCGCGATTCTATCTTCTACCGATTCACATTGATTCACAAATTTAAAAAAATGATGTTACACTTCTTTAACTTCGCAGTACTACTTAAAGTTGTTGACACATTAGAGTGTTATTAATCACAATAAGCCGCGAAAAAGGACTCAATGCAGTGCCTCTCAGATGTGTGTGATCCCGAATTCATTTCTCTTTCACTGCATATTGTGCCTACATGGTCAAATACACACACACAGTTATGTTAAAATGCACATTGTGTGGAGTATTCACGTAAACACGGTCTGAACATAAACAGTTAGGAGAAAATCGGTTTGTAACAGTATATTAGATCCGTGCATTCGTTCTTAAAGGGACAGCAGCCTCATA
Source organism: Megalobrama amblycephala (assembly GCF_018812025.1). Lineage (NCBI taxonomy): Eukaryota > Metazoa > Chordata > Actinopteri > Cypriniformes > Xenocyprididae > Megalobrama > Megalobrama amblycephala. Next base: position 31,421,684 of record NC_063051.1, read on the forward strand.
AACTGTTACCCTCTGTTTCATTAGTTAATAAAAAATAAAAATCACTCACTGCTTTTGACTGAATCACTTTTGTATCTTTAATATGAACCAATTTATGTTTAATTCATACAGTGAAGACTATACAGTGTTTTATTTTTACATTTGATTATTCAATTTCTGTAGTATTTCTTACTACATGTTATGGCTCATAAAGAATGATACAGGAGAATATGGAGCTACTGTATTTAAGAAATATGGGAAAACTTAAAATGCAATGCCATACAGTGATGATTGAGATTAAACATTCCTCAAAAGCTTGTTGTATCATATTTGATACTCACATTTTAACATGATTTTTGTAAATGATGCAAGGATAATCAAGAGCACCTAAGATGATTCAGCCTGGTTTATCTTGAAATATTATTAACAATATAACATTTATTCATGCCTTTATTTTATACAAATTTGTAAAGATTTTATGTGTACCATGACCTGAACGTGGACATTTTTAGAATGGTACTAAAAGTCCTTTTACTTCCTTAAAAGATATAAACTATAAATCAGTCAGGCGACAGAAGGCATGTAGTAGATTGTGTACAACTGGTTTTTCAGCCATTTTAGTCATGTTGATAATTTAGAGGCCTTAGAAATTCATGTATATGATACAGCAGGCTTAATAGGGTTAAACTGAAAGAAAAAAAAAAACTTCCAGATGACCCAGAATTCTATGAAAGATTCTCCAGTGACCTGGAAGACTAAGAATAGTAGACATGTCTACCCTATTTGAATCATAAAGGGGTATCAAGAAATTTCTTTTCTGTCTGTCTGTCTCTTACAGGTCCATCATTTAAAGCCAGTAATCTGAAAGCAGAGAGGAAGTTGGAATTTATGCCCACTAACCTCCATGTGCAGAGAATGCGGGTTCAGGATGAGTCTGGCTGTGGTTAGATCTCTTTCTTTCATTCGGTGTACTTATTTCATTAGTCATCCCATGTTATTATTATTTAGAGCACTTAGCACATGTAAATAGTCTCTCATACAGAAGTTTTCATGCACTCAACACAAACACAAACACACACACACGCACAGTTTTGAACCCCCAGTCTTGAAATAACATTTGCTAAATTTTTATTAGCATTTCCGTGATCTCGAATCACTGAGTAAAGCTGGAAAAAATAATAATCAGTATTAATTGATAAAAGCCGGTGAGTTTGTGGTAATGAGACACTGGAATGAGCAGCAACTTTATTTTTGGTAATTGCAACTTTATATCTCACAATTTTGACTTTATATCTCACATTGTGACTCTCACAACTTTTTTTCACTTAATTGCAACTTTTTATCATGCAACTTCATTTCACTTATTTTGAATTTATTTCTCACAGTGTGACTATATCTCACACGTGACTACATAATATGAATATCTCACAGTACAAATTTTTACACGTAATTGCGACTTTTTATCTCGTAATGCGACTTTGTTTCACAATGTTACTATTTCTTGTATTTCCAACTTTTTATCACATGCGTCTTTATTTTGCATAATGCAAATTTATATCTCGCAATGTGACTTTGTGTTTCCCAATTGTGACTTTATATCTTGCAGTGTGAATTTATATGACACAATGCAACTTCTCATAGCTTTTTTATGTAATTGCGACTTATCTTGTGATGCAACTTTTTATATCGCAGTGCGATATATATATATATATATCACAGTTTTTATATCGCAGTTTCTCATATTTGCAACTTCTTATGTCACATGTAACTTTATATCACAATTTTGATTTTATATGTCACATCATGACTCTCACAATGCAGCTTCTCAACTTTTTTCACTTAATTGCAACTTTTTATCTTGCAGTGTAACTTTATATTTCTAAATGCAATTTCATTTCACTTATTTTGAATTTATTTCTTACAGTGCGATTATCTCAAACTTATCTCACAATACGAATTTTTACACGTAATTGCGACTTTTTATCTCATAATGTGACTTTATTTTTAACAAAGCAGCTTTATTTTTTGTAAATGCAAATTTATATCTCACAGTTTGACTTTGTGTTTCTCAGTCGTGACTTTATATCTCGCAATGTGATTTTATATGACACAATGCAATTTCTCATGACTTTTTTTTTTTTTTTAGGTGATTTTGACTTTATATATGCAACTTTATATTTCACAATGTGACTTTATTCCTTGTAAATTTATATCTCAGTGCAAATTTATATCTTTATATAATTTATATAATTTGTTCATTTGTTTGTGTTCACATGTTGATGTAAAGTGTAACATGAAGTGGATGTGTGTGTTTGTGTTTCTAGATCACACCTATGATTTGGTGACGATTGGGGCCCCTGCAGCTCACTGCCAGGGCTTCAAAAATGGTGGTTTGCGGAAACTCCTACAGAAATTTGAGGAGGCAAAGAAAGTGTAAGTTAAGTTTGACACTGCCTGGTTTTGAAAAGATGCAAAATTCAAATTGAGTGTACTGTACGTGTGTGTTCGCATATACATGCATGTGTTGCATGTGAAGGAAGAGCTATCATGTGCATTTAGTTTGTTGTAGTGAGATAAGAGATAAAGGTAGATTAGATAAGGTGCAGAGTGACAGGTTTTTGTATATATATCTTTTTGTTAATCAGCTGTCCGGTAGTTTCACCTAACTAGATTTTATCATTTTCCTTTATGTTGTAATATGTGTACAAGAAAAAAAATGTGTGATGCTTCACTCATTAAGGATAAAACTATTCAAAAACATCTTACTGAGGGAGCATTTAAAGGGGACCTATTATGCTTTTTTATTTAACCTTTCCTTTAGTGTTTAATATAGCTGTTTGCACATGTAAACAATCTGCAAAGTTACAAATCACAAAGTTAATGCCAAAGGGAGTTAATCTCTCCAACAGAAAACACCTGCCTTGAACCTCTCATTTGTAGTCCTGACATTATTTCCATGATGTGGCTACATCAACATGTAACACATTTGCATAATGCCCGCCCACTAGCTACTTTGGCTGGCCTTTAAACAAAGATAGTCCAGGAAGGCCACTACAAAGGCAAGACATTATTACATGGACTTCCAAAGGCAGAGGAATTGAAGAATCAGTGATTAAAATGATTTTTCCAACACTATTCCCCAGCAGTACATCCACAGCTTTTTGTTGTGTTCTCATCACAAAAGTTATATAATAAAAAATGACTACTGTGTCCTGCACAAGTCACACTTGCGAAGGTGCTTTGGGTCAGTCATCTTGCTCTTCTTAACTGTCAATATCAGACTTTGGCTCGAACTGATACAGCAAAACTGACGCCATAGCGTAGTTACAGTAATATTTATAGCGCCTGTAAATACTATTGGGGCCATTCAGACTAGACTGAGCCTTTTGGAAGGCTAATTTTAAAGAAACTGAAACTAAAACGGAGCATTCAGAGGGTGAAAACAGGTGCTGCAACATTTATAACTGCAACAAATTATAAAACAAAATATTTCTTTAACATTCAATCATGTAAACCTATCCTAGTAGACCACCTGAACAAAATTATAAACCTGTAAATGAGCATAATAAGGGCCCTTTAAAAGCACACTAGAGTTATGCTTGCTTTATCATTTCATGTTGCACAAACTATTGTATTTATAATTTTATTTTGCCTTTAATGATGTAGATTGTATATTCTATTTTCAAAATCGTTGCTTTCATTAGTGTTTATCACCTTCTCTGGGCTGCTTTTGGTTATGTGTTGGTTTGTTAATGTTACGTCAGTAGCAGTTTTCCTTTAAGATATGCTCTTAGTTTATTTTTCATATGTTTTAATTGCATTTTTACTTTCTAATCAGCATTTATGAAGAGGAATGGTGAGTTTGTTTGAACTTATTTTTATTTGTTTTATTTTTGTTTTGTTTTTTTGTGGTTTGTTAGCATTTTATGCATGATATC